>NW_021318852.1:3640506-3818663 GCF_001605985.2 Dendrobium catenatum
CCAGTGGGAAACCAATTCATGGCCTCGAAACTTGAGGATGATGAAGGTTGTGGATTTGCTTTATCCTTAGCTGCGTCTGAAGTTTTGATACTATATGTGGAGGTTGAGGAAATTCAGAATGATATTAATTTGGATGAAGACCTATCGAGTAAAATTCGTGATTCAGTCGTAGTAGATCATGTACATGAGATGCATGATGCTGCGGGGATGGCCTTGGCAATCCCAATTACATATGTCGGGTATGTTAGTTTTAAAGGAGATTTTGGTTTTTCTAAAGTAAAATCATATTCAATATTATCTAATATTATATAAGTATAAATACATATCCACACAAACTCCATACCATCAGAATTTGGCCGATCCTTTAACACAATCCCAGGGTACTTCTATTTTTGAAGTCAATGATATTAGATTATCAGCTCCTACTATCAATGATGAAGGGTATGAGACAATGAGCAGTGGTTCAAGTGATGATGAGGATGAAGAGTTTGATGATATCCTCCATGATTTTACTGCAACTAATGTAGGTGTTCAGCCAAATACCAATGATATTATTCGTGATTACTGTACAAGGACTGCAAATATAGAAGAGGGCATGACATCTAATAATGAATATGCTGAGATTCCTAAGACTACATGTCAACGGAATGCGGATGTTGCACCGGATAGTAGTTATGTTTTTAGCATCACAGATGATGAATTTATCATTCCGAATGAATTGGTAGAAAATATGTGTTTCCGGAGAAAATCAGAACTGCAATTCGCCTTGCACGGTTGGTCAATCAAAAATAATGTTCAATTTGTCGTTGTGTCGTCGAACAAACAAAAATTTACAGTTGCTTGTGTACAACATGATACTATGCCGATAAAGTGTCCTTGGTGTTTACATGCCAGCTTAAGCAAGCGATTGGGTGGGGTATGGAAAATAGCTACCATAAAGGGTCCACATACGTGTACGAACCCTATTCTTCAAGCAGGTCATAGGCAATGTAATTCACAGTTCATTAGCTTATTTATTATTCCAACTATAAGAAAACAAATGGATATAAAACCTAGAGAAATAATTGGAAGAGTTGAGGCAAAGTTTAACATTAAAGTTTCATATATTAAAGCATGGGATGCACGTCGGAAGGCTATTAAAGTAGTGTTTGGCAGTTGTGAAAAGTCCTACCGATCACTGAATTTGTTCATGGAAGGTATTGTTCAAGCTATGCCTGGAACTGTGTACAAAATCCAATCTTCAAGTCCATATAGATTTCAAAGGTTATTTTGGGCTTTCGATCCATCTATTAGTGGTTGGAGGTTTTGCCGGCCTGTCCTTAGCATGGATGGAACTTTTCTTTTGGGTAAGTATAGGGGAACATTACTCATTGCAGTTGGGCTTGATGCGAATAACGGGCTATTCCCATTAGCTTTTGGAATTGTGGAGTCAGAGTGCAACGAATCTTGGATCTGGTTTCTCACCATGTTACATGATTTACTCCCTGCTGTTGCAAGTAGAACTAATCTTTGCATCATATCTGATCGACATCCTGGGTTGGTGCGTGGATGTCGGGAAATCTTTCCTTCGGTAGCACACCGTCACTGTCTTAGACACTTACGTGAAATTAAACTTCAAGAAAGCTGTTCGCCAAATAAGAGTATCTGATGTGGAATTTTTATGCCAGAAAATGTACGCAGCTGGGAATACTGATGATGCAAAATTATTCAATCAGAGCATGTTAGATATAATAAGAATTAAGCCTGAACTTCATCAATTGTTAGTTGAAAGGGATGTTTCGAAGTGGTCGTTGATATTTGATGTCGGATTCCGTTACGGAGTAATGACAACAAACGCCTCAGAAGCATTTAATGGAATTTTGAAAAGAGCTCGTGGCTTACCGGTGCAAGCACTTATTACTGCCATTTATTACAATGTTGTTAGAATGTTTGTTCGTCGACTCGAGCTCATTCAAACTGAAGAACATCAGAGTAATAATATTTTTTCCCCACGAGTCCAAGCTAAATTAAGAAAACTTGAAAACGATGCAAGAAGAATACCAGAGCCTATACGTATAAATATGCATGAGTTTCAAGTTTTTGATATGTCCTCAAGATCATACAGTGTGGACGTTACACCGGGTGGTAATAGTGTATGTAGTTGTGTGAAACCTTTTATTTATCACATGCCATGTGCTCATGTCATAAGTTCAACTGCATCAGTAAGGATAAGTCACCTGGAGTTTATTTCTGAATATTACACAATGAAAAATTTAAAATGACATATTTAGAAGAATTTCACACAATACCGGATAAGGAATACTGGCCAAATCATGATCCTGCCAATTTTCAATCATTTATCATTTCACCAAAGCCAACTAATTATTCAAAATAATATAAAATAGGTATTCAAAGTGCGCATATAAAATATTTCTTCTAAAATAATTAAATCACAATAGTATATATTACAATAATTTCAACAAAACAAAAGTACAATCTGAACTACAAAATCATCCGTACTTTTCAAAATCAGACTTCCTGCTTTTACCAGACTCAGCCTACTCCACAGAACTCTTACCCTTGACTGGAAGATTACAAACAACTGGGTGAGTATGAAACTCAGTAGGCCAACCCCTTTTTTCCCATAATAGAGTTAAATTCACAGCTCAACATGAAAATAAATAAAATTATAAGTGTCTTTTACATTATAATTTTGGGTATATTAGTTCTTGTATGAAAGTAAATGTAAAAATGCACATCCATTAATGTCCCTTATATTTCCTAAATTCGACCTCCCACATGCTACAGACAGGTGCATAGTAGAGCCAAAACAGAGCAGAGTATATTCCAACTCAGAGTTAGTTCAAAGCCATGATAAAGTATAATAATCCAAAATAGAGATATATTCACTTTCGGCCTAAGAAGAACATTTCAAAGTATATTTTTTTCCACAACAAAGCTCTAGAATGCCATGTAATGCATGATAATGTAAATGCAATGTGTAACTTAATAATTTAAAACAATTAGAGATTAAATATCAATTTCTATAAGAACCCTCACATTTCAGGTGCCTATGAAAATTTCTCAGAATTTTACTAAATTTATACAGATTATGTAAAATGCTAAATGAATATACTTTGTCAATTGTACTTAGGTTTAGAGATGCTACCATTCTCCAGAATCATCAAAATTTCATATAGAGTAACTGATCGATGGAATTTTTCATTCTTACAATTAACTTATCTAGAATAGAGTATATAAAAATATACTAAATGTTATACGGTGAAATATTTTTCAAATTTAAGAAAAACACATTTAAAAGAATATCTTCTTATAAACACTGAGGAAATTGAAATCAGAAATGCGGCATGGGCTGCTCATCTCAAGCCCAACAATTTTCCTAATTGACTGGACGGACGATTTGGTTGGGAATATAAGTTAACACCACGCAATGAAACAAACAAGAAAGTAAAAACAATAAAAAGTAAAAGGACACCAGGATTTAATGTGGAAAAACTCAAAATCGGAAAAAAAATATTACGGAGTCACAAAAAAAAATCCACAATGAAAATAAGGAGGAATAAATACATATATCTCATTCTCTCCTTGCTTCCCTACACTTTTGCACTGTTCTCTCACACAAAACACAAGAAAAATTCAAGTAAAATCACCAAGGGACACCACCCTTTAGAAAACAAGAAAGAAAACTTTCCAGTCCGCTTCCAGCATTGCAGTGCCAATTGGGAGTGTTGCGGTGCTCAAGCATCTGTAATCATGATGCTTGGCGCTCAAACCCGCAACCATGCGACACTCCACAATGCTACGGTGCCGAATCTAGACACTGTGTTCTTTGTCATTTCTCCCAATGAAATCTGCAATGCCGAGGGTTTCCAACGTCGGGGCTCTCGAGTACATATCACCGAGGTGTTGTAAAAAAAAAAATCCTGAACCCAAGTAGGGGGGGGATACCCTGCACCCCCCCAGGTCACAGGCTCAGACTTGCCTACCTTTGAGATGGTTATGTTGGACATTCTATAGGGATTCCTATTTGGACTTGAACGAGATAGATTTTTGGCGGCATGTTCGTGCGTACATTCTCTTTCTGATGGGTACTTATCTAGTCCCGGACACCTCAGGTTGTGAGATTCATTTGAGGTTCTTACCTTTGTTGGAGGACTTGGGGTTGTTCAGCACATACTCTATAGGGGGAGCAGTACTAGCTCACTTATACCGGGAACTTGCTGAGGCTACTAAGCCTAAGAGGGCCAATATTGCAGGCTGCATTCACTTGCTTCAGATTTGGTGTTGGGAGCGACTTCATGTTGGACGACCTGCACTTCATGTCCCACATCATGTCAATTTGGATGGACTTTCTGTTGGCTATAGGTAACCAAAAATAAAAATGCAAATAATTATATATTTTCATTTCTAATCATAATAATATATAAATTTTTGGGTTTTTTGTAGGTGGAATCAAGAATTCATAAGGCAGCTCTCAACAGGTTGCCTCAGCAGCTACAGAGATGAGTTAGATGGACTTTTAGATAGCCAGGTTTGTATTCTTTTTAGTAATATAGAAATTCCCTCTCAGTTCGCTGATATACAATTATTTGATTGGCTAGGTGATTTGGGAGCCGTACACCACTGAAGTTCACTCTCAGGTCGCTGATATATGCTTATCAGGAGAAGCTATCTGGTTGGCTCGTGTGCCTCTGGTCTGTTGGACTCGGGTGGAGTGGCACCTCCCCGATAGAGTTGTTAGACAGTTTGGGCTTATTCCGACCACGGAGGTTCAACCAATGGAGCTCAAATTTGCCCGAGTTGATGGGCGTGGTAAAGCTGATACAGATTGGATGGTGTACCACCTTCCTTACATTGGATTGTGGGAGGATAGACGAGCATATATCATTGAAGGAATTACTGCGGGACCTGATAGTGGACACTTCATTCACGAGTACTTACAGTGGTTCAGGTCCTGGGCGACATTATACATGTTAAAGCCACCAACAACACCACCGACTACATACTACCCCAGAGCACCTTCAGAGCGATATTTGGTACGTAATATCAATGTGTTATATACTTCATTTCTTAATAATTATAACATTATTGAAGTTTTATTTATTTTTCTTTCACTCAGCGTAATTTCTTCGTAGAGACAGAGAGGGCAGTGTTACCTTTGGTTGGTTCAAATGACTACAGCAATGCCGATAGTGTTATTAAGAGAATTGCTGAGATGGCAGTGGATTTGCGTAGAGAGGTTCATATCCCTGATTACCTATACTCTGAGCATGGATATACAGGGTCTCCATACGAGTCCTTCAGTCCAGTGATAGGTGAGCCTCAGTCTACTGATGCAGGACCATCATCGTATCAAGATTTGGGACCTTCTCAGCCTTTCTTCACTCAGCCGACTCAGCAAACTACACCAGGCTGGTACCCACATGAGCATGTTCCAGACAGTACTCTAGCAGGCACAGTTGAGGCAGAGCAGGAGGGCATCTTTGGGGTTGAGCAACATGTTATATATATATATATATATATATATATATTGTACATTCAATGCAACAATTATTATGCGATAATTTTTTTTTTTTTAAATTACATAAGTCGCCCGTTAATCGGGCGACTTAGAAGTCGTCGATACAATAGGCGACTTTACTTCCAACTTAAATTGCCGAATGAAACGGCGATTATGCCTACTTTTAATTTTTTTAAATTATGCTTATCTTCTTAATTAACTTCCTAATGATGCTTAGACTGAAAATTTGCCCTCCACTTTTCAATTCAAATCAACGACTAAGATCACTCATGACTTAAAGAAAAAAAAAATCTAAGAGCTAAATTTGAATCAAAATTAGAAACTTAATTGATGAATTAAAACATTTTGAGTTTATTAAATTTAACACAGTTGTGGCCGAATTAAATACCAAATTTAATGAATTTTATTTTAATTTTATTATAATGATTTTAAATTGTTTGAATTATACCCAATTCTCTCAAATAATATCAAGAAAAATTATAAAGCGTTGGCCGAACTCGTCGATTTCAGAATGCAGTTGAATCGAATTTAATTGGGCTTGACGACTCTCTATTAGATTATTATATTCAGAACCACATTAAATTTGGATTGAATTGATTTTAATTTAGGTCGAGTTATCAAGTTGGGTCGATGCTACGTCACTAGGTGTCCACCTAAGGGGGAATCCTGAAGGACAACGTCTATACTAGGCTACGAAGACCTAGGTGCTAAAGATTTGATTCTGAAAAAATTGACCTTGAAAAATGAGGTCAACAATAAATGAACTAATAAGAATGCTAGAATTTATCAAGATGTATTTCAAAGTCGCACAATTTGCATCAAGATTTGCCAGAATGTCTCCTTGTAGGCACTTATCCCATAAGGTACTTTTCTATACTCCGCGGAAATCATGGAAAGCAAACAAGTTGACCAGTTAGACGAGCGGAGGATGAAGTTTGATTATTAGGCGATTGAAACGGGTACTGCATGAAATCGGTCTACTAGATAGGGGCTTGCGCCTATAGGAAACCAAAACTCAAATCATAAAGTCCTTGCAAAATGAGTGCGAAATCTTTGGGTAGTGTCTTATCTACACCCATTTGCCTTCCCAAAATTTACCCCGGAACTTAATTTCATTAAAACTCCCTCGCCAAAGAAAAGCAACATCGGGCGGAGACCGGGGCCGAATTTTCAGAGCCCACATCAAAATGGGCTTCAAATTCTTCATTTTACTTTAAGATTATTGTTATATATAATACGTTGAATTACAACAATCTAATATAAATTTGATGACTTTGAAGTCCATCCTGATATACTTTGTACTCAAATATCATGGTTGTAATGTTGCCATGAAAAAAATAGTTTTTTTTTAAAAGCTGTTGTAGAAAGTAACTTCCTTATACAAAAAAATTAATGAAAGCAGTTAAAAAATAACAATCAAACAAAAATTATTATTACGATCTGAATACAAAGCAATCAAAAAGTTATCCCAAAATGAAACTGTAATCGATATTTAAAATTATTGAAAATTAGAGCATATAACCCTACTGCTCATATTCATAAAATAACAAAATTACGTTGCTTTCAAAAGAGGGGAAGTCACAGGAACAAAATCAAGAAATTTTTTAGCTAGAAATGTTTTGAGCCGGACCAGAGCCACTATATAGCTCCGCCCATGGCAAGACGAAAGAGGCAAAATGTGTGAAAGAGATGGCTCGCGAATGAAGATGATATCGGTGCAAACTAAGCATTCCTTTTTCATGACAAAATGTAGATGGATATTCATTATTGACATGGCTCATTGAAAACGTCGGTCACACAAAATTTTATTTTATTTTATTTTTTTTTGGAAAATTTTGGGGCAGAGCCCTTCCATATATCAAAAAGGATTACAAGTAAAGGAAATAACAGAAATTATAACTCCAAATCTCAAAAAAAGGAGATAAGGAGTTCTAAAGGAAAACAAAATACATAACAGAAGCAGAAAAAAAAAAGGCTCAGGAGCCAATAAGGACTCAGGCTATTCTGTCAATACATGAATTGGGTCAGTTCTAGGTTTGAGTGGTACTTGTTGAAGTATGAGAGCTGGCAAAGCCCCAGGCATGTGCAAAGAGCAAAAGTATTTTGTGCGGACATCGAACAGCGATCAACCAGTGATGCGGACATCGAACGTCATTCGGAGAGCAATTAGAATGCGTCATGTCACCCCTTCGCTCAGTATTGCGGCTCCTTACTGTTGACATGACTTCACATAATTCGCCTACGGACGTAGAGCTGCATCCGGCATCTCCACAGAATAATTTTTCATGCAACAAGGGCCAAGTGCAGAACAAACAAAATGGGATTGTGAAATACATAATTTTATATATGAAATAGAAAATTGATTTTTTTTTAAGAATTTAGGCAACTGCGTTTATTGAAGGTGGACAAATTAGTCAAAGTGCTTATTCTTCTTAAAAAAAAAAACAAAATGGGCAATTGACGACCCAAACCTCTTTCTGGTTGGCTGGTTCCACCCTTTATGAGAAGAAATTATTACGTGCTGAATCCGGGCGCGTCCGGAGGCCAATCCGAACATGCAACTTCACTTACTGCATTGTATATTGGGTGACGTGAGGTGTTTGGATTGACCTCCATACGCGTTTGAACACCGCACGTAATAATTTTTCCTTGATGAGAGCCTTCAAAACATTTCCAAATAGGTTTCAAGGGTAATACGGCCAGATTTTTGTACTGTCTAAGTATGTGCCGCATATTTTTATTATAAATTAAGTTATTTTAAACGTATTTCTAAAAAATATAAAAAATAGAAAACATATAAAATTGATATGTTATTAGAAAATTGATTTATTATAGTATAGATTTTTATGCAATTGATAGATCTTAAAATCCTCAAATATTTGAATGATAAATATTTTGAAATTAGCTTTAGGCCCTCCAAATTCTAGCTCGACAAATTTATTGTAGCAACGAATAGATTGATGAAAAGAACCCAATGATGTTAAAGTATCTTTATCCTAGTTTAAATGAGCAAAAAATCCAACACTCCAAAGCATGATCGGCAATTTCACAATATGATTTGGGAGATCAAATAGAGAATGATTCCATAAAAGAGATTGAGAGTTTTGCCCACCACCAATGATGATGCCCCGCCATCGTCAATAAGGCCTTGATGTTGATGACAACATCAAGGCTAATACAAACAAACTAGATCGAAATCAATTATCACCACTAGGCCAACGCCTATCATTAGTATCAAGAACAACGCCCGTCGTTACTACTAAGGCAAATAATCATATTTTTGTGCACTTTATTTCTATAAGAAGAGGAATAAAACATTTTTTTTGTCAAAATGAGCTTCAAAATTATTGTATTTATTTTTAAACGAGCACAACACACATTTTAATTGATTTTTCATGTATTATTCTCATCTTAAAAAAAAGTTTTAAGATTTATCTAATTAAAATTTAATGAATATATCATCTTGTGTTTTAATAGTATTACCAGCATCACAAACGTTAAAGCAAAACAGAATATGAAGAGATCATAGATATATAAATGAGAAGATGCAGCTGTAAATGGTTCTAGCTCCTCCATTCATACTATAACAATTTAATATAAGTGTATATATACATAAGAAGAACCAAAGCTGATAATAATCAAGCCGTTGATGTGGAATATTGTCGAAAGATTGAGATGGAATTTGGCAGTTTTCAGCACTTGGAGTGCTTCAGTTCTGATGTCAGTGAGGAGAGATAGTGCTTTGTGTTTTAATAGTGATATGTAATCAACAGTGGAGGAATTTGAGTTGGGACCGTTATCAACCTCTCTTAAATTAATGCTCCATGAGGGGAGCGTTAATTTGTTCCTAAGATACTGAGAACATTTGATTGGTAAGTCTTTAGTAAAGATGTCAGCCGGTTGATCGATTGTTGCAATATGATGAAAAATGATGACATTCGACTTGATGCATTCCCGAATATAATGACGATCTGTTTCAATATACTTGGTTCTTGTATGGAGTAGAAGATTGTTGGCAACATAGATAGCTGAGATATTATCACAATAAAGTGGTGTAGGTTGTTGCAGTGAAGAATGAAAGAAACAAAGCCAAATAATCTCAGTGGAAGCTAAGGTAAGGGCTTTGCAATCGGACTCAGTCAATGATCTAGCTACTGTTGCTTGCTTTTTGGTACACCAGCTCATGAGTGTCAAACCAAGGTACAAAATCCAGTAGTGGATTTTTGGTCATGCTTATTGTCAGCCCAGTCGACATCTACATATGTCGTAAGCTCTAGTTTTCCATGTGCAATAGGTGAGGCAAGGTGAAGAGTTCCTTGGAGATACCATAATATGGGTTTGATCATCTAAAAGTGTTGATTTAATGGATGATGCATGTGCTGACACAGTTTACCGCATATGACAGATCGAGATGTGTGAGCGTAAGATTCTGCAGCGATCCAACAATAATCTGATACAATTGAGGATCAGAGAAAGGAAGTAAAGATTGAGGAGATTTGTTTGATTTACTTGCTATAGGCTTTTGTAGAGGTTTGCAAGAAGCCATGCCATCCCTATGAAGAATTGTTTTAGCATATTTGCATTGATGTAGCAGAAAACTAGAATTTGTTTTCTGCAATTGCAACCCAAGAAAAGTGTATAATTTACCCAAGTTTTTAAGTTGAAAATGTTTTCGTAGATCTTGCAACAGTTGAGAGACTTGTGAGGAAAGATTGCCCATAAGAAGTATATCATCTACATAGATGAGTAAGTAAATGAAGTTTGTGGAAGATGTGTAAATTAGTAACGATGGATCAACGTCATTGAATTTAAAACCCCATTTGAGTAAATAATTGACAAACATGGAAAACCATTGTCGAGGGGCTTGCTTGAAACCATAAATAGCCTTGTTCAATTTGCAAAAATGTGGGATTTGAGGGAGCTTTAAAGCACAAAGGTTGTTCCATATAAACATCCTCAGTGGATTTACAAGGTAGGAATGCATTGGAGATATCAAATTGGTTGATTTGCTAATTGTTGTGAAGTGCAATTGTGGGAAATACACGAATTGTTTGAAATTTTGCAATAGAACTAGCAATTTCTGTAAAATCAAGTCCATATTTTTGTTTGTAGCCTTGAGCAACAAGATGAGCCTTGTATTGTACCACAGAGCCATCATCATGAAATTTGGTATGAAAGAGCCATTTACAGCCTAGAATATTCATATTAGGCCGAGGAGAGATTAGCGTCTATGTGTCTTGTGTTTGTAATGCTTGAAACTCTTAAGACATGGCATTTCTCCATTATGGTTGTTTAACGACTACTGTAAAGCATGTGGGATCAACTGGTGATGATGTGGTATGGAGAAGATTAAGGATAGAATGAGGTTTGAGATGACCTGTCTGGAGGCGAGTAAGCATAGGATGAGTTCGAGTGTTTGGTGTGGAGGAGATGACGGAACCATGGATGAAGTAGAAGAAGGTGGAGTTGGATTGATCAGTGGAGAGGAGTGAGGTGATGTTGAAGAATTAGTGGAGGAACTATGAGATGGACGTGTTGGTGATGAACATAGAATTTGTGGTTGAAATAAAGAGGAGGGGTATGAGGTTGGGACAAGAGTGAGAGGTGGAGGATGGGTTGTAGGGGTAACATGAATTGATGAAGTGGGGGAAATAGATAAGGTTTGAAAGGGAAAAATATTTTCATGAAAGTTGGTATGTATAGACGTGCAAACTTGGTTAGTGGAAAGATTATAATAGAGATATCCATTGGAGGCCTTTGAATAACCAAGGAAGATGGATTTTAGAGACGTTGGGGCTAGTTTGTGATGTTTATGTGAGGGCAGTAATGGATAGCATTGACAACCAAATACCTTTAAAAATTGATAACTTGGTTGCTAATGAAATAGAATTTCATACGGTGAGAGATTCAAAAGAGTGCGAGTTGGAAGACGATTTATTAAATAAACTGCGATTAGAGTAGCATAGACCCAAAACTGATAAGGTAGGTTGGTTTCCAAAAGCAAGATGTTGATGTTGTATGCCATGGTTAAGGAGAAATTCCTTGAATGTTGTATTAAGAAATTCAGATCCATTGTGTGTTCGAAATACAATTAATTTCTAACCACATTGATTTTCAACAAGTTTAAAATGAACGTGCGTTTTAGATTTTTGAAGCATGGGATAGAGTCAAGTAAAGCGAGAAAATTCATCCACAAAAATAACATGATACTTGAATTTATCAAAGGAAAGTACAGTAGACGTATCCCAAACATCTGCATGAATAATTTGTAGAGGTTTGGACGTTGCGGATGTAGGTAAAGAAAAACTAGTCCTATGACTCTTTGACTTTGTAGATAAAGAAAAGGTGCTTTTAAAAGCAAGAATAAAGTTATTGCAAATGAAGACTTCTTTGGGGACGTTTATTTTACTAGTAGCTTTTAAATTTTTCTGTCAAAACTGTACCAAAAAAATTATTTTAAGAAGCATTAAAAAAGCCCGTCGTAAATAAAACTGAATCTAAGTTTTAAGGCCTTTAGCATCAGGTTTTCATTAAAAAATTTCAACAACTCTCACCTGACTTTCCAGTAATAATCACCTAACCAAAACCAGCCTTTGTAGCTTGCTCTAGTTTGATTATTAGTTGTTGGAGAATGTCATTTGCAAAAAGGCAATAAATCTTATAAAAAATTTTATATCAACATATTCAAATTAAAAATTGATTAAAATAAATTTTAAAATTATTAAATTTATTTTAAAATAAATGTGCTATAAATTTGTCAAGTATTATATTCATATTAACAAAATATTTTATGAGGTTGAGATTCGTAATTTGATCAGAAATATTTGTTTTTTCTGATTTAAACTAAAAAATATTATAATTGAATAATATTCCTTTTTTAATATGATTTTAATTTCACTTACACTTTATTGTAGAAGCAGAAGTAGAAGAAGTGTAGAACTTAAAATGTTTATCTTCATATTAATTTATACATATAAATTTATAAAGACATTTATATTTAAATGCTTGTTTAATAGAAGAGGAAATTGACGTTGAACGGTTATGGTTTGAGAGGCTAACCAACGGCATTATTTAAAACGGTTATATGGTTATTTAATTTATTTTGATGATCATCATTTATGGGTGATTTTATTTTAATTAATTAACGCTAAATTAGTGATTATCTTTGCATCGTAATTTCTCCACGTTGAATTCAAAATTTGTGCACTATAAAAAAAACTTCAAAAATAATAAAAGTTATCCAAAATAGAGCCTATATCATTTTAAATTTATTACAGTTACGTCCCTCACTAATTATATTAATAATGTAAAATTTTTTCAATTTTATCTCTAAATATTTAAATTGGCTTGATTTTTTGAAAAAAATTAGGTTAGATTATTCTAATAAACTTTTGAAAATCTTAAAATTATTAAATTTCTTTTAAAATGAATAAAATATATTTAATATTAATTAAAATTTATATCATATAGACTAATTTTAAATTAAATTCTAATAAAAATTTTAATTAAAATTTAATGATATTTCTTTATTTTCTTTTATGTATGTAAAGATCTATATTCTACTCTACTGCTAACCATAATTACTTGTAAATCAAAGTATTGCGAGTCAAAAGCTATAGCACAGTCATATCTAATAAGGAAAAAAAAAATTGGGGAGATTTCAGAAGGAAAAGAGCTGATCTTAAATAAGCAGATAAAATAAACAAGACAGTTTGACCCTATAAGCAGACAAATGTGCGTATATTTGAATAAATAAAAGCTCAACAAACAAATATCTAAAAGGTCCTAAAGACAAACTATAATGAAATTGAAAGATTTATGTGCCTAATCTAAGAACATGAAGGATCCATTTGTGATCAGAATCTAAATGAATTTCTTGCAAATGTTCGCTTTCTAAAAGTATAAAGTTATAAAGTTTAACAATGGCTCCATAGAAGAATAATGATTTGAAAAACACAATATCTCACAATAAAATGTGTAAATCAGAGAAGGATTAAGCCATGCAAAAAAAAAAAAAAGAGGCAAATATGATAGAGGATTCATAAAGCCTTGGTATATAATGGAAGATCAGAATAGATTAGAGAGTAAGCAAGAAGAGATGAAAAACTCAAGAACAGAGAAGTAAAAGCAGACACTGTTATTGTAACCACCAATTCCATAACTTTGTCTATTGTATCTATGTATTCAACCAAACATAGATCACTTAACTTCTTAAAAGAAGTTTCTTTTGCTCCCCTGAGCCATATATTACAGCTATAGCCCTCCATATACAAGAAAGCAACAAGTTATTACATCCAATCCATGGCAATTCCAAGGAAAACTGCGAGCTCTAATGTAAAGCAGACAATAAGAGGAAAGTAAAAGCAGCCTTATGGCAAAACCAGAAAATGGGAAGGATTCAACAACTTGTAGACCCATCACATCTAAGGTGGTTACTTAGCTGTAAGAATTTCAAGAGAAGGAAGAAAATGATCCATCTATAGTGATTAGGCTCCTTTACACTGATTCAGCTGCTGGCTGCGGAAGCTAGAAGCTGGGAAGTTGCAGAGGCTCTCTTCCTCAGCAACAGCACTGCTCTCAGCAAGAGAGCTGTTTGATGGTGTTTTCTGCTTCCATGGATGATGATAGAGGAGCTCTGCTTCAGGAAACGAGGTACTGCATCGCACATCAAGCAGTAAGTCTTGATCAGAGCCGTCGTCGGTGAGTTGCAGCATGGAGCTCCGGTCGGGAGGTGACGCAAAGAGGCTTCTTGGACTGAAGCAAGTCCCTTCATTGTCCAAAAAGTCCTCATTATCGAGTATTTCCGTTGATCCTGCCTCATCAGGATTCACTACTGATGATTTTGTCAAAGAAAATTTTGTGTTGCTGGATCTGCACACTCTTTTTGGGCTCCTCATGATGCCCTTAGACTCTGAATTGTAAATTCAAAGAAAAACATTAAGGTCGAATTAAACAATCCAGACACTCCTCTTGGAAAACAATCCATCTGAGAAAAATAGATTTAAGGTTGTTTCCTACATGGACGAAGTACAAAAATTGCTTTAAGCTTATGTGAATAGGCCAGTGACAAATGGGTTACTTACTTGCAATTTGATCTAAATCAGTCCATAGTCAGGCCTTTATCACAATGCATAATCATTTTCAACAACCATCTAAAGATCATCCAAGGATGCCTCATGCATGTGACCTTAAATAATACTGAATTGATGCAAGGATATCTTAAATTCCATATGCACCACCTATATATACAGCTTAGATTACCAAATCTACAAACTCCTAAATTATAAATATTGGTATGCATAAAAATGAGATGCTGCTTGATGTCTCCAAAAAATTTACTTGATGAACACAAATTTCAAGATAATATTTTAAATTGAAAACTTATGAAATTAAATTTGGGACCATTTGAACTTCAATTTCAACAAGCTTATAGTTGATCTGAACATCTTGTCAAAATAGATTCATCGACAACACAATTGATCTGTTCTAAGTTTGAATGAAACAAAATTAAATACTTTGAGTATTTTGAAAGCTTCAAGATATTAATTGAATGAACAAATGACCTCCAAATCTTATATGTTTATAGTCAAATCAAGTAGCTCGACAATACAAATCTAACAAGCCAAAGCTCATTTAATTATGAGGACATTAAGGGATTTAAATACTGAATAAAAAATCTATCATCATGAGGATCAGTATTGATCGTTCAATGGACTATTTTTAAAAAAGATTATAAATATGACTCCATTTTTTTCTTGAGAGAGGTTTGAGTGCTAAAAGAATTGAATAACTCTATTGCATTTTTCGACAATCATAGTCAATGACACCATCAACAATTGTCGCCGCCACGCCTTGGCTTCATCCGACGATTGTCGCCTGACCACTAACATTCAATTCCGTTATTAAATTTCAACTGTTCAGTGTATACATCCAATTTTTGTAATCCTTCTAACATGAATAAGACAACTATTTTCAATTGTATGATCCCGTCTTCTTATATTATGGAGAAGAGCAGATTATTATATCTATAATTATAAAACATACTATTGCAATTGGGCCAAATCCCATGATTTTTCCATTTTTTTTTAGTTTTCAAGACTATCGTTAACATGGCAATGTTTTGCAAGCATTAACATCAATCGTCTAGTTGAGCGGTGTTGCACTTGATCTTTAAAGTAGATGTCTAAAGTTCTATTCCATGCAAACTAATATATATATATATATATGTATGTATGTGTGTGTGTGTGAAAACTTTTTATTGCATCAACGAATGCTCGGATTTCCTATTATACATTATCCATTTTAAATTATTCACCACATGTCCAAATCAGGCATGTAACCAAGAACTACAAGAAAATGTGTCTAAGAGTTTTGATAAAATTTTCTGCTATTTAATAAAACAGCGATGCTGAACAATGATCTTTACTTTATTATTCCTAGAAAAACAATATATCTAATATCATAAAATGTTTGTAGAAAAGTTTTCCTTGATTGTGCATAATAATGTTGTAAGCAAAAACTGAGTATTGGTTAGAAAAAACTAACCTTGCAAATGCTGGTTTTGGCTTTCATGAGGCCTCTTGATGGGAATTAAATTGGATTGTCCAACAAAGTTTGACCCACCTTCTCCTCTGTTTACTCCAGTAGCGTGCTTGTGCTTTATATCCTAATGCAAATGGAATGTTAGATTCAGTATCATGAATTAAACTGATTCGAGGCGCTTAATGAGACATTAACTAAACTTTTCCTTTCAACTGATGATCAAACAAGATCTTCTAGTAACTATTTGATACCTTCAGCTCTTCGTAGTGTTGCACCCAACTAGATTTAGTAAAATTAAATAGAACCAGCCTTTTCAAACTCTTGCATTCTTCAACGTTCATTTCAGAAGAGGAGAGATCGAAAATTCCATCTTGGATCAGTTGCTGGAAATAAGAAAAGTTTTCGATGAACTGCGGGCTAGAAAACAAGCTTCTGAGGCTGCAAATGTCAAAAGAACCTATTAATGGATTTGCCGAGGTGCATGCATTAGCTATCTCAAAAAGATGAAGGAAGAAAACCTCTCAGAAGCGTTAGCCGTATCAATAGAAGGAAGATATTTCATCAGTTGTTTCTGTTCATCATTTTTCATATGTTCCATGAAAACCTCAAGATTAATGACGACCTATTATGATATAAATCAAATGTGAGAAATAGGTTACTAAAGTAGCTCGAGAGGTCAAAAATTAATCAAGCACCACGGAAATTTGAGCTTACTTTAAGATCAGTAAATCTCATAGCTGAATCTCTCTTCTGCAGCACATCAAGGTACTCCGGTGGAAACCTGTCTCTGCAAATATAGATTTGACTTAACAACGAATATCCTTCTAAGGCTTTGTTTGGGACGGCTTTCTTCTTGCTTCTTAAAGCAATTTTTTAATAAAAAAAATTAAAATCTTTGTACTAAAAAGCCGCTTTAAGAAGCAGCAAAAAAGCTGTCCCAAATGAAGCCTAAGATGGGGCATCGGAAGCAAGAATGTAACTAAAGTACAAATAAATTAACAAAATCAAACCTTCTAGCATGGTCTTGTACCACATGCATAGCAGACTTTTTAAATTTGTCTATGCCAGGATTAGGAAAACTAGTTCTTTTGCTTTCATTATCCACAAAACTGGATGCAGATCTTGAATAGGGCACACCCACTAACTTTTTATCAGCAGGAAGTGAGCTTGCCTCAGATTCCTCTTCTACAGCTTTTGAACTTGGATACCTAAGAAGAACACCTCCATGTCCTATCTCAACTGAGCCCATCCGCGTTTCACCTTCAAAAAGTAATTCTTCTTCTGAGGACCCAGATAGGTTAGATGACTGTTGTTCATGCCAGATGGAGTAGAGCTCCTTTGTAAGCTTCTCAACAGAAGGTTTTAAGTTGATAACAGTTCTCTTTTTTGATGGCACTGGCACTAAGGAATCCCAGGCATTTGACTGTGCAGAGCCTACAAGTGACAAATATACTGAGAAAATCATTCCAAGTCATGATGCTAAATGATTGTGAAAATAAAGGAAGACAATCAACAAAATCTTTAATAAACTAGCATAATCATGAAAGAGACAAAAGTAACTAAAATTACATGGAGAATTATCTGCAAATATTAATACTTCATCATGGGTAAGGAAATTTAATTATAAAGAAATATTGATTCTGGAGATGCAAGAATGAATCCGTTATACAACAAAGTTCATTCCAGAAAAAAAAAAAAAGCATATGTGATGGAGCAAACAAAATTTGCAGCCGCGTTATCTTTACAAATGCTAACTGATAAAGATAGAATGGAAAATGCTTAATTTTTTAAAAGAACACTTAAAAGTTTGCCAAAAGCTTTAAGTGTACGCTAATGTCATACTACTTGCATAGGAAATGAAGAATCCTATCTTTTCTTATTTTACCAGATACTTGAAGAGTTTACAAACTCAATTTTGACACACTAGCTCTCAGATAGGCTGACCAGAAAGAAAGCAATAATATTTAAAGTGACCATCTATAAGCTAGAAATTTAACAACTCAACTGAAGAATATCTGATCAACTAGGAATTATGAAAGTAAAAGATGTTACAAGGTAATCAAGATCGGTCTGTCCTCTCCAAAATACTGAAAAGCTAAGTTTGATGTTCTAATATTTGAAATATTTTACAAACTTGCAAACGACACAAGGAAAAAATAAGATACCAGCTATTGTTTTGCATATGTAATCCCGCTGCTTCAAAGCATATTTTATATATCACATACAACTGCACCAAACAGAATGCATTGAAAAGAATAGTAGCTAAAAACAACATACAAAAAAAAAAAAAAGCAACTCAAATATGGTTGATCTCTGATACACCTGCATCATCCGATTTAGATGAATACTATCATCTTTGGTAGATGTTGCATGTGCGACTTGTCGACTTGTCCTATAGGCTATAGCTCATGATAAAACATCAGTTATGTATATTAGCTTGCTAAAAATAGTTCATCCATATGCTTGAATAGAAATAAAGGTTTAAATTACACAAATGGGTGCTAAGGCATTTTTTTATCTTATGAGATAAGGTGTAAGCCTCAAGGTGTTTTGAGATATAAGCCTCAAATAAATGAATTGTGCAAATTAAAAATTATTACACATACATCAAAGAATGAAGTAATAATATATTAACATCCTAATCTCTTAACATATCAAAAAATAATACAGTAACATCTTATCATAGTAAGAAATAACAACTTGCGCAAACTATCAAGTAACAAATTGCATAAAATTGAATATGATGCAAACATCAAAGTAAAAAGAAGATATCAAAGTACAAACTAATATCATAACAAATCAAAATAAATTTAACAGTAAGTTTCTCTCTCCCACTCTCTAAACGATAAAGTTCTCATCACTCAAGAGGTTTTCATTTGAGTTGGCATTATCTCCCCTTCCTCATCCTCAGTTGTGTCGAGACATTCTACCAATCTTCCCCCTTTTCTCCAATCATATTCATCTACTTTTCTCTGAATCAATAAATAATATTTATTTGGTTAACTAAAATAAGCCAAATGTTTTATTAGGCGTATTTTACTTGTATTTGTATTTAAGAAAACCTAGTTATAAATGATGCATACCTCGAAGGATTTGAGGAAATAGAAGCGCACCTCACATAAATCCAATGAGGTGAACTTCTCATTGCAATTTTCTTTTAAAATGCACTGAGATGGGCCTCGTATTGTGCAATGTTAAACAATGATAGATTTAAGATATAATTTTATTAAACCTCTTCAAATATCTTTTATATTGTTCGACAATCATTAAAAAATGAATATTTTTTATCCATCTTCAAGACATAACTGATAATTTGAAAATGATTCATGTTAGAATTAAATTGTAAGTTTGATACGAGACTTATCATTAATACATGAATTTATGCAATCTAGCCTAGAATGGTTTTCCATAGATCCTCAATATTTAAAATGTATGAGAAGAGTGGAGGAGACATGAGATGAAGACGGGAAAAAAGATTCACCAACCTCTTATTATATAAGCCAATTGTTTCTTCTTCCTCATTCTCATAATTCTTGGTTTCTAATTCACACTAAAAATCAGCCAATAGGATTGTACAAGTTCTACCAAACTGATACTTGTTTTATCTAGAAGGTTAGCAAAACTAACTTAAAAGAAATTTAAACATTATACATACAATCCGCCCACAACATAAAAATAAAAAAAAAAACTGATTTGAGAAATATCTAACAGGAATAATATTAGAAGGATGCTCATAAAGACATTCAAAGACTAGAACCAGTGTAAACCTGTGCAATCACTTGCATCGACGGCACAAAAATTTGCACAGCTTTCTGAGCATGAGATTGCAGATCCAGAGCTAGAACGATTGCTAGCATCTCCCTCAAAAGTTCTAATGTAGTTTTGGTCTGATTCTGAAAAAGGAATTTGACGTACTTTTTCCACTATACCATTCATATGTTTTCTTTTCTGCAGTCTCTGTTCAGTGGTCTTAAAAGAAATACTCTTCATTTTAGTAACCTTAGGCTCTTCCCATTCAATTGGCTCGCGAGCATGCAAAGGCGTGTAGTTTGCCAAAGAACCCTTGGTTCTCCATCGTGAACCACAAGCATTACATAAAACTGGCTTCTCTGGTGGCCCATTTCGCCATAGAGGAGTGCCTGTTGCAGCATTTACATTTAGAAACTTGATATAAATTAAGTTATTCCAAAATTGGATGTATCATGACTAAAAGCCCAAGAAAAAATGACTTCATTTTAGTAACAATATGAAATGCATGATGACCCTATATCTAAATAAAAACATAAAATTATTCTTCTATCTGATCATAAGCAAGTCTAGACATTGTGTTTTAAGCATGGAGTGTAGTGTGATCTTATTATGCATTTCAAACAGTAAAAAAATCTAACATTTGAATGCAAATAATGTAATCATCACTAGTATAGCATTTTCAGATAACAAACAAACGTTACCATGTCATACTGGCATGGTAGTAAATCATTTTCTACACAACATATGCACGAGAAAAGAAACCTTTCTTATACTTCTGTAAAGTTCTGCAAGTGAACTGAACGTTTGACAAGCTACTTGTATCTCGGTTTGATTACAGTTTGTTCGTGATTGTTTGTTTTAAGTAATCAAATAAGTTTGAACGGTTTTTTAAATACTCGCTTGTTAAAAAAATAAACTTGAATAACTATGTGTTCAGTTTGTTTATATTTATGAACAATATCAATAAATGCTTGTGAACAAGCTTGATATAAAGCTTGTTAAGAAACTCAATTAAATCTTTATTTTGTATATTTTCACATAACTTGTTGTTTTATTATAACAATTATTCTTATTTATAAAAAAAATAATAATTTCATTTTTTAAGTTATCTTTTTCAATATAATCAGTTTATTTATGAACAAGAAGTGTTTATTCATATTTCCTAGATTGTTTATTTAAAGTGTTCATAAACAAGCTTATTTATAAGAAGAATCATTTTCTAAGCTCTTTTGCTCATGAATTGGCTCATTTGGTAGCTCGAAAACACTTGCAAGATATGTTCATGAACATGCTTGTTTGGTTGGTCGAAAAACTTACTAGATAGGTTCGTGAACAAGATATAGTTAATTGTTTATTAATAGGCTCTATAAGGCTCATTTATTTAAAGCTCATTAAACATGAAATCAATCAAACATGAACTAAACACAAACCAAACATGAACATCTATCATTTTAAATGAACAGAAGCAGGAAAGCTCAAATCAAGCTCGAACTAAGCTTGAACAAGCTGATAATAAATGAGCTAAAATATGAACAAGCAACTGCTCAGCTCAGCCTGGTTCATTTGCAGCCCTACTTTTGTGCAGTTATCAACTTAGTGGAGTAGAATCATTTTAAGGGTTATGCCCTTTATTTGCCTTGTGTAACTCACAGTCAGGTGCTCAATTCTTAAAAAGTGGAGAATGGTCATTAATAAATTTTAGGTGGGGAAGAAATTGAAAGCTACAACAACAAGTCCATGATAAAATATCATGGCTTTTTGCCAAGTCAAATCTCACTAGATAACATACAATAAATTATTAGATGAATTTTAGTTGCTTAAGCTAGAATTCTTTAAGTGCATAGTAGGTTGCATTAACCTAAGATCAAGATAGAAAATGAGGCATGAATAAGAGGAAATTATGATAGATAAAAATGCGTCCAATAAATCAAAGCGTCGAAAATTCTTCCAAAACATGAGCATCTTTGACCGAGTATGCACTAGTTGACTTATAAAGAGGCACCAAGTAAGAAATCTAAAATGTAAACATCTTCTCACATTTTGTTTTTCAAAACCTCAAATCGTACTTTTATCATACAAAGCTTAATTGCATAATGTATCAGCTGATTAATTCATTACAGGTTATAATATTAATAAATTAGAACTTTCAGCACCAAAAAGTAGCAGATATGAGCGCCCAAGAGCCCTTGGTTAGTATATGATATGGTAAAAGCATATGCATTGTGAAGGGTATGATTAGCCAGAATAAATACACAACATAAGCAAAAGATTTTGTTCTCAGACTGCAGATTGAAAACTGTTAATATCTAAGAACAAGTAATCTTCTACCAGTGTCACTAATCAATTGCAGCATGATTCTCTACATAGGCCAGAATTTAACTTAAAGGAACTGGAAGTAAAGACAAAGAAATATGTACACTCTAAGGATTGTTTCAATTCAACAAAAAGCTGCAGTTGTGCACTATACCTTCTCAATTTTTTGTTCAAAAACTAGAGTTATAAATCCTATCGTTCAAAAAACAAAAGCAACTTTGTATTCTTCTCTTCACTATAATTAGCAGACCAAAAAAGAATACTGGCACTAAAAAACAAATGGGAGCAAGAAAACAAAGGGCCAACAATTCAAGGGAAACGCGATGTTCCCTTTTCAATCCCTAAATAGATTCCAATTCGCTTTCCCAAATTCGGAAACATGCAAAGAATCAAAGAAAAATAAATGAAGAAGAAGAAAAGGTCAATAACAAATTCATTGGATGGTCGTTCAATTTTAGAACGCCTAAACGATCCCAAACACTATAAACCTGGTGTTAAAATACTCTAATAACAATAATAACAGAACAAAAATAAAGATCCGTAGCCTGAGAACCCAAAAAAAAAAAAAAAGCCTCAGAAACATCAACAATAGCTCACTTGTAACTCCGCAATGACGGCAAGGTCCATGTTTTCCCATGTTTCTTGTCTCTTCTTCCCACGAATTAATCCCGGCAGAAATTAACAGCTAAACAGATGCAAAGATGCAGTTTTTTTAATCAAAATTCTGAGAAACTTCAAAGCAACTACTCTATATATATATTTAGAAAATATACCCAGCGCTCTTTTAAAAAAAAACACTAAGGAGTTAAGAACTCCTCTCCTCTTTAGTTGAAAATAGAGTTTCCTGTAAGCAAAGCCCAGACACCCAGCACAGCCCTGGGTCTTTTCTATCCAGAGAACAGAAAAGAAAGGAGGAGAAGATAAAAGAAAGAGATGAAGAAGGAATGGAGAAAGGGGGAAAAAATTACAGATTGAGATGGGTTTTTTCAGATGGGAATCTGTACAATCCAATGAAGAAGAAGACCATTGGGAGAATCAAATTAATTGTGGGGAAAAAGGAGAGGAGGTGAATAGGTGAGGAGAGGCCATTTTTTTTTCTTCTTTTTCTTTCTTTTATATATTTGGTCGCTAGTCCTCTACTCGTTCTGGTCTTGTTCACCATTTGTAAGGACTTTGCTGTGTGATTTTTAAAATTTTTTGTTGTGGATTTTTATTTTCCATTATGATAATTTTATTAATTAGGCTAATCAATATACCCTTAGATGTTTTACTCTGCTCTATAGTAATAGTATGCTTTGGGTGCATCAAACCTGCTCTCTTGGTGCTCTGTGTAAAAGTTTAGGTGGGAAGAATATTACAAATATATCCTGTTGACCATAGACTTTTATGCCTTATCCTCCTATTTGCATTTCAAATTTGAGCCATAGTTGAAGGATTGGAGATTAAACTCAGAGGCGCATTTCATGTGATATTTATAATTATTCAATTCAATATAGTAAAAGTATTATTTTACCAATTAAATTGTTTTTAGAAGTTTAATAGACATTTTGGTTCATTTAGATTTTGACTACTCATAGAAAGATTATTAGACTTGGGATATTTTTTTTAATTAAAAATGATTCTCAAGAATTTTGGAATAATGGAGCCATTCCAATTTTAACGAAATAAATAATGTATTTTTAAAATTTTATGTTAATTAGCTATTAGAAATTTCGAAGTTTAAAAATTTCACACTAGAAATTATTTTGTGCGGAGGCCAGACGCATAACGCCGTTTGGAGACCAACCAGAATGCACCATGTCAGCCGTACCGAGCAGCACCGATCCGCGGTACCGAGCAAAGGGGTGACGTGGCGCATTCTGGTTGGTCTCCAGACGGCGTTTGACGTCCGCACATAATAATTAATCCTCAAATGGGGCATTCTCTTTCTATCTATGTCATGTAAAAAGGGCCATGCCTATTATTATTATATATGATTGTATTGTAAATTAGGAATAATCTATCGAAATATATATAAAAAATCCAAACTTATATACAATTGAAATTTAAATCAAATTTACATTTGCAACATAATTTAAAGTATTTTGTATAGGATTTTAATAATTAAACTATAAAAAAAAGACGTACATACAATTTATTGGGAGATTTTCTACACGTATAGAGTTTGCTAGTTATGAACTAGATAGTTCTAGCCTAGATAATACTAAGTTGGCTCTTATAGATGCGAGAGCTATGACATGAACACTACTAAAAAACAGGACCTTTCGCAGCGGTTTTTTGCACCGGTTTTAAAAACCGCTGCAAAAGCACCCAAATGCGCTCGAAATCGATTTCTTTTGCCGCGGTTAAAATCGATGCAAGTCGCACCGGTTAAAACCGCTGGCAAATCCCATACGTAACTTTAAGACAACCGAATCCCTAATTCATCTTCCTCTGTGCTCGCGCGTTCGGACCGAATCCAGACAACCATGCGCGACGAAAATCTCCTTCTCTTGCGAATCCCAGCCGACCGTCCCTTCCATCTTCGTAACTGTGAGTTTATTTCCCTTCATTCTCTTCTTCTCATTGTTTTTCTTCACATTCTTTTCTCTTTTCTTCATTTTATTCATTTGCATTCCTTAAGGTTTAGGTTAATCACAACCCTAGCTTAGCGTTGGTTGTGTGCCGTATTCCCACATGTTCGGCCATATGCATATATTTAAAATGACGTAGTGGGCTAATTTGAGCGAATACAGTGAGAGAGTTGGGAGTTGTCGGAAACATGAACGGGAATACGATGGCCCGTCGGACACGATGTCATTTTTCCGACAACTCCTAACTCCTTACTTGAATATTTAAACAACCGCTGCCATTAGACAAAAAAACAAAAACAAATGGATGTTATTACAGAAGATCAATTAAACAGTAAAAGCTCTTAAATGCACCGTGCAATTTCACACTTTTTGATGTCGTACATGATGCATTTACATGTTTTTCTATATATTTGTATAATACTCTTGCTTTTTTTGATGCATTTGTGTTGTGTACTTCCATGTTTTTGAATGCACATATAGTGAATTTGAACACTTTTTGTTCATTTGCACACTTTTCTGTGGTTTTTGGTGCATTTGCATAGTGTATATACATACTTTTAAATGTGCCTACTTGATGCACTTGTATGCTCTTTGATACATTTGCATGAATTTGCATAGTATATATTGAAGTATGGAGATCCATAATTGTGGTATTCAAAGATGTTTTAAGTTGTGCAGCAAGTTTCAAGTGAGAGGCTAGCATTATATCATTTCATTTGGCTAGAAATTAACTTCCTTGGTTATGTTTGTGGTGCGATTCTAATAGCTTTAAATTATAGGATTGTGATTGGGGAAATGAAAATTATTGGGATCCAAGTGAAATTATAAACAAACCATAACAAATGAAATGTGGGTTATGCAAATATCTATTACAAAATGTCCAGGCGTGAAGTTACTTCTATACTTTACAAAGTATGTGTACCGATCTCTATGAGAGACTCTACAACTAATGATCATACTTATCGATGGATCAAACATTTCTTAAATAATGGATCCAATTGCTTTTGTAAATTTCAAACGTAGGTCGTTTAAAATAGATTGGAATCAATAATTGGGTAGTTTATATGAATCCCCGTTCTCCATTTGTCCTTAGCATTGCATGAGATTGTGAGATTTTGAATCTATTTTACATTCTTTATCCAAGTTACCATCAACATACTCTTTTTCTATTTGGGGTTCGGGCCAACCCAAACTTGTGCTCTTCTTTACCATGCTTTTGAACCTAGTCAAAATAAGCTATAATTGTAAAATTTCTAAATGGTTGGAGAGGACAAGTAAATTTAGATCTAACAAGAATAACATTTAGAGTTGCTTTGTCATGGATAATACCATGGAATGAAATTTCTACCATGGGTAAAATTTTCTTTCAATGCATATATATTTCCATACCACCATTAAATATATCTCTATTTTAAGCACTTTCTGATTGGCTACAGTTACCCATTCAACCAAATATCATGAATGCATCCCCTACAAACTTTGTGAATAAATGGTTGTAAGAGTGCGATGAGAACATGCATTATTTGAAGGAAAACTTCCATGTGACTGAATTTAGTACATTATTTAATTATAACTTCCTGTGATCTCTCTCTAGCTTTCATTTTAGGTTATAAATAGGTCCACAAGGCATGTATAATAGATTGTATATTAAGCAATGAAATAAAATTATATTGTTCATCTATTATTTTGTGTATGCTTATTAAATGTGTATTTCTTGAGTGCTTTACAGGCTTGATGGATAAGAGTTGGATGTCAAAATCAAAATGGAGTAGTGATTATATTGAAGGTGTTGATAATTTTTTAAAATTTGCAACACAAGGTCAAAGTTCAACACAAAAATTTTATGTCCATGCAAATTATGCATTAACAGATATTTTCATTATGTAAAAGAAGTCAAGTTACATTTACTCTCCAAAGGAATTTTCCCTGGATATGTTGTTTGGAATCGACATGGAGAGGAACATGCTTTTTTAGCTGAAGTTACAAGATCAGATACATGTACTGATACTAGTAATGTTGTTGAAGTACAAACTGAAGGCGAGTTGCACAGATCAAATGATATAGAAGGATTGTTAAGGGACACATTCTGCTCAGTCAATGCCAATTTAGATGATGAACATAATGAAATAACATAGATTTGACAAATGATGAAGCAATGAAATATGGTGATTTATTGCTAGAAGCAGGAGCAAAATTATACCCTGGTTGTAAGTCATTCACAAAGTTATCCTTCATCTTACATTTATTTCGCCTAAAGTTCCTACACTCTTGGTCTGCAAGATCTTTTGATCAACTGATTGAGTTATTGATTGAAGCTTTCCTTGATGGTTCATTGCTACCTAAAAATACATATGAAGTGAAGAAGATAATGAAAGTATTTGATCTTGGATATATAAAGATAGATGCATGTCCAAATGATTGTTTTTTATTTTGGAAAGATAGATCTATTCAAGAGGTTTGTCATATTTGTGGTTCTTCACGGTGGGCAGGGGCTAAAAAAAGTTCAGCTAGAGGAAAGAAAAATCAAATGAAGTCTGCTAAGGTTGTTCGATACTTCCCATTGATTGCTAGGCTTCAAAGATTGTTTAAAACAAAAAAAATCTGTTGAAGAGATGATTTGGCATGCCAAACAGAGAAATATAGATGGGTTGTTACGACATCCAGCTGATGGAGAAGCTTGGAAATCCTTTGACTCTCGATATCCTGATTTTGCTTCAGATCCACGTAATGTTCGTCTCGCTTTAGCCAGTGATGGTTTTAATCCATTTAAGATTATGAGTAGTACATACAGCATTTGGCCCATACTTTTGGTTCCTTACAACATGCCTCCGTGGATTGAAATGAAACAAACGTCTTTCATTCTATCTACTATTATACCAGGGGAGAAGAGTCCAAGAAATAATATAGATATCTATCTCCAACCACTAATAAATGAGTTGTCTGAACTATGGCATGGAGTCATTTCTTACGATGCAGCATCTGGACAATCTTTTAACTTACGAGCTGCATTAATGTGGACGATCAATGATTTTCCGGCTTATGGTATGCTTTCTGGTTGGAGCACTAAAGGTAGATTTGCTTGTCCTTGTTGTGCCGAAAATACAGAGTCTTTATGGTTATATAAGGGAAAGAAATTCTCATATATGGGTCATCGTCGTTGGCTACCAGAAAATCACTTATTCCGTCGACAGAAACAGTACTTTGACAATACAGAAGAGATCCGTAAAGCACCTAGAAGGAATACTGGTAGTGATATTTTACAAAAATTACAAAATGTTCAGTTTGATTTGGGCAAATCTAGAAGCTTGAAAAGAGGGCGTACAGTAGAATTCAGTGAGCATCATATTTGGAAGAAAAAATCAATTTTCTTTGAGCTACCTTATTGGGAGTATAATTTACTACCACACAATCTTGATGTCATGCATATTGAAAAAAACGTATGTGATAATTTCATTGGCACTTTACTTGATCTTGATAAATCTAAAGATAACTTGCAAGCACGCCAAGATTTAGTTGACATTGGAATTAAAGCCGAGCTGCATCCACAAATTCTTGAAGATGGTTCATATTTATTGCCACCAACCTGCTTCACAATGTCAAAAAAAGAGAAACTGATGTTTTGTCAAGTTTTGAAAAATATGAAAATGCCCAAAGGTTATGCATCTAATATCTCAAGGTGTATTAACGTTGCTGAATGTAAGATTGTGGGATAAAGAAACTATATATAAAACATCAAGTTTTGTAGATCATCTACATTATGACCATATATTTAAACTTAAGAAAATTTTGTATGGATTATAGCAAGCCTTTAGGGCTTGGTATGAAATATTGAGTTCATGAAAAGATAATGTTTTAAATAGGGGAATGTAGACACCACATTATCTATAAGAAATTTAGAGATGATATGATTTGTGACTTAGAATATGTATATGAATTTCTATTTGGATCCATGAAAGAATCCCTATGTCATGATTTGTGGTCTATTTGTTGTTTGCTGCAGGTGTAGGGTGTGGTTTAATTTATTTGTTATTTGTTGCAGGTGTAGTACTGTAGGGTAAATGGCAAGGTTTCACAATTTAAAAAAAAAAATTCTGGACATTAGTGGCGGTTATAACCGCCACTAGATCCCAGAAAACCGCCGCAAATCGGTTATAAGGTCGATTTCGCTAGCCTTTCTCGCGGTTAAAACCGCCATAATTCTGTATATTTGTAGCGGTTAAGACCGCTGCAATAAATTGCTAGAAATAAACGCTACCCCGTCGGTCTTTAAACCGCTGCAGAAAGCCGTTGCAGCGGATGGCAAAAACAGCGGCTATGCAGCGGTTCGCCGACCGCTGCAAATTAAATTGTAGTGGGTATAACCGCCGGGAAAAGTGGAATTTTATGATGCGAAAACCCTATTTTTTGGTAGTGGAAGTTTGAGATTTATGAGTTCCTTTGCTATCATGACTTGTGTATAACCCTCCTTAACTAGTAGGACTCATAGGTCGGAAAATTCTACATTGGGTGATGGTTAAGCTATACACTAAGTGTTGCTTATAAGTAGTTTGAAGAGTGAATTATCCAATATAGGATTTCCTAGTGTCTCCTATGTTTATTGGATTTTTGGCTATCCGATAAGCCCCTTAATCATTCTAGAGCTAGAGACATCAATGGGTGAAAGCCTTCAATTGACTATATTAATAAGATACCTGTGATCGCCTTCTTATATACTAGGTGACACATCAACCTCTCTATTATGCAAGAAATTATCGAAGATTCCTATTAATTGAGGATATCACGGTTTTCTTATAAAAGCTCTAACATAACTATTCATCATGAGCACCAACTATGATCAAAACCTTCTTACTTATGGGGGTGATAAATTTTGACAATGAACACTAATATTATCAAGAGCCAACTCTCAATGCTTTTGATTCCTTGGAAAGACTCCATGGCTAGCCATCCTTTCCATCATCAGGTTTGCACTCTTCAACTACAACCTAAAGAAGAAACTAAGTGTTTTTCCACCCTTTTTTTCATGATTGATTGTATGTAGGATCAAATTAGAATGATAAGAGAAAACAAGAAGAAATTATATCCTTGATGTTGGATTGGATCATTTCTTCTAAATCATGTACATAAGATTAGATGAAGCTAAACCATAGAAATCTTGGTAACTTATGTATTATAATTTTTTCGTTTTTTTGTTGTGTTTTATTTATACTATATTATACTTGATTTTGTTGGTGCTTATGCTTTAAGTATTTTGATGCCCTCTATAAAATAGATTAGCATTAGAGGTAATTATAAGATTGATGATTTTAAAGCTTGAGATTAAAATGTAAGATGATTTCAGGTTTTGGAGAGCCAATTTTTTTGTTGATTCCATAATCTTTTATAAAAGTCTTCCCGTTTGTGGTTGTGTTAGAACGTCATATCTTAAGTAAGAAAATGACTTCCTATCAAAAAGAAAGTTTTCAAACATATTCATGCATGCAATGACGTGGAGAGTTTAAATGATCACGTGGATCATATTTTCATTATATAGTCTATCATAGTTTTTTTTATACAATTATTATATTCAATATGATAAGATAACCACTTCGTAGGGCGCAAAGATTTTATGGTAGGCATAGTTTTAGTATTAATAAATTCATCATTAGGGGTGAAACCAGAAAGAGCTCAGGGTGGACAATTGCTTACCCTAAAATCTTTTTTTTTTTTTCCTTAGAAAAATAAACATTTTAACTATTTTTTTCCTCATTTAATAAATTTAGTAACCCAAATTTTAAGAAAAATTTTCATTTTCTATTTCATATATAAGATTATGCATTTCACAACCCTATTTTGCCCACCCTCAAAAGTGAGGCTGGATTTGCCCCTATTCAACATAATGCATAATAAAAACTCGTTGGATGTCTCTCTTAAGTATTTTGATGCATAATGCTATACCTTTTAATGATTTAGGATCTTAAAGTACTTAGCTTGGAGATGGGCATAAAGAAAATTCAATTTTTGTCATAATATTACATCAATAGGTAGAATTTTTATTTATAAACTCAATACATTATATCCTTGATCTCATCAGTATATTTGGTCGTTGGAGATGGATAAGTCTTTGTTAGCTATATGAGGAAATTTTTAAACTAGGGTTACATGCATAAGATTTGAAATGTGCTGATGAATTCTTTTATTGTGTGCATTGCATTTATAATTTTCATATTTTAAGTAGATTATATTGTCTTTTATCTCTCATGGATGAATGCTTGGTTCAAGTCAAATAATATAAATATTATTATCTTTTAAGTTATGTTTTTTCTTTCTTTTTACATTTTATTTATAATGCATCATATTCTCAGTCTCTTCCTCTTCAGTAGGTCTTTTATCAAAATATAGTCTAAGACTGATAGCTATAAATTTAAAATTGAGCTATATAATATTTTCAAATTTTGAAGAAGTCCTTATAAAAATAACTAAGAAATGATAGTGCTTCGTACCAAAATATTACATCTTAAGAAAGTTCTAGAACATATTTTATTTAATATGGGTACTTTAATTGACTTGGCAAATTAAATTTGTACAACTTTTTTTCAAAACAAGCCATTGCCTAAGTCCTACATTATTTTCTTACACAAATCAGCATTTTGTGTGTAATAATAATTGATAAATACTTAATAATACAAGCCATAGCATAAAATAAAATTTTTTTTCATAGCTCAATAAAATGCTGATGATATACCTCAAATATTTTTTGCTTTTCTATAAATAACCATATTGAAATTTTCATAGCATGGTAATTAAGTCCTGCCTAAACATTATTAGCCTAAGTTCAGTAGAATTATGTATAATTATGGTATCCTATAATATTTTTTCCTTTCAACTTTTCCAAATAGTTTTAAGCTTATTGAAACCAAATATTCTCATGTTAATCAAATACAATTTCAATTTGTATCAACATATAGCATTCTTGCCAATCTTAGATTTAGGTTTCGTTCGGGATGACTTTCTTATTTCTTCTTAAAATAGCTTTTTAGGATAAAAATTTAAAATTTTTAACTAAAAAGCTGCTTTAAGAAGCACTAAGAAAGCAGTCCTAAACGAAGCCTTAGACATCTAAATTATCTAAAAGCTGTCATAATAAAGCTTTGTTTGGGAATGCTTTTTTATTGCTTCTTGAAGCAGATTTTTAACACAAAATTTTAATTTTTGTACTAAAATGTTGTCTTAAGAAGTAGGAAGAAAGCCGTCCCAAATGAAACCTAAGAGTTTGTTTGAGATGACTACAACGTTTTATTAACTTGGTTGAAAAATAGATTAGCTACTCAGGTATCGAAACACAACTTTCCACCACAAAGATGCTTGAAAAATAGTAATAAAACAACAATACAATAGTAACCGATGAAACTTCGATTACTATTTGAAAAACAAAATAGCAAGAAAGTTATCGCAAATAAATCCTAAATTACGCTGCTGCTCGGGATTATGGAAACAAATTAATCAACCGCATAACAAAAATTCTAAAAATATCTTTTGCAGGATAATTTCACAAAAATCCCATATGTAAATTTGAATTTATAGCTAGCAGAGAAGTGACAAAATTTCTAACGTGGAGTCGTGAACTTATGAGCTAAAAGATAGCTACGTAATTCTTCTTTAGTGTTATTTTATGTCTAGTTCTTTATATTACCTTTAAACCAAGAACACGCGTTATCTATTTTCTTGAATAAAAAATTTACTTGCAGATTGAGATCGGAGATCCATTAGTTTTCATAAAATAAAAAAAATAACTATTCATTAAATATGTTAGAAAATAAAAATAATTTTATGATGTTAATTATTAGCCTATTTTAAAATTAAAAAAAGAGCATAAATTTCTTAAAAACAGTGAGAAAATAATAACCAAATAGAATTTTGATTGTAATTTAAAAATTAAAATAATAAAAAAAATGTTTCAAATAAACCCTTAGTATCTCCCGATGAAACCATCAGCATTTAAGAAAAAAATAATTATGGAAATGAAATATGAATACAATAATAATTATAAAATTCTCAAATAGATTCTTATTATCTTTATGCTAAGAAATTTTTGTATTACGAAACTATTTAAAAAAATAATAAAAAAAATTTTCTCAAATAAAACAAAAATTTATTAGATGATCAAGTTTTATGAGCTTAGCAAATGAAATATTAATGCAATTAAATTTTCGAAGTCCCATTGAGGCATCTTCTTTACTCCCTGCGTTGCAATAGTACCTGTCCTGATCTCACCATCTCCGCATTAAAAAAAGAAAAAAAAAATCAATAAAAAGCGAATGGAGTAGATATTCGTAGTCTTTACTCTTTACATATATTTCAAATGGCAAATTGATGGAAAGAAATGAAAATAAAAAAGGGATTATTTACAAATTCTTTCTCTCTCCTCGCAAAATTTTCTTCTACTTTTTTGTTTTATTTGTTTTCATTTGATATTTGTGTAAGCACGAGTTATCTGTCTCTCCCTCTCTCTCTCTTTCTCATGATACACCGACATTTCTTCTCAAAGAAACTTATAGTGTCCGACATGCCTCTAACACGTCCGATTAAAAAATATTAAATACAAATTGAGCATACGTGTCCGACACGACAACCTTATATATTTTATTATTTTTTAAATATAATTTCATGTATTTAAAAATTTTATATTTAAATATAAAAATTAAATTTCTTATTTTTTTCATCCACAACACTAAAATAATCGTCAGCACTCAATATCCCATTAATTGAATATTCTCATTTTCATTTCTTTTTGACAGGTCATGACTTTGGCTTCACAACAATGCACGAAGTCTTCTCAATATTAATGTATGACTTCGTTACAATATCGACATTTCAAAACCATCTCAACATCAAAGTCTAACAGTGACTTGACATTGATGCTCAGCACTAGCAATTTCTACACCTATAGCTTAACAGCTCAACTTCAATGACCAACACTCTCTCAACATCGAAGACATATGCCCTCTTGACATCGATGCCCGATACTTACTGCATAGCATCAATGTCCGACTCTCGACAGCATTGTTGTCTCCTCTCTCGACGTCTTATACACGACATAGATGTGTGACTCACAATAGCATAGTATTAATCATTTAATAATAAATTCTAGTTAAATGATGTATTATTTCTAAATTATTTTTAATATTATACTTATTCAATTTTTATACACGGCCTTAAAGTATAGAAATTATAATATTGTGTCCAACCTGTGTTTGTGTCTAGTATTTTTTAATAATTGACATGTCTGTGCCGTGTCATGTCCATATCTATGCATCATGTACATATATCTTAATATCTTCTTTAACAAGCTCCCATCTAGACTCCACTTCTTTGTTGCTGAGGATTTTAGACATTTTTGAAGAGTAAGACAATACATTATTATTAATTTTTAATTATGATAATTTTAAAATTAATAATAATAAATATCTATTAAATAAGATATATTAATTAGAAATTAATTAATCTTAATAATTTAGATAATATCATTTTAGTAGATTTTTTTTAATAGAAATCCAATCTAGATTTTTGAGAAAAAGAAATTACTATCTCTTATGTATAACTTAGCGTCTCTTTGGAATAATTTTCTTACTATTTTATTTTTCAAATTACATCTATAATTTTTTATTTGGCTGTTGCTTTCTCGTTGATTTTAAGAAATTTTTATGCCAGGAAATCACTTTTTATTGATGTTTCTTATAAAAAATATTTTCTCCACAACATCTTTAAAATCTTATTTATAAGAAGTTATAAACATCCCAAATAGATAGAAAAAAACAATCCCAAATAGACCCTTAAATTAAGGCTTTGTTTGGAACGATTTTTTTATTGCTTCTTAATGCAGCTAGCTTTCTAGTACAAAATTTTTAATTTTTGTATTAGAAAGCTGCTTTAAGAAGCAGTAAAAAAAGTCGTCCCAAACAAAGCCTAAATAATTATCCGTAATTCTATAAGATTGATATATAACAACTTATATTTAAAGAAATTTAATATTTAGAAAAAAAACATAAAAGCCAAACTATGCATTTGTAAAAGAAGAATCCTTCTAAATTCTATTAGCTAAATAAAAACTAATACATGCACAAGAAATAAAACTCTTTTGTGCCATAATTTATAACTGCTTGGCTGAATTAAGAGAATGCCAAGTAGCGAAGATGACCATGCGTTGAAGGGTAATCATAAACTAATTTACTATATGTCGCTATGTGCATCCAAGAAATCTTTTTCATAGAATAAGCAACGAAAATGGCCTTTACTAGTTACTGTTGTTTGCATGCAAATAATCTTCTTCATCATTATCATTAGCATTGTTATAAACTCTGAATTGGTGCTATATATATATATCCTATAAATTCTACTCAAGATTCGTGCCAGATCAAGCTAATTTTGTGATGCCGTATCAGGTGTTATATATATATCCTATAAATTCTATTTTGAAAATATCAATTTACGTAGTCTTTTGTCATATTATTTGTTAATATATTCTTTTTTTTTTTTAGTTTATATCTATCTCTTATTAGTACACATTTCACTAGCATAAAGCAAAAAAACAAATCAGCACAACCAACCGATCACCAACCACCCAAAGCCTAAAACCAAAAACTGAATCAGAAACCACCAATAGAGCTAACAACTAGGCACAAGAAGGCCGAAAAAATTCAACAACCAACAGACTCATAACAAACCAACAACCAAAGAAGCCCCTAATGGGTAAAAAGAGCCAAATTCCCAAGACCAACCCAATAATAACAACAGACACAAAGAAAGAAAAGTAACCACAACAGAAGGACTCACACTGCAATATTCTTAGAAGGTGATAGTTGGAAGTTGAGTCATGAGATTATTGAGAAGGCTTGTTAAATTTGGAAGTCGACCCTTGAACTAGTGTTAAGGGCCCTAAACTAGAAGGTTTAATGCTAATACCTAAGAATTTCAAGGACCTTTGAAAGTTTGAAATCAATTTCTGAGATCAAGAGGGTTGATTTAGAAAGCAAATGATTTTCATAATACTTGTTAACTCTCCTTCTACGCAAAAGGAGCATAATTAATGAAAATAATTAAAATAAAAGTCTTTTCATAGCTTGTGCTAGAGTAAACTTCAAAATTGACAACTCATACTATGTATGATTGATGGTTATGAATATGAAAATTATCACACACATTTCTTTATCTAAATTCATGCAAAATGATAGAATTAATGGAAACAATTTTTAAGGAGTTTTGACGCTTCCTTGGACACATCCTTTGACAGTTATTGTACATTTAGAGTTGAACAATCACTCCTTGATTTATGGCCTTTTTTTTTCTAATTTACTAAGACATTTGATATATTACCAAATATTTATTTGATCGAGAGTAAATTTTGATGCAATTTTCATGCATCAAAACACCAAAATATTTGGGCAAAAAGCTTTTGAAATTGTCTAAATTTTATTTTTTTACTAAACTTATAATGAAGATAATGACAATCAATGAGAGACGAACATAATGATATCAAAAGACATGAATATAAAATTGGCATAAATCAAACACTCATGAGCACAATTAAAATTTTATTGTCACCATTTTAGAAGTCGAAATTCATTAAAAATTTGGATGATTATTGATACGTCACAGAAAATTGCATTAATTCGGCATGAATCTTGAGGCATATAAAGGTAGAAACTTCTGAAATTTAATTTGAGGCCATCGGAACTCCAATTACAACAAATATATAGTCAAACTGAATGTCTCAAAGAGACGAATCCAACGACACAAAAATTGATCCAATCCGATCCCAAATGAGTCCAAATCAGGGCCCAAAGCACATTTGAAAGGTTCAAACATAAATTAGATGACAAAATGATATCCAAATATAGCATGCTTATAGTTGAATCGAGCGGCTCGACGAGAAGAATCCAACGAGCCGACGTTCACTTAATTGTGACATCAGTTGATCACATAAATGCTTGACAAATACTCTACGATCGAGGGGACCAACACGGGTTGTCCAATAGAGCACTCCAAATTTGTCTTAGATTTTCCTTATATTTACGGGGCATGCCACCTAAAAAATCTATAAATAGACCACCTCTTCCCACATGAAGGGAGACTTAGAGCTTTTGCTGGAGATTGGAGAGAGCTCTGAAATTTCAAGGATCTACAGCTCTACTCAAGTATCACTGTCGTCTACAGTTCCTCCGACCATCATAGCTCGCCGACTACGGTCCACTCCATGAACTTTTAACTTCGAAAACTCTCATCTCTCTTTGCTCTAAACTTGTCTACAAATGCCTCCGTTCTACATCCATTAAGAGTTTAAGTAGCATAAATAAATTTAAAATACATATATTTTGAAGGTTCTCTAACCTCACCGGTCGGCTATAGCTACCGTTCAACTGATAAACCATTTGTGCTAATGACAGAAGTTTCATGGAATTTATGCTCTTTTCGTTGTACAAGTTAGCAGGCCAAAAAACAGAAAAAAAACTTGTCCAAATTTGTAATAGATACCTTTTTTTGAAGGGACCTGGTGGTGGAGGGGAGAATTATTACGTCTGGCATCCGAATCGTCAGGAGGCTAATCCGGATACACCACGTCACTCGGACTCACCTGGATGTACCGAGGTCCGGGTGACGTGGCGTGTCCAAATTCGCCCCTGAAAGAATCCGGACGCCGGGTGTAATAATTTTCCGTGGTGGAGGTGGGGGTGGAGGTGGAGAGAAATTAGGGCCAACAACTAAACACACACACAACATATATTTGAAGCTCGAACTTAGGACCTCTTAATAAACTTCCAACAAATAAATCAAGAAGAGTTGGAGTATAATAGATAATTTACTGATGGGTTGTGTTGGGCAAATTCAAGAATCTGGCGATTCAAATTGCAAATAAATGATAATAAATTCAGATTTTTTGGGGAGATATTTTGATAGAAATAAATCCAAAGCTCGTTAATTTTAATTTTTTAATTTGGCTGATTTTTGAAACGTTGGCGCAAACTCAAAGGTTTCTTATATATTTTGAGCGAAATTTCATTAAAAATTTTATTTTGTCATCAAAGTTTCCTTTAATTTAGACTTTCTTTGGGACAACTTTTTTACTATTTTTTAAAGATACTTTTTATATAAAAATTTTTTGAATTAGAAATTTTTATACTAAAAAGTTGCTTTAGAAATCATTAAGAAAGCCGACACAAATGAATCCTTAATCACTCACTAGAAAATGAGATCATATTTATAATTTTTTAAGAGGGAGTTTTATTTGCTTGGTTATAAATCAATTAGAAATTTTTATACTAAAAAGTTGCTTTAGAAATCATTAAGAAAGCCGTCCCAAATGAATCCTTAATCACTCACTAGAAAATGAGATCATATTTATAATTTTTTAAGACGGGGTTTGATTTCCTTGGTTATAAATCATTTATTTGACATTTGAATACTTTAATGACCACAAAATTGAATGATCGGTTCATTGGACTCGTCTCTTTAATCCTCTCAATTTGATTATAAACACACAAGATTTGAAGAGAATTTGGCTCTTCAATCAGTGTCATGAAACTTCTAAATATATTTTAAATACTTGATTTGAGAACATTTGAGCTCACATTGGATCACTTTTTAGAATAAGAGCCTCGAAAATTATGAGTTTTATTTTTGAAGTTTTCAATTTAATTATTATCTAGACATTCGCGCTGATAAAATGGAGTTTTTAATGATATATCAACTCTCATAGCAAAATTTAATAATTTGGTAATCATAAAATTTAGGCTTCGTTTGGGACGGTTTTCTTACTGCTTCTTAAAGCAGCTTAGTAGTATAAAAATTTTAATTTTTAAACTAGAAAATTGATTTAAAAAAGCAATTAAAAAAGCTGTACCAAATGAAGCCTAAATTGATTAAATTCACTGTATTATTTAAATTATTTTGGTAAGTTAAATATTAATAAAAAAAGGTTGTAATCTATATATCTAATAATTTACTAAAAATTTTATTATATTTATATCTTTGATAATATACATAATTTTTAAAAATTCATGATATATAGGGAAATTAATCAGAAAATTAAATAAGTAATTAACTTATGATTAGTTGAAAACCACATCAAATTTATAATGTTCTATTCATTAAGCAATAAATAAATTTGTTTATGAATATAAATGAATAAGTAGATTAATGTTGAAATTATTCATTTATAGAAGTAAACTTATATGAAGTGAGAAAAATAATTTAGTTATTATGATCATAAATAATAATTTTACATCATAAAAAAGTCTAAGAAAATAATAAAAATTTAAGAATTAAATAAAATTATAGTTATCATCTGAAAGATAAAATAATGAAAAAATTATTCCCAATAGATTCTATAAAATTAAGAAAAAATCTATACCTGCTATATATATATATATATAAGACAAATTCATACACATATTATATATGTAAGACTAGAACATAAGATCTCATAGGCTTCATTTCGATCAGAGCTATTTTAGAAAATAGAAAGAAAGTTGTCCTCATAGGCTTCATTTCGATCAGAGCTATTTTAGAAAATAGAAAGAAAGTTGTCCCCAGAGGTGTAACTAGCCTTAATTTACACGGGAGTTTGTCATTCTAATTAACTTCTCTTTCTAGAATGCATAGAATGATTTAGATGGATTCAAACAAGCAATATACAAAAGTAATTTAATATTTTTCTCTATAAAATATTAAATTATTGGAGGGGGGGGGGGGGGGGGGGGGGTTATTAAGTATTTGTTCATGTTGCTTCAAATTTGGCTCAACCATTTACTACAAAAAAATGGGTCAATAGCGACAAAAAGAAAATTATTGATTAAAAAAATAGAGAAAAAAAGATAATGGGTAGTGACCAAAAAAAATCAAAATGTTGTAATTGATTAATCATTCAATTTCTACAAAATGTATCTTGGAGTTGCCTTAAATTTGGTTTGACCCATATTTGTTCATAACATTGATCGTCAATACGGCTTCTCAAATATGTCAGGGGTGCAAAGCGGGGTTTGACAATAGTATTTGCTGGGTGCCAGAAGATAAAGATAGTTCCACCCATGTTTGTCCCCAATAAAATTTTAGTTGACAGTAAAAAATTTTTTTTTCTGACATTTAAGCTAATTAAGACAGACTCACACACACATCATATACAAAAGACTCGAACTCAAGACCTATTAATTGATATCCTAAACTCTCTGCTAACATAATAAAATGAATTATGTATAGTCAAAACTTTCGACCATCAAATCAATTAAAGATGACTGCTTATACCTGTTTTATGAATTAATGCTCCTCACACCGTACCTCACGATTATTATTACAGTTGATCGTGCGGTCAGAAAATATTAGGGGCATGAATTTTTGCATTTACTTAACTGGTTCCGTCAATTATAGCAACGGGGACGCTTAACGCTTTTAATGTTGTGGACATAAGAAATATTAATTTTATAACAAGGGTAAAAATTTTTGTTAGATGTTTATATATATTTTCTATAATTTTTTAAATATCGAAATATGTGATATGAATTATATGTATTTTTTTAAAATATTAAATATTAATGTAATGTTTTTTATATGTTATGAATTTCAATATTTCATATACATATTGCCAAATTTTATTATTTTGATTTCAAATTTTTTTTATTTTCTTATTTTTCTTATTTCTGCGTAAATGAAAATTTATGTCACAAATATATTCAAAATTTGATAGATATATCTCCAATTTTAATTATTTTTTTTAAAATTAATTTAAAATATTTTTTCATAAAAAATTGGCTTAAAAGTTCAATCAATCAAATATTAAATTTATATTTTCAAATACTATCTGCACGATTTAAAAAATATTATGATAGAAAATATTTCAGAATATTTGATACTATTTTTTTCTCAAATAATGTTTCTTATAATCATAAAAATTTATATTAGAGGAAGAGCAAAATGAAGCTGTCTTTTTTTTTTTTTTTGTGATATAGAAAATTTAAAAGATATTAACTTTAGAGAATAAAATTATTTCTCTTATAGGAGAGTTTTTTTTTTCTTAAGAGCCATAGTAAAAGCGAGGCAAAGCTTTCCGCAATTCAAAGCGTTTTGGTCGGCCAAATGATGAAAGTTAACTCAAGCCTGAATGAAAGCGTAAATTTCTTCATGCGAGGTTAAGTAAATTATGAGCACTATTTTGTTTTTTAATGAGATATGAATGTCATTAAATAATTTTCTAAAAAAAAAAGAGCCATTAATCATTAAAATTAAATATTTTCAACTAATAAAATCTAGATAAAATAACTTTTATTATTTTTCCTAAAATGATGAAAAAAAAAATAAACGAATTCTCCCAAATGATGCCTTAATTGCTCAACTTTAAAGAAAAAAAAGATTATCAATTTTTAAATATTTAGGACTAATCAAGTGCGGACCAGGAGTTTTCTGAGATGTGTGCCTCTTCTAGGTCAACCGAGGATTAGTCATGCCGCCAAATTCCTTTCGGTGTGGCAGTGGGGAGCCGTTAAAAAAAAAAAAAAATTTCAAATATTTGTCCAACTCATAACTCGTGAGTTTTGATTATATTAATTGCATTATAGCTATCCACCTCATAAATCCGTTCATATATTTCTCATTTTTTTATCACCATTAATTATCTATTAATATATTTTTATTTTAAGATACAATTGATTTTGTAAGCACATATAAATATGTATATTTTTATATAATTTAAAAAATAATAATAAATTATATTTTCTCTTATATTATTTCTCGATTTCAAATATAACATATGTTTTTTAATTCGGAATTATTTATTAAAAAAAATAATCTTTAAACTTAATTTTGCACTACTAATACGCTAAATGTTATATATACAGGATATACAGACATACTCATACAGATCAAAGATTGAAAATTTTAACCATAAATAAATTAAAAAGTTTTCAAAAAAATGAATGTGATTTGATAAGATAATATGAATGATAATATATTGAATAAGCTAAAGAATAGACCTAAATTAATATCTAAATGTTTGATTAATATATATATATATATATATATATTATATATATTATATATATATATATATTATAATATATATATATATTCTTAATTCTAATAAATTAAATGGTGAAAATATATTTTAAAATTTTTCTGCGAGATGACAAAGCGACGTCGTACGTATGCAAAAAGACAATGCCAATTCTACACAATTTTCAACAGTAAAGTTAGAGAAGAACAACCAAAATGATGCTTTTTTCCATTTCTACAGAAGATTAGAATATTTTCTTAATAAATATAGATAAAATATACGAGGCTTCATTAAAAAAATCTCAATCAAAATTAATTTTGCATTTAAAAATTTAAATATAAAAAATAAATTAAAATCAGAATTAACTTATGAAATTATTAAAATTCCATTTAATTTTCTTCGTTTCCTTCATTCCAAAGAAAACAGTAAAGATCTTTTGAAATGATGAAATCCTGTGCAGCTGTTGGATGATGAAAGCAAGGACCCTTTTAGCCACAATGTGCACGCCACTTATATCCAAGAAAATAATAATAATAATAATAATTAAGGCTTAGGTTTTATTTGGGATGACTTTCTTACTATTCTTAAAACAATTTTTTTAGTGCAAAAGTTAAAGATTTTTATAATCAAAAGCTGCTTAAGAATATAAAAAAAGTCATCCCAAACGAAGTCTAGGCTTCGTTTGGGACGGCTTTTTTATTGCTTTAGTAAAATTTTTTTATTTTTGTACTAAAACTTCCGTTTTAGAAAGTAATAAAAAAGCCGTCTCAAATGAAGCCTTTAGTTGAGACAGTTTTCTTCCTTTCTAAAACAATTTTTTAGCACAAGAATTTTATTATAAAAAAATTTTGTACTAAAATACTGTTTTTAGAAACAGTAAGAAAGCTGTCCCAAATAAAATCTAAAAAGATTGTCCCAAAAAAAGTCTTAGAAGATATTAAAATAGTAATCTCACGTGTAGCACATCACCCAAACTTCTTAATTTTCTAATGAATGGACATTTTATGATGATTATTTTTGGCTGGAAAGAAAGAGGGTTTATGTGGAGAGTTCAATGCTTATTAAAATATTTTTCTTCATCTAATAAGTTAAGTTTTGTAAATAATTTCTATTTGGTTGTTATAAAGAAGAAACCATTGTCTTTGTCTTGTAAAATAAGAAATTGTGTCATCTGATTAGATGGTAAGGATATGAGATCAAGAAAATAAGAAAGCTATATTTTAAGGATATGTTAAGATTGATTAGCAATAGAGATTAATAGTATTATATAAAAATATCAATATTAAACATATATTTTTTATTGCAATTTATGAAAATATTTATAATTAACATTCAAAGAGAGGTACTTTTGCATATGATTTTTCATCATAGATAGTATAAGTTTAATAAACAAGACATATATTAAAAAAGGTGTTAAGTTAAAATGTTGAGAATATAAAATATTTTAGATCAATAGAGTTAATAATTGCTATAAGTAAAGCAATTTTAATGTATTTGCAGTAGATATTATTGAAGAAAAATTGAAGCCTGCATGTGACATGTTTAAGGGGCTATTTTGATTTGCTAAAAATGGAATAAAATGGAGAATAATGTAAATTAAATATAGTGCATTTAAAATGTTCAAAGTTGTTTCAGTAAGTCTAAATCAAATATAGAAGATTTAGTATTGTGTTTTCTTTGAAGTCAAATTTAATTGGTGATCAGTCCATGACAACCAACAGTTATGGAAACTAAAAATCAATGGTGGTGGTGGCTAGTGTTGATGGTGGTTATGCACAAATTATTTCAGGAATAGATGATTGACGATTGACGATGGTGGGTTAAATTGAACATAAAAAATCAAAATATTATGATAGATATGCTGCAAAACTATACAATATTGACAAAAAAACTTAAATTAGAACTAGCAGAGACATATCAAATATGCAACAAGAGTGAATGTTATGCACAAATATTTATATAAAAGAAATTTAGGGTCTTAGATAATAGTAAATAGAAATAACACGAGAATGGAGATTCATAAAACCAATAAAAAATAATTAGAATAAAACTAATGATTACGGCAATGAGATATCATATATATCTAAAGGCTCTAATGAGAATTATGAAAATAACTTCTTAGAATAATTATTATACTAAAGACAAACGCATTAAATTTTTAATAGTTTGGTATATGTTCATATTATTTTGTGGAGTAGATTGTGCTTTTGCAATTACTCTTTCTCTATGCTTAAATACTCATTCTTTCTCTCTCTATCACATGTATTAACCTCCAAACACTCCTTATCCTCACCTTTATCCACCTCCATCCATCCACTTGAGCCCTTGTGACCCACCTCCTTTCCCTCCTCCAAGAATATAAAGAGACAAATTAACAAGGCCACTCTCAAAGGTTGCTTTAAATATTTTTGAATAATTCAAATGATATGATTATTTTGGATTTGTGCATATTTAAACTTTAGAACTCCAATAAAACAACCAAAGAAAAAGCTTCACCACCTCCTTTGTTGAATGATGGATTATACATAGTTTCCTAATCCTCAAGGACTAAAGTAATAGCGCTATGGAACCTTCACTTCTCTTTATGTTTACTTTATGCAATATAGTTTTATTGGATTCTCTAGCATTTGGGCAATTGATTTAGCTTTAATTTGAATAAAACATTTTGTGTGATTAATTTTCTATGTTTTAGTATTCTAATTTTCATGGTTGATTAATGAGATGCAAATATTTGTTAGGAAATATCTTAATCTTTAATGGTGTAATAACGGATCAAAATTGATAATATGGTGGATTGTATTTCAATGATATAGAGAGAGAACAAAAAAAATCTAAAGTCACCTATAAACCTAACTTTACATGATTAAATTTAGTTGTTTGTGTTTAATTAAATGTGTTGATGCATGTTGCATTTGACTATATTGAAATAAAAAACTTAATAAAATATTAAACGTAAATTAATTAGTCAAACTTGATATTTAAATCATGATGAACAAATCAAATTAATATATAATTAGGTTAATGGAAGTCAAGACACTCGAATGACTCAAATTGAATATGAATTAAAGTTAGATTGATTCAAAAGGGTGATCTTATAATGCCGAAAATATGGCTCCACAAAACTTTTAGCCTATTGGATGGATAACATGTGATCTATGTATATACCACAAGTTATATATTCAATAATTCTTAAATTTTTTTTTTCAAGCTTAAGCTCACCTAATGGAAAATGATGTGAAAGCTCTTAATAACATCATGAGATAGACACTTTCCTATGGCACCTAAAGTAAAATCATGTGTATCTAAGCACTAGATAGCCCTTGATGAGACCTTTTGATGTTTTTTATGGTGAGGAATTGAATTGTTCATGATTTAATTACCACTAACCTCAAAAAAAAAAAGGGCCATTGAGAAAGTTGAATTTCTATGTGACACATGGCCATGCTCTCTTTCATTGATTTTAGTGGGCAGTTACAAAAGAATTGGTTGTATAAAAGCTATGGCAGGCATGATGACATAAGGTTATTCATGCAACAAGCAATCCACATCATGCTTTAAAATTTTAAATTTTCTTATTCAATTATAATAAAAAAAAAATATCTTTAATTAAATGGATATCTACTCTAATAAAGATTGATTTAAGCATTATCATTATCATTAGGTTTTAAGTCAACTTTATAAATTCTTATTTTTTATATTCATCTATTGAGTGCTTTATGAAATATTAAATTATTGTGTGCATATTTTTATACTTAGTGTCTATTTATACTAACTTTGCTTTGACTCTTTCTTTCTAATATTTTTAATATTAATTAGATCTACATAATTTATTAGCTCATTTTTAACCTTTTTAAATACATTTTTTTTAAAATATTTCTAATAAATACTATTCATGCAATTTCTTTAGTATAATATATTTTTAATCTATCATTTATGATTTTACCACAAATAAATTTTAAAATTTTCATTTCAATCCCATTTTACACTCAATTTATTTATTAATAACTTCCTCACTAACCCACAAATATAAATCAGATTTAATATGATAACTATAATTTTATAAAATTTAAATTTCTAACTTGATAATATTCTCTAATTGCTCAGTATCTTAAGACATTTTTTTCCATTTCAATAATTTATAACTATAAAAATTATATTCCAATTTATACCACCATTTTTTATATATAAGAGATCTAACATACTTAAATACACCACACATAAATATCACTTTTATCTTACATGAATCTTAGTTGATAATTAGTATGATTACTCCCATAAAAATTACATCAAATAAATTTCAATTATCTTACCTTAACCAAGCAAGTAGGTATATCCTCCTTCCTAGCTGCCAACCTTGCCCGTTGCCATTGACAAATAGCTAACAACAAGCATCATTGCTTACTTCACCTTGGCATCAAGTAAGGGAAAAACTTTTATGTGCGAACACCAAACAGCGTATGAAGACCAATCAGAACACGTCATGTCACTTTTTTACTCAGTATTAGCGCTCAGTACCGCTGTGTACTGAGTGACATGACACATTCTAGTTGGTCTTAGGATCTTGCGGTGTCCGCACATAATAATTTATCTATAGCGTGCTCAAGTGGAAGCGTGAGTTATGCCAAAAAAAAAAGGTTTTCATAACCAAAGCTTTGTTTCATATAGCTTTCTTACTATTTTTTAAAATTATTTTTCAATATAATAAATTTTTAATTATATTGAAAAACTGCTTCATAAAATAATAAAAAATTATCCCAAATTAAGGCTTTATTTGGGACGGCTTTCTTCCTATTTCTTCAAATAGATTTTCAAAGAAAAATCAATTCAGTTGCAGCCTATGAAGGGCTCTTTTTGTATAGTAAGGGGACTCAGCTACAGTACTGAACTATCAAACAATGAAAGTGGTTCTTAAGCTCATTTTCATCTCCTTATCAAAGACAAATAAAATGGGCAATGAATGGGTCAATGATAATAGAAGTAGCACATGAACTGTTTCATCGTCCTTGAGGGAATTCAATATTCCAATACTCGTATAGGAAGAGGAGGAAGGCCAATTGGCTTCCAAAGCAATTAGAAGTATATTATATTCCATTTGCAAGCATTCTATCTTTTCTTTTCAATATTTGATTAAGAAGAAAAAAATATAGCAAAATTTTTAAATATAATAAACTCAAATTTTTTTCCAGCATTGAAAAATGAATGAAAATAAAATTTGATGTAGTGGATCGTCGGAAGATCAAACCTGCAAGAAGGATTTCAAGGAGTTCCCAATCCAGGGAAGAAGAAGAAAGCTTTTCAAGCTTCAAAAGGTGTATATATCATTCAATGCCTCAAAACCCATACATTATACCTATTTAAGGGAGCAAATAGAAGACTCTAGACTAAAGGAGATAAACTAGTCCCTAAGCATAAGATAGGCTAAAATGTTCCCACATCAAAATTGCACTCTTCTAATCTCATTGACTAAAGCTTTGTTTGGGACGCCTTTTTATTACTTCTTAAAACAAAATTTTAATACAAAAATTCTAATTTTTGTACTAAAACTCTATTTTAAAAAGTAATAAAAAATCATCTCAAATAAAAATTAAGGCTTCGTTTGGGACAACTTTTTTTGTTGCTTCTTAAAACAACTTTCTAGTATAAAAATTTAAGGCTTCGTTTGAGACGATTTTTTTATTGCTTTCTAAAACGGAATTTTAGTACAAAAATAAAAAATTTTGTACTAAAACTCCGTTTTAGAAAGCAATAAAAAAGCCATCCCAAACGAAGCCTAAATTTTTATACTAAAAAGCTGATTTAAGAAGCAACAAAAAAGCCGTCTCAAACTAAACCTAAATGTAAATAGTATTTTTGAACGGCTGCATTTTTTTTTTCTTTTGTGAAAATGATGAGCATTGGCGCAATCCTATTGATATAAAACAAATTACAATGTAGAGAAAATAAAATAATTACCTACAAAAAGTAGCCAATTTACCAAAATAAAAAATATGCATTTTTCTGACCCAAAAACCACAAGGAATAATTTCCAATCAAACGATTGTGAATAAGCTTAGTTCCATTCATAAAAATATTATTAGTGTCACAATATCCTAATACATAGTGTCAAAGAAATTTTGAAAATTATTAAATTTATTTTGAGATTAATACAATATAAATTCTTCATATGATATAAATTATTGAATTTATTTTGTTATTAATACAATATAAATTCTTCATATATAACACCAATCTCAAAAAAAATTGTGCAGCAGCAGCAGCAACAACAACAACAAGCCTTTATCCCACTATGTGCCTTGACCCCAGAAAATATTTTTTTGAGCAAATCAGATTTAAGTAGTGAAAGAACATTATTTTATAAATTAAGAAAATAAATTAGCTTACTGCTCTAATGACTAAAAAATCTCACAAGTCAGTATATCATCTTCATAAAATAAAACAAGATTTGGTTATGAAATCATGGACAACCTGGCCAGCTTGCAAGGAAAATGTCTTTGTATCTCATATTTCCATGAACAAAAACCTTTGGCTCTTTAAGCTGCATCAAATAGAACCAAATCAACGATCATTTCTTTTACTGATAATTATGATTTGAAGGAACATAACAGTTGAGGAAAAATATTCAAGAGAATGCTAAGTTCCAATATCATGTAGTTATTAATTCAGTAAGAGCCACATTTTTTGCTAAACTCCGTATACTAACAACTTACCAATGAAAATGGAGGAAAGCGAGGGTGAAGGAGGGCCCTTGAAAATCCATTTACTGCGAATAAGCATTTGTAGCCATCCACAAAAGGAAGCCCACTGTTGTCAAGAATAGGAATCACATTCAACACAAATGAGGGAAAAGACAACCCAGAAAGTAAATTAGGCTTTCAGTCGAATTCATTATTCAGTAAAGAAATAATAATAATAATAATAAGTATTTAATATGTTAATGCTATATAATGCATGTCTTTCATAATTTCAACATGCCATTGGTATGTATCTTTTTTCTTTGATGTACACCAAGTCTTTGTTTGGGACGGCTTTTCTTATTGCTTCATAAAGCAGCTTTCTAGTACAAAAATTAAAATTTTTCTACTAAAAAGCTGCTTTAAGAAACAATAAAAAAACCGTCGCAAACGAAGCCTAAATCAGACCTCGTTGTACTCAATTAACTGACTTCTCTAGGCACAAGAAAATCATATGAAGAACAACTATAGGCCCTCAATAAGAGAGAGAGAGAGAGAGAGAGAGAAACAACGGGCAGAAATATGGGCTAGACGGTGCATGGAAGAAAGGAGAGGGTAACTGAATGCGGCAATCTGAAAAACAAAAACAGCATTAAAAGGCCTTCATATAATGAATTTTATTCTAATTATTAGTTGTAATATATCTCACTAATGTTGTATAGTTTCCTAAGATGTGTAAATAGAATCATGTAAGCAAATAGTCCCTATTGTGATGGAATAAAGCATTGAGAAAAATTACAGCAAATAGTTTTTCTAGATAGTGTATCATAGTGATTTTAGGGTGCTTAAATTTCTGACATGCTCTTATATAACTACAGAAAATTATGAGCTCTCCCTTCCTCTCGCACTTTCTATTCTTCTCTTTCCCATGCTGGAGGGTTATCGGTGAAAAGTAAATTCGCTCCAGATAGAAAGAGGTGAGTTCATTAACTTTGGATGATAAAACTCACTATGAACAAAATTACTCAATGAAGACAGAGAGAGAAACACATAAATAGCAAGAGATAGAGACGGAGAGCACAAGCAAGTAAAAGTGAGAACAACAACATCAAGCCTTCGTCCCACTACGTGGGGTCGGCAACACGAATCCTTTTTTTCCAAAAGGATTCATGTCATGGTTATTCGACAAGTTTTACGCTGGCTGTTGCTACCTAACGCAACTCTCTACTTTTCTCTTCCAGGACTTTGGGACATGAAAACGACAGTGTTATGCAAAATAGGTGAGCACAAAGTTTCGTCAATTATGACCAAGTATTAGCAAGAGTTTTTAGTATTACCACTTGACTCTTATAGGGCTAGTTACTATTAGGGATGGAGAGAAAAGAAGAAGAGAGCTAAGAGAAAAGAATGATGTCTTGAGGCTTGCTTGTGCTAGTGCTTTTAGGAATCCTGGGCTTGTTCGGACTCTAAGTGCTTGGTTGCAATCCTCTCGGAGGTATTTAAAGACGTGGTATAATCATTAGTGTTGATCGGCACATGATGCCTTTGGTCCTAAGGGTGTAAACATCAATAGAGCAAACTTGATTCTAAAAAACATAATCGTGCATTCTTAGAATAATCCACAAAATAACAATGATATAAATATTATCATCCACAATAAATCTCAAAAGATGCTATACATTTGATAAAAAAATATTCCTGTTTTAATCAAATTTACCTTTAGAGGGAAAAAATTCAAAATGAAGAAAAGTTTGGTAACTTGCATATATTCTCCTTGGAATTTCTTGTTACTGCCTCACAAAAAAACAGAGTAAATCGAATCCCACAACACTTCACAAAGATTCACTCAGGTCTATTCAAAAATAAACTATTGCTCGGCTTCCGCAAGTCAATACAAGGTCACACTATATCCATGCTCCTAGCAAAATCAAATATTTTGAACCCATACCAAGCATCTCTTCAATTCCTCCACATTCTAATGATATTGATCATTCTATTACTAGAAAAGTAGTACGAAATTCATTAAACATCATTTATGCCCAATAACTCAATACACATCCTTTGAAAATTTTCACCATCATATAAAACCCTTTCCCACCCCATGTAGTGGGATAAAGGCTTGATGATGTTGTTGTAGTATAAAGCCTTTTCTCATCAAAAGCTTTCTAGTAAGTAGTAACGTTATTTGAGTCTCTTGAAAATAAGAATAGGAAGAAAACAATGAGAGAAAATATAAATGCTCTAAAAAATCACACTTGAAAAATAGTTGAATTATCTAAATGAAAAAAAAAAGTAGGACGTAAATTATGTTTACACCAAAATGTAAAGCAGTGGGAATTTAAAAAGGTATAAACTATAAAGCCACACCAGTGACAAAGGGATAGAACTAAACATATGGAATAAACTACCATGAAATCTTTGCTCCAATTGCAAAACTACGTATCATTTGACTTTACGCTCTGGAAGTTAACTATGTATGCCACCTCTTTCTTTCCAAAAAAAAAAAAAAATATTGTGAGTTTTTTTTTTCTCCTTCTCACACCCCTCCTCTCTTTTTTACTCCATGCTCAATTCATTCAAAATCAATAGTCTTATGCATCTATGCTAACTAATCTTCTATACATCAACCTATAAAGTCACCAACACAATGAAAATTTACCTTACTCATGCAAAATTGCATGACCCATTTCCAAGCTATTACAGAAGAAGCTTGAAACCTACCTCAACCAGTGATCCATACATGGATATTGAGTGAATAGCAAATAAACCATTAACATATTTTTAAGCTTTGCACAAGGCAAGTTTGAAACCTACCAAACCATGCAATTCGCACATGATATGGACTCAATACCTACATCTTTTAAAATCCATCACCATATCTTGAAGCAATTAGTTATTTTTTTACTGTTTTCTTTATACTCTTAATAACATACATATTCAGAACTTCTACTCTATCTTTGATTCATCAAATTAAAACTTAGGTAGTCATTTATGTCACCTCCAATAAACATCCTTTTTTCCTTAAATTACGTCACATCAGTTTATTAATCTCTTACCAAAACTAATTTTTCAAACCATATCATAATTCATCTTGAAGAGCATAAATAATAGCCACATTTATAAATTCTTTGCAAATAATTATCTTAATATCAACCAATATATCACCAACCTATTCATTTCAATAATTTTATATTTCAATTACTGATCCGATTAAATTTCAACCCATTCTTATCATTAACCTTTCTAACAAATAATAATTTATAACCATATGTAATGTCCTAGAATTTTTCACTTCCCTTAAGCTTCTTGTAAACAATCAATATTTATTCATAAACATGCTTCATTAATAAAATTAGATGGTTCACGAGCAATAATTAGTAACAAAACAAAATACATTACACGATTTTTAAAATGCAAAGACCTGCTATGCTATAATAAATTAATGATAATACTTCATGCATATAGGGAAAATTAACCCTAATAACGTACAAAAAAAAATTAAATAGAGCAAAGGAAATCCAATGTGTGGCTCACTTCAAAGAAAGAACAAGTTTCGAATGTTTTCATGCGCCAAACAATTAATTAAGCCAAAAAAATAATCTAGTAAAACTTCATACAAACTTACTTGAGTAGAAAGGTAAAATTTCTGTCCCGATATTCCCCCAAGGCTAATCCTTCTTCTTTAGAATACCTGGTTAATAAGCAAAAGTAAAACGTAAGTGTTTTGTTTTAATTGGTATGAGGCTAATTGGATGGCGTGATGCATCTGTAATATGAAAGTTTTGGCAAGACTTAGGAAGAAATTTTTACAATATTAAAGGCTTAATATTCTATACCATGATGGAAAGCAATAATTATTGGTGACCACAAAAGAGAACACCACCACATCAAACCAAAATCATCTTGTTAGAAATTAAAGAAACCAAAAGGAGCCTGCTCTAAGAGGTCACCAAAATGTATAAATATTGTCAATTTCCTTCTCCAATGTTCTTGTATTCAATTGCCAAAAAGCTAACAATACCTCCATGGATATTCCTCAGAGAAGCGGGAAATGCCATTCATTGCCGTGAAAGAGTCTATGTGAACCATCTTAGCTGGTAAATGGCTTGAATCACCTGTAGAAAACAAAATTATCATTTACAATATATATATATATATATATATTGGATAATGCTGAACTCGTCATAACTTGCTAAAAGCTAAATTAAAAGAAGCAAATTTTGTGAAGGTTTAGCCAGAAACTGGCCCAAGAGTTACTTATTAAACACCCTCCCCCTTCCCAACTACTTTAAATAAGTTTGTTTCTGTTGGAATAGTGCAAATTTAAAAAGCTTACTAAACTGGAATGCTAACTTTCAGATAAATCCAACATGCGCTAGAAAGTTACTGATAAGTTAGTTTATTTCTAACCCTGGTCCCAAGATAGTCTTGCAAGTAGTCATCAACTGACATTTGACTGTTTATGAGACTTAAAAAACTCTCCTTAAAATGCTACAGCATGCCTACAAACAACATCGCAAGCAAAGAGCCAAAAAATAAGATGCTAATGAGCCATAAGCAGTGTTGACCACTGGACCCCACAACACACAAGTTGCACGCAAGAAACCGTTCTGTACCTCACAACTCCCATAACAACCCATTGATAGCACAAAAAGAACTCTCCTGCAGTCCTGCTCATGAAACAGATGCTCGCTCTAAATCCGACTTGCATGCAGAAGTCCAGAGGAACAGCCCGCTCTCCCTCTTCCTCATTCACACACAGGTCTTTCACATGCATACACAGGAAGCCGCTCTAGCCGAAGCCCACAGCCGCTCTCATCTCTGCCCACTGGCCTGAACACGAAGCCCCCTCGCACGATCCGACAACCCGCCTGCCCAATCCAGCTGAAACCCAGGCTTGATCCCACCGAACTCCCTCAGACCTGATCCTGCCGAACTCCACCATCTCGATCGAGCAATTTTGCACACTTATATTAAAGCCAGACCTCCTTCTCTAGCCTTCTCTGTAGGCACACAAGAGTCGTTTCCACACGGCTCCAGCCCGACTCCACACGTGAAACCCCAAGCCGAGCTCGACCACTCGTTCCGCGTGCAGCACCCCCACACCTGTGTTTTCCTCCGCAATCCGAACTCATTCCTTTGCTCAACTTCTCTGGTCGAGACTCCTCAGCCTAATATCCAACCCAAGAGCACAGCCCGCTTAATTTCATTTTGCCGTTGGACAAAACCATCTGACCCGATCCCTTATTCCTTCATTAATGTTCGTACGCTAGGTATATATGTATATATATATGTATTATGTAATAAATAAATATATAATAATAATAATAATAATAACAAGCAACATGTACAATCCATTTGAAGACCTGCACTGTTGCATCTTTGATACGGATAGGAATGTATGATTTGAAGCCCCCACACCATTGTATCTTTGATTCAGGAGGGATGAATTCGATTTGAAGTTCTCGTGCAGTTGTATATTTGATACAAGCGAGAAGACAAAGGGCAAGTGTCATCTCAACCTCCCTTCACAGGGAGGGGGTGCCGGGAGGCTGCCGGATTTTTGAGAAAATTTTTATTTTTAAATTCAAAATTAAATAAAATTAATTATGAGCAATAGGTATATCTAATTGGAAGACCTGCGCCATTGCCCTTTTGATCCGGGCAGTATTTTTCAATTTGAAGCCCCCACATCGTTGTGTCTTTGATCTGGGCAGGAAGAATTCGATTTAAAGACGTCACACCGTCATATATTTGATCCAGGCGAGAATAACCAAATGCAAGTGCCTCCCAACCTCTTTTCGTGGGGAGGAGACGCCAGGAGGCTGCTAGATTTTTGAGTAACTAAAAACCTTATAATTAATAAAAATGAATAAATAAAAAAATTTATTTGAAATAATAATAAAAATAAAAAAGGGGGTCCTACATATGCTGATTGTGAGAGGCTAGATATTTCAAAGAATTAGATTTTTCTATCAAGACTTGTGCAGAGTATGGATGCACAAAAAGAGGAGGAAAATAAAAATCTTATTGGGCACTTTGTTCTGGGCAATGTCTAGGAAATGTTAATGCACTTTTAGTTGATTTTTTTTTTCTTTTTTTTTTTTTTTTGACAAAATGGATGTTTAGACAAGCAAAGTTCAGTTGATATTGGCATGCAACGTCATTCCAAAGCGGGAAGGATTTCTTAAGAAAGTTTGGCACATATGATTGGTGTGTCAGAATTCTTACAGATTATGATGCTAGAGACTGTTGTAAAGTTTCCTTCACCTGACTCTCTAAAGAAGAGGATTATTCTTTCAACCAAACCTCCTGAAGAGTATCTTGAAGCTAAGAACTCTAAAGAGGAGTGAATCTCAAAATGGGAAGATATCTAATAAGGAAGAAGAGTTGGGGAAGGAAATCCCAAATCGGAACGCTCAAATTGAATATTATGTGCATGAGGATGGAAAAAGTGACGATGCTAATGAAGAAGAGGGTGATGATTTAGAATTGCAATGAATAATAAATGGATATTTGTTAGACCGGTCCACTGGACCGGTCCAGCCGGTCCGCACGGGACCGGCTCAGACGCGAAATGTCGCGTGATCTCCGCCTCCTGCGGAGATCGAGCGGCCCGACCAGCCCTGGACCGGTCCAGTGGACCGGTCTAACAATATTCTTATGAAAGTGATGTTAGTTGAATTCATAGTCATAGTAAATGGATCATAACTATCTCTTACTCTATCTAATTAGACTCTCTTATGTTTAACATGGTGCCTAGTTGTGCATATATGTCAGAAAGGGCTTAAGATTAATAAATTCTTAAGCTCATAAGCAATTTCAAAATGTAGAAATTGGAAATGTTGGAGGTGTACATCATTATCCTCTTTTTCAAACTATGGACTAATCTTCCCAAGAAATACACCAAATATGTAAATAATGAAAAATCTCAATTACTTGGATAAGTAGGTTCACATAATAAATTTATACATATCTCGCATATGCTCCGATCGTCACATTTGATTCCTAAATCCAATGGTCCAAGAATGTTGTGCAGGTCAAATATTCTAAGTTTCATCCCCCTCCTTGAAGGGATTGGAGTCGACCTGACTTGGATTAACAAACGAATGCCTAATCACAAATCTACTGTAACTCTTCAAATGCTCTCTAAATAAAATTCATCATAAAACATTAAGTCTTCGATTTTAACTTTTGTATAATCATCAATTGTCAAACTCGACCCTCTATTAGTAGGCGAAATGAGTTGGCAAAATTTAAATAACTAATTCTCTGCATTATCATGTTGATATAAAATCAACCAGAGAGGTCAATTTTCAAAGCCTATTAAATTATAAAATCTATCCAAATTTTAAACATTTAAAATAGTCCCAAAATTATTCGTGTATGACCAATTTAATCCCATAATATCACATTTAGTCTCTTGAATATACAAAATTGATCTAAAATAATCCCTCATGTTGTAATTATGATATAAAATTGATTCAAATTTACTCACTTACTTTACAAAATTGATCCCAAATTAGTCCCAAAGGGATCATTCTTGGATCAATTTTGTTAAGTCGATGGACTAAATTAGAGCAACGTTATACTCTGGGCTAAAGCATGCATATATACATATTTGGGAGACTTTTTTAAATTTAACCCATATTTTAAATTTCGTAATATATCAAGAAACAACAAGATTAAAAAAGTATAAGAAGAAAGAAAATAAATAAATAAAAAGCAAGAACAGGTTATCTTAGTATTTTTCAGTCACACCTAGAGTTATCATTAGGTTACTTTTATTAGAGTGTCATCATTAATACAAAAAAGATATATAAAATAATGGACTGACAAGTAATAAGGTAAACCACTAGTTACTACAAAACTTGAAGATAGAACATGCTTTCGTCAGTTACAAAGCAATTCCAACCAGCTAGCTAATGTACATGGAAAACGTTTTTAGAACCTAAAATCGGCAGACAAGTCATCATTAAGAAAAAAAACTGATGCCTATTTCTAACAAGTTCAGATGCTTATTTATAACAAGTTATGACTTCAATCCCATCACTTGCGCTTGGATTAATCAGGGTGAAAGCATATGCGTGCATCTAGATGTCCACAAACATTTTGTGAGTAAAACATTACAGACATATATAAAAATTATTTGAATGTTAGATACAAGGAAAGGGTTGTAAAAACATGGCATACAAATTCTTTAATGATAAATGATTCTGCCATAATAAAAAGTGCGTAAAAAACAACCTACCTATTTGATGAAGAGCATTCAAAGCATATCCACCAGGATAATTATCATAAGATGCCATGAACATTATGGCCGAGCATCCTAGACTACAATCATCAGATTATAAGCATAAACAAATAAAGATCCAATTCAAACCATTAAGCTGATGAGCCAACCTTACAAGCAAAGAGCCAAGCATCATGAGGAACAGCAGCCTCCAAATATTTTTCCTCTGATTATTGTACCTGTAAGGATAGTTATCAGTGTTGAAAGACAAATTTATTTTCCATTAAATGATGTTTAATAATGGATCAAAACTAAGAAACAATTACAGTATAGGAGAAAAGTTTCCTAGTACGTTAAAGTAATCAATAGTTCAATTATTTACACATACGGAATGTGAGATGCTATGTAGCACCGATACTCCTATTTACGAGGCATGCTGTATCGGACACACGTCGGATACAGATACGCCTCCGATACAACATGGATACATGTCGGATATGGCTTTGCCGTGTCCAATTAAAATATTATTTAAATTTGACAGGACACACGTATCGGATACGCGTGCCCTACTAAAAAAACGGAACGGCAATTTGCCCTATTCATTTCGTCTACCCGCTCGATATCTCTATTCATTTAGGTGGCTTAAACATTTCCGCGAGGTAGGTTTTTCGTTTTCACATAGGCGTTCATTGTAGTCGAAGGAGCGGCTCGACGACACGAGCATAGAAACGGAAAAGATCATCCTTCGTCGATGAAGAGGCTCAATGACGCGAGCATTAAAGCCGACAGGATCATCCATCGTCGACAGAGCGGCTCGACGACACGAGCAGTGAAGGTTCGTTTTCTTCATTTTCTTCATCGTAGGCTCGGTACTGGAACCCAGTACCGGAACTCGGTACCGCTCGTTACTAGTCAGTACCTCTCCGCAATGCTCGGTACAATGCTCAGTATCAATGCTCGGTATCGTTCGGTACCGAGGGGTATCGAATGGTACCAAACGGCATCTAGAAACTAGAGAAAGCTTTAAAATTACTCTTACAATAAAAATTTGTAAGAGCATTAATACAAGGAGAGAGAGGAAGAGAATGTGAGAGAGAGAGAGAGAGAAAGAGAGTAATTTTATTTCTCTAGAAGAACAAAACCTTGACTTCCTTTGATTTTGTTCTTGATTCATGGTAAAAGTTGAATTCACAATTATAAAATTCCATATTTTAATTGTAATAGTTAGATTGATATAAATATATGATTAAACTTTATTTCATTTCTTATTTATTTGTGTGCAATATTTTAACAATAATAACCTCTAACTTCAGCTCTGCCAACACAACCATCATCTCAGCATCCTTTGTAGCTATGAGCACAGATTTGGCAATCTCATCAACTTCTTATTTTTTGATCAGGTCTATTTTTGTTGCTTTATTGTTCATGCCTCAAGTACTCCTTCACTTGAAGGAGAAGTATTTTCATTGAATTTTCATCTTCTATAATTGTTTCTAATTTTTAAATTGCATGTAATAATAGAAGAATGAACTATTTTTATTTTTCTTTATATGTCGTGAAATATGATTGTTTATAATTCTTTTAATTTCATGAGAACTAATAGTCAATGAAGAAATTAAAGTAATTTTGTATACTACTAGATTATATTTGAAAATTCGTAGGGAAAGAACAAACAATACCAAAGTTTCTAACATATAGTGATTCATTAAAATAAGCTTAATGAGGAAAAATCAACACATGGGGTAAAAAGCCAACATTATAATATATTAATCATTAATTAAAATAATAAATTAATCTAAGTACTCATAGAATGATTAATTAAAAGATAATTTATGATAATTGGTTTAATAAGTAATTGTAACTTTTATAAAAAATTTAAAAGTTTATGTTAGTAAAGCATAACTTGAATTAATTGTTAGCAATTAATTTATGTGAAATATGATTATGGGTTATTTTGAGCCACGTAGATCAAAAGCAATGATCTTGATCTTCATTTTAGATGTTTTATGACCAAAATTTCATGCAAAGCAAATACTATTTTCTAGTAATTGTAGTTCAACTACAAAACATAAAAATACATACATGCATATACAATAAACTTTGCTTATTTTAAAAACAGAATATTAGTTTTCTCTCAATTTTGTATGTTTGAGCCAACCTTTTTTATGTCCTTTATGCCAAGATCAAGACTTTTCATTTTTAAGTATGATGAGAAGTGTAAAATGAGAATGCTACGATGTATACATGACAGAATATGGAAAATAAAGTAATAAATGATTTTTTAGAGACAATAAGAGTAGTACCTTACCAGGGTAATATAGTAGTCATAAAAAGGTTGGTCTCCACCAATAAATTCTACTATTATCTTGCTTAGTTTTTAAATAACAATATTGGTTATAGAAAATCTGCTTAAAAATATACAATTTGCATGTGTTCTCCCTATTACTTCATAAGCATGGACTAAATTATTAAATAGGTCGTAATATGTGGAAATTACCGTGAGTTCATTTCAAACAATGAAACAAAAGCATAGCATTAGTACTGCTAAACCAAATGTGACACTATTTTATGCTGGTGTGGAAAATTCACAGGGAAGGAAGGGTTGCTTAGATAAAATTCTTCTTCGTAGTAAGGTTGTAGAGAATACAGTAAGGGGAATTTGTCTAGTGAGAGCCAAAGATGCATGAATAAGATTAATAAATAGAATCAATGTAAGAATATAGTAAAGCAATTAATTACTTGGTTATAAGTAGTAAGCACTCACTTACACTAGAGTTCAATGCTTACTAGATAAGAAATAGAGACAAATGAATTATAATGATAAATCACAAATACCTGGCATAAAGCTATTTATGAAGACAATTGTCATCAATTTCACCCGCCCATAAAAATAACATCACGAGATAGGGTTTCATCAATTTTATAATATTAACATGAATTATAAATGGACAAAAAAAATGAAGGAGAACAAGCAACTTACCAATTCATCATCAAAAGCTTCATTTTATCCATGTTTTTACTAAATTCGAATCATCATAGTTTAAACAACACAATCACTTCATATATGACATACTATCTGCCTCAAAAACTTCTGATACGAAAAACTTTTGATACGCCTAAATCATAATTAGATCATCGTAAACATGAACTAAGGTTCTCCTCTAGCTTTTCTAAATGGACAATTTAGCCTGGCATTTGAAAGCCAAAAACATAGAAATAAACAATGGAATAAAAAAGATTTAAAATACCTGCACATGCAATTTTACAAGCATGCATGCATGCATAAAATAAGGTGCATAATCATTATGTGATCAACGAAAGAAAGCTCTTTGAGTTTCCAAAAATTTCACAAAGTTTAACGAAAAAATATACAGTATTTAAAGGTGCGTACACTCTACTGGCAGCAATTGCAGCCGATACATTGAAAATTGGAACAGAGCCAATGATGAAACGAAGTTCCTGAAGAATCCAAAATTAACACAAGCTTATCTTAATACAATGAATGAGCTAATAATAAATCATCAAAACATCAGCTATGCAAATAACCTTGTGTGGGAGTTTGGAATAAAGCAAAACAAATGAGAAAACTGGAGCAAAGTATCTGATCATTCTCCTGTCAAGTAACACTCCTAGCTGCGAAGTAAAAAAATAAATAAAATATTAAAAATCATTTTTTTTAGTGCCAAAAAATGTCAGTATTAAAAATAAGATGAGAAAATAGGTGACTTCTTTCATTTGTGGAGTGCTCAACAAGTTGGTGAATTTCAAATAAAACATGATAAAATCTTCTAATTTTACAAGAATAGTGGTATTGCTTGGTAAATCTCTAGGCAACTAAAAGATAGTTAACAAATGAAGTTATTAGTAGGACATTACGAAATTATTGCACAAATTCTATTTCATCATATCTTTAAATAACAATGTGTGAATTGAAAAAAAAAACTTATTATCTGGAATTCAAAACAAATATAGAATTAGATTAATTTTATCTATAAAATATTTAAATTATTATTATCTTCATGAAAAAAAATCAAGCTAAAATAAATCTTACACAAATATTATTGATACATCATCAAGAATCGTCTTGATCGTGCATGAATCTTGAGGCATATTCCAAGTATGTAAATTAGGCATGATCTAAACTCCAATTTCAACAAACTTATAGTCAAACTGAATGCCTCGAAGAGACGAGCCCAATGACACCAAAATCGGTCCAATCCGAGCCCAAATGGATCCAAATCGGTGGCCCAAAGTTTATTTCGAAGGTTCAAAGCCTAAATTGGATGACCAAACGATATCCAAATATAACATGCTTATAGTCGAATCGAGCGACTTGCCGAGACGATCCAACAAACCCAAGATCGCTTAATTCTGAAATCAAATTTGCCCACCCCCCCCCCCCCTGCCCCCCCCCCCCCCCAAAATATTCTCCATATTTACGGGGCATGTCACTTTCAAAAATTTATAAATAGACCCCCACTCTCTACATGAAAGAGGACCTTTGGCTGGAGATTAGAGAGAGCTTTGAGGCTTCAAGAACTCCAGCACCACCGTCGGCAAACCTCCATCGACCGTCGCCGAACCACTACCCGGCCGCCGACTGCAGTTGAACTTTCACCCGACCATCGTCGGAGCACCGTCTGGCCGCCGACCGTTGTCGGACTACCACCCGGCCGTACACCGCCATCAGACTTTTACACAACCGTCACCGAACCACCGCCCAGTTGTTGACCTCCACCGAACTACCTCCTGTCTGCCGATCGCAGCCAGACCTCCAACAGGTTGTCGATTGCCGCTGGACTTTCGCTCGACTAAAGTCGGACTGCCTTCCGGCCGCCGACCTTCACCACCTATCAACTATGATCCCTCGAACCACCATCGCCCGCCGACTACAGTCCTTCTTAGGGTTGTCAAAATCGAGTTACGGGTCGGGTTCGGGTCCAACCCGAAACTAACCCAGCACTGTTCGACCGACCCGTTTTTTCAAACCTGACCCACATTGTGTCGGGAAGGTAATTTCTCTGTTTCGTGCACTCTTCATAGTTGTTCGACTTCCCTCCTTGGACGACGTTCCATTCCAATCGGATCGAAAGTTACAACATTTTGTTCGGAAGCAACGACGGGAGTTCACTCGCTGTCAATCAATTTGTGAAGGTAACTTTCTCCCTTTCGAATACTCTTCGTAGTTGTTCGACTTCGCTCCTTGGATGACGTTCCCTTCCAATCGGATCAAAAGTTACAACATTTTGATCGGAAGCAACGACGGGAGTTTGCTCGCTGTCTGTGAAGGTAACTTTCTCCCTTTCATATACTCTTCATAGCTGTTCGACTTCGTTCCTTGGACGATGTTCCCTTCCAATTGGATCGGAAGTTACAACATTCTGATCGGAACTCGGAAGCAACGACGGGAGTTCGCTCGCTATTTGTGAAGGTAACTTTCTCCCTTTTGTGCGCTCTTTTGTAGCTATTCGACTTCGCTCCTTGGACAACATTCCCTTCCAATCGGATTAGAAGTTACAACATTTTGATCGGAAGCAATGACGGGAGTTCGCTTGCTATCTGCGAAGGTAACTTTCCAAATCCCGTAAAAAAGCCGAACTGAACTACAGGATTCGGGTCAAAACTGGGTCATTCTCTGGTTTCTGAGTCAACCCGAACCCGACACGGAATTCTAAACAAGTCAAAAATCAGGAAGTGAACCTGAAATTTTCGTGTCGGATTCGAGTCGAGTTTTCGGGTCGTGTCAATTTTTGACACCACTAGTCCTAATCACCATCATCCGCCGACTATGGATGAGTGGCTTTACTCTTAGAGACAAAATGCAAAATGAGTATATATATGAAAATGTTGGTCTAGCACCAGTGGCAGATAAGACTAAATGGAGTTGCCTTAGATCATTTGGTCACATAAAATGACAGCCTTCCAATTACCTGATTTTGATAGAAGATACATTAGATCTGACCTATGTCAAGAAAGGTAGAGTTAGATCAAAAAAACTTGGTTAAAAAGTATTAGAAATGACCTTTCTTTATGAGATTTAAATGGCAATTTGATTCTTAATAGGACACAATGAAGACAAATGATTTATAAAATCGATCTCATGTAGTGGGATAAGACATAGACGTTGTTGTAAGCTAAAATCTATAGCATAAAAAAATGGAAGGAAACAATCAGATTTTGTTATTTTAAAACTTACCAAGCTTAAAGGATATGCTGCCAAAAGAGAGCGGGGAAGCGCCGAAGTGAAGTACCAATGAAATGCATGTGTCTAAATCACAAGATCAAGGACAAAAAAAATTGCATTTGAACACAGTAAGTAAAATTAATCTTTTATCGAGTTTATAAAGAAATGAAAAAAAATGCATTACGAAATAAGTAAACTGATACTTCTCAAAATCAAGATACACATGTAATACGTTGCAAAGGCGACTTTTATGCTAAAGCTATCAGAATTGCTAAAGGATATTCGGTTGCTGAGTTCAGAAATTGAAGAAATTTTGAACTCCAAAACCCTAAACTTCAAAACCAAAACTTCTTACTGACCATTTCACACCGAAAGCTTCTCACGGAAATTAGAAAAGTGTTTATATTGTTCAAAACAATAGTTGTCTACCCCAAAACAATAACGATATTCATTTACCAGGATTGCATCATTATCAAAAGCCAGTATTCCTCACATAACGTGAAAAGTTGCAAAAGGATAATACTTTTCTGCTGTTGGACAGAAAATGCATGTTTAACTAGATATGGACCTGAGTAAGAAATGATGCAGCCACAAAAACAAGTAGTCTAGGGTAAAATAAGATGGAAAATAAGTCTCACAATTGAGGAATTCTAATTATCATCTCTCTTATTTCAAAAGACGTGATAGACAGAACATCCGAGCAACACCTTAAGAAAGCAATTTAAAAGTCATGTACAAAAAAGGTTACCAATCATACAGACTTGGAATGCCCAACTTGTATAAACCTATAAAATTTACAATAAAAAACTTCAGAAAAGAAAATATCGAATAGCATATAACTAGAAATTACAATAAATAATGAAGGTAGAATGAAAAAATGCACAGCATAGCAGCAGAATGTGACCAGCATATGCATATAGGTTCAACTTTACATGAAGTTCCTGTGATTATACCAAACAAGCCTGCGTGCAATGGAAGCTAATGACTCTATTATAACAAGTAAAGGATACACCCCATTCTGAACTCCTATTCAACACAGAGTTAAACCAGAAAACTTCCAGTTCAGGCCACAATATTCTCTGCCAAAATATTGAGTCAACCAACAAAGTAAAACCTGCAAGTAAATCACATAACAGTAAGGCATGTCAAAATGCACGGCGATTATTTATATATCCAGCACTGCCTCAAAAACTCACCTATGCATAACACTGCAGTGTTTACGCAGCATTTTATTGATTGCAACAATGAAATCGATTTACTCTGAAAAAATTAGCTAAAGCAACAAATCATGAGAATTCATAAGATAATTAAGTAGTCACAAAGCTGCAGAAGTAAGAGTTAGGATCAAAATGCTGAAAGCAAAATATCATACAAAATGGTAGATAAAAATTCATAAGAAAAGGAACATAACCTTATCAATAACAAATTAACATGAATTGATAAGGAACTAGTAGACAATGATGAGAATGTAAAAAAGACAACGCAAAAAAAAAAAAAGTTAAATAGCAATCACAAAGGGTTCAATTATAAAGAGTAATTGGCAGAAATGTTTTTTTATAAATAAGACTCAAAATCTATTTCTTAAAGATTATAACATTTAATAAATAAATGAGCACTTATTTAATAATAGGAGACCAAATAGATTCAACTATCCGTACCAGCAAAAGCTCTATGGCAATAGGTAAAAAGAGAAGCACTGTATCGCATCTAAATATGGCTGTTGCTGCAATCTGTCAAAGAAACAGACATGCTATGAGATAGAAGCCTGACAAAAGCCTGCAAGAAAAGTACATTTGCCTTGAAAACTTTTTTTTTTTTGCCTTGAAGACTTACCAAGTGATTAGTCTCTAAAATGGCATTCTCAAAAACATCCGTTAAGAAAACTGTGCACATTATACTAGAGAATTATATTCCCATTCTGAAAGGTGCACACCTTTCCTGTTATTAACCTCTAAAACTAGCCGGGAACTTTATGAAAAAAAAAATGTATTAAAGCAAATGTAGATAATGAAAGAGAGTCATGGCAACCATAATATGCTCAACTACCAACCACAATACAAGTCATTCAACCCCAAAGACTCCTACTCAACCCGGGTCACCAGCATATCATTATCATCATCAACATTATCATTAGCTTTATCCCAACTATTTGAGCTGGTCTTCTGAATCCTTCACCAGTCATTTCTATCAAGAGTTGCACGTATTATTAAATCTTAGTTATGGTTCATGTGTGTTTCATAACTATATCTTTGGTCTATTTTATAAACCCACAACGATAAAAAAAAAAAGAAAAAAAGATGGACTAAGCAACAAAATCACAAAAAAATGGTTATATCGCCATGCATTCTATACATTTGATGTAGCACTCCCATCTTCAACTAGAACTATTAACTTCTTGGTGGTTCTCTTCTTCATGTTGCCTAGTCTGCTTGACTGTTTATACATTTCTCGATTTTCTTTCTATTAGCACTAGAAACTACACACTTACAAGCTTTTCTCAAGAATGCTTCTTAGTGCATCCTGCACATAATGTGTATAGATGATATAAAAAATACTTTAGTTAATAAAAATGCTGCTTCGCTTTGCCTTTTAAAGAAAAAAGAATCCTTACTCATTGATTGGCACTTAATGCTATAAAAATACTAATAAAAAGAATAACAGTAATAAAAAAACTCTTTCTGATCTTGCCAAAAGAATATTGTTTGGGCGTTAAACAAGCAAATCAATGGTGAAAGAGGAAAACAAAAAAAGGAGCATACCAAGCATTTCAAAGTACTTGTGGCATTTCCCTCAAACCAAAATCCATATGCCAAGTTAACTGCAAGATTTAACAACAAAAAATAGCAAACAATTTTTTGACAATTCAGCAGGTTTTAGGAAAAAAAAACCATTCATTCTTCTGTTATGCCATTATAAGTTCAAAAAGCATACATTCAAAGAGGAGATGGCTTTGTTTTAATGAGTGTGATTTACAGGAGAGCAGGACACAATTTTGATAACATTAAAACATGCAAGAAAAATCAGTGCTTTTTCATGCATCGTGAACTATGAAAAAGGAAAATCAACTATATCTGTATACTTTAGTAGTTATTGACATAAAAAATTTATCATAATGAACAAGAAGTTTCCATATGAAAGCTCGTTCAGTTGGTATTCTTCCAAAAACATGAGCAGAACTCTGTTTAAAAAACTTATTCACAGCTCTAAGCCATAAGGTGCACCTATATTTAGCTATATGAGTTTTTTTAAGTTTATGCATGTAGTAGCATAAGGAATCTGAATTAGATAAAGTGCAACCCAAGAACGAGCAAATAACCTCGTAGATAAGCCAAGCAATAATCAAATCATCATTACAATAATCTCAGTCAAACACCTGCTCTGGAGATTTGCTAGCAACTACTCCAGACAAGTGATTGCAAAAACAATCACTACATTCCAACAATAATCCATGTTAAAACTTTCATATTGTAATGATGAATCAGTTATATTAATTTGAGATGCTCTTATCATTAATGTCAATTGTCATAGAAAGCTCAGGTGCTCCAACTTCTTAGTTCAAATCATAGTGTAGCAAACCACAGCTCCGTGATGCAGAAAATGCAAAAGAAACAAATCCAATATTAGTTTATTCCAACAATGACCTCTACAGGTAAGAAGGCCAAGGCCGTCAACAGGAGTTACCCTTCAAAGTTTAAATAGATTACACAACGAAAAGAAAGATGATAAATCTATGGTAAGAATGTGAATATCACTTGAACCTCAAGAATGTTTTTCTTAGTTACACGCCAATTTACCATTGAAATAGGAACAATTAGTGAAAGTTGTCCATAAAAGCAGCTTCTATATCGTATTTAGTACAACATGCATAAAATCTACAATCACCTATGCAGAAGATGCCCAACTGAGAAAAAAATCATCACCTAAAACAAAAGCCAATATGTTTGGCAGAGGGCGTGTTGAGTAGAACAGCAGATGAAATTGCATAGCAGTTAATATAGCAAAGAATGCTTCTACATGTAAACCAAATTTCCTTCTAACCTGCAGAAGCATAAATCAGTCACAAGCAGTACACTAACAAACTAAGTAAATCGACAAAAGAAGCACAAAGATAATAAATCAAATGCATATTACTCCATTAACATCGATGGCAAACTATATCAATCCTAAACTATAAATTGGTACTTGCAGCCTAACCAATTAAAGCTTTTTAACAACAACAACATCATCAAGCCTTTATCCCACTACAAGCTACATGAATCATTTTTCTCCATTATGTTCGGGTAAGAGTCAAATTCTTATTTAAATTTAATAAAGAAATGTCATTTCTAATATTTTCTAACCAAATCTTTTTAGGTCTACCTCTACCTTTCTTAACATAGGTTAAATCTAATGCATCTACTCTCTTAACCGGGTCATCGGAAGGCTGCCAATCTATGTGACCAAACCATCTAAAATGACTCTCTCTAATCTTATCTGCCACTGGAGCCACTCCAACCTTTTCACGTATATGCCATTTGATATCCTGTCTCTAAGAGTAAAGCCATTCATCCACCTGAGCATCCTCATCTCAGCAACACTTAACATAATATTATGCTTCTCTTTTAATGTCCAACATTATGCACCATAAAGCAATACTGGTCTAACCACCATCTTATAGAAATTTCCCTTAAGTTTGAGTGGTATTTTCTATCACACAACAAGCCCGATGCATTCCTCCACTTCATCCATCGAACTTGAATTCTACTAATAATATCCCCATTTCTTTCATGATCACTCTGAACAATAGACCAAAAATATTTAAACTATGTACTCTTATTAATGACTAGATCACTCAAAGTCACAAAACCCCGACTAGATCTATTACTACTAAAATTAAACTGCATATATTCGGTTTTAGATCTACTTAAACGAAAACCTTTAGACTCTAAAGTTGACCTCCATAATTCAAGTTTACCTTATGAAAGCTTTTTAAAAGCAATATATATATATATATATATATTTATTTCCAACTTTTCAAAAACCAATTATTTCCTCACAGCTTTAGAAAGACATCTGGAATTCTCATTTTTAACAAATAATTTGTTTCATGCTTTTCATATGATACAGTCAGCCGTGCAGTGAGTGGCTAAAAGTTAAATTTAATGATATAGTTGTCAATCACTAGAGCGTAGCTTGCATTCCATAACAATCAAGGCTTCTACTGAGGTAATAATTGTAAGGCATGCTAACTTAATAGAATAACAAAAAGAACGATTAGAAAGTCATGATAAACCCTTGTCAACAATGAAGTTTGGGATTTGAAAATGTTGATTTTGGGAAAAGAAAAAGGTACCTGAATCCTAAAGAATCTCAAAGCTGACAACACCAAGCAACCTAACACCAAGCGTACTGGAAACAACATAAAAGTAAAAAAATCATCAACTTCCTTGAAAAGCAGATTACTCATGTTTTGTAATTAAAAAGTACAGAAAAACATTCACGAGGGAAATTGCTCAACTGTGCGTGTACACCAATCATCCTTTAAACTCGCAAGTTCAACAGATCATAGAAGACGTACTACTATTCAGCAATAAAACTCATCAATTTAAAAGAATAGTTTACTAACAAAGCAAGTAACTCATGTTTTGTACTAAAAATAGGACAACCGTCGAAGTATATTAACCATCATTATAAATAAAATATTCCAGAAGCCTCTAAAATTCAATAGATATACACGAAATGCACAACTATCCAACATTAAAAAGCATGAATGCAGAAACAATAAGAAAAAGAATGCAAATAACTAGGGACGGGGAAACACAAACGTTAATGCAGCAAAAGGTTAAAAATACTTTAATTGTTAACCTACTTATTTAATTCAAAAGTAGACCATAAATGATCATGAGAACATTCCATACCGAACACAACAAAAGAAAGAACCTAAACTAAACTTCAATCATGAATCGTCATGATCAGCAAAACTTAAATACAACTTTTTTAGACATTTCTTGCAATCATCCCCACCATCTTCTTAGAGATTTTTCACCTCGCACACTAAACAATGCTACTAATGCCTCCTTAACATCAGAAGAAGCTCAAATACGTGCAAATATCTCCACATGCTCATCTTGTAAATTGATAACTTTCCATCTTAGACTAATTTACATGATACTAACATTTCTTCCAACTTGAATATATCCTTCCAAATTTAGGCTTCGTTTGGGACGGCTTTTTTACTGCTTCATAAAGCAACTTTTTAGAACAAAAATTATTTTTTTCTACAAGAAAGCTGATTTAAGAAGCATAAAGAAAGCCGTCCCAAACGAAGCCTTAAAGACATGGTAAAAGCCACAACCATCTCTCCAATGGTTATCATGACATGTTTTCTATTATTAAGGTCTAACCAATTATTGAACTTGTAAAAATGTTATTCGTGGATAATTAAAAAAGTGCTAAACTTCATAGCGTTCAGTACGTTCTAGCTCTCTTCTGAGTTATTAGTGGGAAAGGAAAAGGCTCCCTTCAGTGGCTTGAAAGAACAAATTTGAAATAATTTAAGGTGCCTGAGCACATTAAACAGTGAAACCAAGAAAAGTTGAAAAATAAGGACAAAGTTTGTATTATATAATTTTGAAGCTGCAAAACTTACAATCAAAGGCAATCCAAAATAGTAAATGCACAATAGAATTATATATATATGTGTGTGTGTGTGTGTGTGTGAGAGAGAGAGAGAGAGAGAGAGAGAGATTTGGCATGAGAAACCTATAACAACACGCAAAAAATAGTGACATATAAGCCATATTAACAGCTAATGTAGCAATTCGATGATGTAATTTAAATTGTACCTGTAAGTAGACTATAGATCTTTGCTGCATGAAACAATTGCATCATTGCAATCACCGGTGATGCTAGAATTGACACAACAATAGCCCCTGCATAAATGATATGAAAAATAGCAGCATCGCTAATGTTTATCATGAAAATGGTTAAGAGAAATATAAGTTCCTTGGCAAATCAGTCTGAACCAATTTCTATACAAATAAAAACAACAACAACATCAAGCCTTCATCCCACCACGTGGAATAGGCTACATGAATCTTTTTTCTCCATTATATCATGTTAAGAATCAAATTCTCATTTAAATCTAATAAATAAATGTCATTTCTAGTATTTTCTAACCAAGTTTTTGTTAAGTCTATATCTACCTTTCTTAACATAAGCTAAATCTAATACATCTACTCTTCCAACCAGGTCATCAGAAGGCCGCCATTTTATATGACCAAACCATCTAAGGAGACTCTCTCTAATCTTATCTTCCACTAGAGATACACCAACCTTTTCACATATATGTTCATTACGTATCATATCTCTAAGAGTAAAGCTACTCATCCACCTGAGCATCCTCATCTCTGCAAAACTTAACTTAATATTAAGCTTCTATTTTAATGGCCAACATTCAGCGCCATAAAGCATAGCAGGTCTCACCACCATCTTATAGAATTTTCCCTTAAGTTTGAGGGGAAATTATATAACACAATAAGCCTAATGCATTCCTCCACTTCAACCATCCAACTTGAATTCTACTAATAATATTCCCGTCCATTTCACCATCACTCTGAACAATAGACCTAAGATATCTAAAACGTGTACTCTTATTAATGATTTGATCGCCCAAAGTCACAATACCCCCACTAGATCTATTACTACTAAAATCACACTCTATATATTTGGTTTTAGATCTACTCAAACGTAAACCTTTGGACTTTAAGGTTGACCTCCATAATTCAAATTTACCTTCAACTCCCTCTCTAGTGTTATCAATAAGAAGATTATCATTAGCAAAAAGCATACATCAAGTACAACCTCTTGCAAATGTCTAGTGAGAACTTCCATGACTAAAGCAAAAATATATGGGCTTAAGGTTGATCCTTGAAGTAATCCAACTTAAATAGGAAAATACTTGGTCAAACCACCTTGTGTTTGAACACAAGTAACAGCTCTTGCATGCATATCCTTAATGACTTAAATATAAGTATTATTAACCTCTTTCTTTTCTAGAACCCTCCACAACACTTCTCTTGGAATTTTATCATATGCATTCTCTAAATCAATAAATATCATATGTAGATTCATTTTATTCTCTCTAAACTTCTCCATCAAACCTCTCAATAAATGTATAGCTTCCATAGTAGAACTACACATCATGAATCCAAATTGATTTTGAGAAACATTAGTATCACGTCGTAACCTATACTCCAGAACTCTCTCTCATAGTTTTAAAGTAAAACACATCAACTTAATTCCTCTATAATTCGCACAATCTTTTGCATCACCTTTATTTTTAAAAATATGAATCAACACACTCATTCTCCACTCATCTGGCATCTTTTTAGTCTTCAAAATAATATTAAAAAGTTTAGTAAGCCAAGAAATTCCTTCATCCCCTAAGCATTTCTACACCCTATTGGAATATCATTAAGTCCAACAATTTTTCCACACTTCATTTTTTTCTTAAAATCCTCTCTATCTTAAGTTTTACTAATACATCAATAAAAATAAAATCTTTATTTTGATTTAGGATGCTAAGGTTATTAAAGTCAATCATATTCTCATAATCTTCATTGAAAAGCTTAGCAAAATATCACACCTACCTTTGTTGAATATCATCTTCTAATAAAAGCTATTTTTTATCTTCATCCTTAATGTACTTCACTTGAACTAAATCCTTACTAATCATTTCTCTTTATTTGGCTAACTTATCCATATATCTTTCGTCCCCTTTAGTATCTAATATAGTATATAAATCACTAAAAGCTAAAATATTTGCATCGCATATTGCGTTCTTAGACTTCTTACGAGCTGATAGACCGGTCCAAGATGGGCCGGTCTAGCCAGCTCCTGGTTTATTCAAAGATGGCTATAGGAGTCGACGGCCCCCTTGTGAGGCCTATTCCTTGATGGCAATTTCAAATTGAAGGGGGGAAGTTTAGGAAGGAAATTAGTCTTGGAATGGCTGTTTAGTAATTATGCTTTTATTTGTACTCTTTAAATAAGAGGGCAAGGGTTAGGGTTAGGGTTATGTGATATTTTGTTGTTTTGAGTTTTCTCTTAGGTTGTTTGGGCTCTAGCCACCGGCTAGAGATTGGGAGAGCCGGAGCTTCCTCTAGAATTGAAGATACATAGTATATTGCTTGTTTTCTTCTACTTTTCATCTATTATCAAGTTTCCCAAGTGTTTTGCCAAGGAATTTATCCCAAAATATGTTTGAATCTTGCTGAAATTCTAAATTTCAGACAAGGTTTTCTCAATTCCTGCACTTGTTTCTTATCAAATTGGTATCATAGCACTTTCTTGGGTGGAAAAATAAGTTTTGGTTGTTGTTTTTGCAATTGGAACCTAGATCTAATTTATGGAAGCAAAGAAGATAGATGTGTTGGAAGGTGAGATGGAACAACTCAAGGCCGGAGCAAAGGAAAAATATTCTGGGGTGGAGGGAATACTCTCGGCCATCAAGAACCGCTTCGGGAACTTTGAAGAGATGATGAAAAAGATGCTTGAGATGCAATCGAAAGCATCACCAACGATTCCTAGGGTGAAACCACGAGGAAAAGAGATTCGGGAGGACAACGATGAATTGGAAAGTATTTTCCATCGAGGATTACTACATGGAGCCCTGTTGGTGGGACAATTGGGTTATTTCGATGAGAGGACAGCGAGGAGGAAGGAAGTTGACCATTTTGGGAGATTATCCGGGCATGGGGAGAGGTTGGATGGATAAGGGCATGGTTGGGGAAGAAACAAAGGGGGTATGGATGCGATGGTAAGGAAGCTAAAGATGGCGGTCTTTGAAGAGGAGGATGTTCAAGGTTGGGTTTACCGGGTGGAATGTTACTTTGCCATCAATGAGCTGACGGAAAAGAAAAAACTCATAGCGGTGAGTCTATGTTTGGAAGGGAAAACCCTAGCTTGATTCCAATGGAGGGAGGCTAGGTATATGATGTACTCATGGGGAGAATTTAAGGAGTATTTGTTGGAACGTTTTCGAACCATCCAGGAAGGAGACCTCCACGAGCAAATCTATGCCCTAGCTCAAGAGAGGATCGTTATGGAATACTAGGAGAAGTTTGAGCTGCTCCCAGGGAGATTGAGGGGAATCTATGAGGAAGGACTGGAGGGGAATTTCATGAAGGGGCTTCGGAAGGACATACAGACAGAGTTTAGGGAATTGAAGCCTAGGGGGATGAGACAGACAATGGAGCATGTTCAGAGGGTGGAGGAAAAATATATGAGGGAAAATGCCAGCATAAGCAACATCATGGGAGGGGCCTACCAAAGTACCTCTACTACTCTAGCACCCAGAACCCAGAAACTATCCTCCCAGAGAGAATCTCCAAGGGAGAAGAGCGATAGAGTTTGCTCGAGGGCAATTTCAAGCGACTCACAGAGGCGGAGGTGCAGGATAAGCGGACGAAGGGGTTATGTTTCAAATCTGATGAAAAGTACATACTGGGGCATAGGTGTAAGGATCGAACTCTTCAGGTTCTCACTGTCTATGATGACAAGGAAACTTAGGAGGGAGGTGGGAGTGAGGTATCGGCAGAGGAGGACAAACTGCATTTGGACATGGCTAAGGTTTCTTTGAGCTCAATAGTGGGATTTACCCTGAATCATACTATGAAGGTGAAAGGAGAAATAGCTGATAAGGAAGTAGCGGTGCTGATAGACAGTGGGATCACCTACAATTTCATCTCCAACCATATCATAGACCAATTGGGGTTGAAACTGGTAGACACAGGGAGATATGGGGTGATGATAGGGACAAGGAATATGGAGACTAGCAAAGGATTATGTAGGAGAGTGGTCTAGACCATACAAGGGATCCAAGTGATGTAGGATTTTCTTCCATTGGTGATGGGGAGCATTGATGTTATCCTAGGAAAGAGATGGCTGCAGACATTGGGGGATGCTAACAATGGAGCTGATGGTGGTAGGGAGGATGTTGATTAAAAGAGATGCAGGACTCTCCAAAGCAATGGTGTCACTAAAAATCATGGTAAGGACCATACAGGAGGTAGGACAAGAATTCCTGGTGGAGCTACAGAGTTTGGAGGGGATCATAGGGGAGGAAGGAGGGTACATCCCTCATTCTGTACAACCAGTTCTACAGCAGTTCCTGGAGGCTTTCTAGCCACCTTAGGGATTGCCACCATAGAAGGGACAGGACCATGCCATCACACTAAGGGACGGGTATTACCAATCAGTATTACCACAAAATTAAGAATGATGAGATTGAAAAGCTGATCTAAGAGATATTGGAGGCAGGGATCATCAGGCCAAGCATGAGCCCTTTTGCTAGCCCAGTTCTACTGGTCAAGAAGAAGGATGAAAGTTGGAAATTTTGCGTGGATTATCAGGCCCTGAATAAGGAGACTGTGCCAGATAAGTTTCTTATTCTGTTGATAGATGAGTTGCTAAATGAGCTTTGTGGAGCGGCGGCATACACGAATGTAGATCTAAAGTCCGGATACCATCAAATCTGGATGAGAGAGGAGGACGTTCTGAAAACAACTTTCAGGACACATAAGGGACACTATGAATTCTTGGTGATGCTGTTTGGTCTCACCAATGCCCCTGCTACTTTTTAGTCCCTGATGATAGCATATGGTATGTATATTTGCTAATATTTGTTAATATTTGTAACACTGCTTTATATTGAATATAAATAATAAAATAACCTTTATTAGAGTATAATACACATTAAATGTGAATATATCCTATTGAACTTCAAGTATGTACAAACTTATATGAAAATAAAATAAAATAATGAAAGAAATGTACTAAAAGGAATGTATATGCATATAAATGAAGGAGTTCACCCACTTATGGTATAGGCTATGAAAGCAATGTTACCATCATTAAAAAATGAAAAAGTGGAAAAGAAAATGAAAATATTTGTGCCTTAATTGATCCAACATATGACGCTCTTGAAATGAATGGCATATTAAAAGTTATAACCTAATAATTACATCATAAAAGAATGTTTTTTGTAAAATGATGTTTTTTTTATCTTATCAGTGTTCATGTTTAAATTATTTTAAATGAAAATTTTAATAATTATATAAGATAATAAATATATTATATATATAATTTTTTTATTGATATATAGAGTTGTAACTAACCACTAAGTTGATGATGGAAACTTAACCCATTAAATTAAATAGTTCAGATAAAGCTCCTCTAGATTAGAAGGCTGATAGAGAAGGTTTTATGCGCAAAAGAAGCAGAGTGAATGAGAATAAATATGAATTGAATTACATATGTTCAAATTTATGATTGATAATTAGTGGCTCTTTTTAAAGTTTTGGATGATAGTTTATTAGATTTTTTTTCATAGTTTGAAAGGAATTAAATCAACATCTGACTGTTGTTCCTGGCTTGGTATTCCAAGTACTCGGGCCAATTGGTGACATGAGCCGGGTGGGTTATCCATTAAGTAAAGGTTTTTTATCCCAATCTGTTAAATTATAATTATACTAGTAATAATAATAATAATGATTCAGTAAAAGATAATATGAAAACTTATAATTACAAAATATTAATTAATAAACAGTAGAAATTAAGACATTGATTACATCATTAGAATAAAACAAGTGAATGGCAAATTCATAATCAATCCTCACAAGTAGTCAATTTTAATTTTATGACACTTATTAAAATTAATTGTAAAACTATTATTCAATAATCACATGTAAATAAGAAATTAGTTAGCTAACAAAATTAGTATCATAATCACCACAAATGATATTTATTTAATAGTAATTGTACTTATGCCACTATTACATGTAAATAAATTACAATAGAATAGGTGCCATTAACTAGTGAACAGATTAATTTGAGATTGAGACACAATAAGTTTGTCATAACATAACTAATAATTAATTAGGAATCAACTCAGATCTCTACCCATCTATTTTGAGCTTCCATAATCACACCACAGGCAAAATTAAGTGACATTTCAAGTGTCCACAAGTTGATTGTATGATTATGTGATTTAAGATTGAGCAGAGATTAGTAAATTAAAAATAACAATTAATTGCCTAATCATTCTAAACAAACAATTCCTTAGGGTTTGAACACAACACGCATATATTGCATGGAAAGTAGCATCTTTAATATTATAAGAAGACTAAAATGAAGATAATGCAGCAATGAAGCAAATGTTAGGCCCATATCCAGTAAATGAGTTCAATTCACAAAGCAAGGAATAGTTTACCTGTGAATGTACGAGGAACAACGCCAGGAAATTCAAGGTGATCGTACTGTAACAAAAAAGTTAACTTATCAAACACCATACACATCCAACCAATATCAAGTAAAAATTGTTTTTTTTTTTTTTTTGTTTTGAACTAAAAGTTGCACAAGAAATGGCAGCACTGACCCTGTCTATATGCTGTCGGTGATACAGTAAATCATGCATTGCCTAATAACATACAGAAGCATGGAGTTAGTTTATACTTTGTGAATGATAATTTGTAAATAGAGAAATCAAATCAGTTTTCAGCATCAAATTCACAATTGGGCGGCTGAAATTTTCTGGCCAAGTCCATTGATTCATATATAATTATTTTAATAGCATTGGTAGCAATATATTGACATAATCAGCTAAGTTTCTAAAATTAACATTTTTTTAAACAAAAAATGAAGCAACAATCATATAATTTAGATGGTCAGATGCAATGACAATAAGTTTCATACCTGGACATTGAAGCTTTCTTCGACTTTGGTGTAGGGAACAATGATTAGGTAGAAGGCAGCAATTGCTCCTAGAAGTAGATCCCATCCTGCAATTAATCATCCTACTTATCAGCATTGAAAAGCCAGGAGTAAAAGATTTAATCATACAGATCAGTTTAGGAGAAGTGGCATTATAGCAAGACACTGACCAAAGTTATAGAGAAACTTAGAAAATAAACTCTTTATATTGATGAGCTTCCCTTTTGTCATTGTCCAGGAACCTTGAAAGTTGAAAAACGTTAGCTTGGATCAGTTTGATTTGAAGGAACTGTGAGTAAGAAAATGAAGAGGAAAAGAAAATGGTGATGGTAAAAAAATTTGATATGAAATACATTTTTCCTCATTTGATTGGTTAAGGAAAAATCGAGATGAGAAGGGATTTCAGTTTCTTAGTTGGTTTGAAGGAAGAACAAAGAATTTAAAGAATGAAAATTTTTTCTATGTTATGCATATTTGAATTACATATTGCTACAGATATTTAATTAGAATATATCCAATAACCATAAAGCTCCAACTGTAATTTCTAATTTTATACTGTGCATTTGATTAATAATCAATAAAAATTTTTTCTTGGAAGGAACTAAAAAATATGGTGCCCTTTCTAAGCTCTAAGCACCACCTCCAAAAATATATAAATCAAACTAATATTTCAATACCTGCAGCAAAATTAAGCTCGAATATTATATTTTTTTTTATCTCTTCCTATTTTGTTTAGTAATATCGATTAATAAGTTTGAATATGAACATGCATGTACATTTGCATTATACGTGTGCAGAACATCAAAGTGGCAAAGGTCCATGCTACACAAAATACCTAAATTTCATCGGATCAAGAAAATGTAGGCACTAGTATGGTATAGAGTTATACTTTATGATTTCGAACAAGTAAATGCAGAACCCTATTAATAAGCTTGCTCTGTTTATCATAATAAGATGAGCACTATCAATCTATTATGATAACCTTGTCATAATATTGTCGTTCAGAATACTATTATGATAAAGACTTCAAGTTTATGTTTCAGTAGTGTATCTGGTTACTTGATCAAAAATAAGCCATATTATGGTGAGTGACACTTTGTATGATCTTGTGCGGCATTTCCTCAAACACCCAGTCATGTTCCTGTCACGTTCTCGGTCTTTGCGACTCTTGTTAGGGCTAGTTCAAGGGAATTCCTTCCTAATTGCAAGAACTCTGCCTACCGAACTTTTATTAAGTACTATTGAAATGCCAGTGATTAAACTTTGGTTAATCTAATGAGATTTTCCAAACACCTATAAGAAAATAACTGGCTACAAGAAAAAAAAAATGGCGAGATGCCACTGTGAGCAGCCGATAGGAGGCGGGGGTTCTTCCAAGAGCGGACAGCGGTGAGAAGAGGCCGAAGGCCAAAGCATTTCAAGGGGGGGACGGGGCCACTGCGTCTCAAGGTGTCTCACCGCCATCGTAGCAGCTTAGTAAAGAGAGGATTGAAGAGAGTGATGAGAAAAACCTAACCAAAGGAATCAAAGATATATTACAGGCAAACGTCGTTGCGCAAGAGAGGAGCTAGATCCGCACCGTGTCGCTGAAGGAGACTAGATGAATTCGTGCATGGCCTCTGCTTAGCAGCCTCCTGCCTCCCCACACCTTTTTCTCTACCTGTTTGGTAGCGGGTTTTAATAAGTAGGATTTACGCCGGATTTACGCCAAATCCTGCCAACCGTAAAAATGGTTACCTTCGCAGCGAGCGAGCTCCCGTCGTGACTTTCGATCCGACGTCGAGGAGAAAAAGCTTCTTATCGACTCTTCCGACACACTACTCGACGAAGCCCAAGCAGGAACCAAAAAATGGCGACCAGGAAAAGTAACAGAGCAAGGAAGAAATGATTTAAATATTATTTTTAAATATTTAAATAAAATACTATTTTTTTATACTGAATAAATTTTAAATCAATTGTTTAATTAAAAAATAATAGTCTAATGAATTTATTTAAATTAATATTTAACTGATGTTTAAAAATTGATATTTAAATATTATTATATATAGTTAAAAAAACAAATAATATTTAATTATTATATTTTATACTTTGAAATTAAATAATATTATGTATCTAAAATCGGCCCTCTCTTCTCGTAATTTCTCTCTCTCACATCTCTCATATTTTCTTTGTCTCTCTCCCTCTCTCTATTCCGATTATTTTTCTCTTATACTAACTTCATGTAATATCTCTCATTTTTACAACTCATCAAATCATTAAGAGCATCTCCAACCGAACGTCAAATGTGCGTATGGCGTTGTTCAATTGCTCCAGCCGAACGTCAAATCTTCCGTCATTTACTTGCGGTTGAACAGTGCGACGCCAATATTGACGTTGCACTGTTCACCTACGCTATTTTGCTCTCTCAACCAAAAAAACGCACGAAAGGGAGAATGATCATTACCTTCGCAGAAGTAAAATGCAGTTCGATTGGAGCAGCACCACGGCATTTTAGAGTTTTGCTATATTTTGCCGTAAAAAATGGAGTTCTCCGTTGGAGATACCCTAAGTGCATTCAGCAATGTGCCAAACGATGCCCGCGCTATTAAATGCACTTAAAAAAAAAGTAGCGCGGGCATTCGCGAGCTCAACTCGCGAACGGCAGCTGCGTGGCGCGGGCAGCCTCGGGTAGAGCCCGAGCAGCCTTGGTGGTCGCGCGGGCAGACGCGAGCAGGGCGCGGGTAGCCGTGGCAGGTGCAAGTAGCCTCGAGCTGCGCAGACAACTCAATCTAAATGGTTTTTGGGACGAGTCAACCCGAACCCGACTAGTTTTTCAAACAGTTCTTGTCCAACCCGAAATGTTCAGGTCGGGTCAGGGTCGGATTTTCATGTTGTGTCAAATATTGAAGCAGGAAGAAAGTTGTCCCAAACAAAGTCTAAATCTATACCTTCAATCCTTTCCTAAAATGCCTACACTTTGGATTATTCTAACAATGATCATTTATCACAACTAGGAGACTCTTCAACTTAATGTGTCGAAGGCCTTCCTCCAAGGCACATTTTAAAAAAAAATGGCGTACATGAATCAACCAATTGGCCATCACTATCCATATTATACAAGACGTATGCGCTTCCTACAAAAGGCCATATATGACCTCAAAGAAACTTTGTGAGAATGGCTTAACACCTTATTTGATCTCCTTCTCAATGTGGTTTGTAAAGTTAATAAAATTGATCCTTTTGTTCTAATTTATCATCAAAATCACATACACGTACACACCTTCTTGTGTATGCAAATGACATACTAGTTATGGGAAATGTCAACCAATCCATCTCCAAGAAGCATTTTGTCTAAAACTGCTAGGCCCAACTTCACAATTTTTGGGCATTACCATTCAATGCCTATATAGTCGCTTGCTACTCACACAATAAAAAAATTGCATTAGAAATATCAAACAATATTGGAATGGTAGATTGCATGGCCATTTACAAACCTCTTCCGTTTAAGCAGAATTTTCCATTTGGTGCAAATTAGCCACCGGAAAATCCAAACATTGTATAGGCATATTATTGGGTCGCTGTAATATTTCACCATCACCAAATCAAACCTATTTCAAAATCAAACAACCATGCCCTCTCTCTCTTCACTACCAACTACTCAAGCATCTACTAAGATATATCAAAGGTGCCACTACTTTAGAAGAAATTATTACGTGCGGTCACCCGACTGTTCAGAGATCAATTAGGATGCGCCGCATCACTCGATACACAACGGTATACAGTAACGATACACAATGAATTGATGATGTGACACATCCTGATTGGCCTTCTGACAGCGCCCAGTAACTGCACTTAATAATTTCTCCTATTTTAGTTCTTCCCATACGTCTTCAACAAGTCTCTTCTGACACCACACTTCAACAAGCTAAGAGGCAAGCTGACTCTTCAACAATAAAATTTCACCTTGAGAGAATACTTTTGGAAATATTTAGGGCAGAAATCCGGGAGGGTTGAGTGCTGTTGACACCTAGTCATACTCGCTCCCGGAGGGCCTTGAGAAGCTGTAAGAACTAAGAACTAAGAACATTTTAACAATCGAGAATCCAAATCCTAATATATTTAATATTAGTTGATCAATCTCACGTCGAGGATTTCCGGAAGATAAATTTATCGTCGATCGATTAGAAAAAGCATGCTTTAAATAGCAGTCTAATGGTCCGTTCTACTTCAATATTGATGGAACTAACATTGTACATGGACTAGTTAGCCCAAATTCTTTTTTTTTTTTTTTTAAAGGGATATCCACACCATGCCATACTCAAAGAATGCGCATGATAACGTAGCTAATCCCTTGGTGGGCCGCCAACAACCAACCCCACAAGTGCACGGATTCACACAGTTATTTTCTCGCCATTTAACGAGTCACGCGGCATGAGAGATAAATCAAATATGGTTGGAGGATTCCCAACCACGATCGCCTGCCAACACAGCTAAGCCCAATGGGACCAAACTTATTATTCAGTTAATCAAAATCAATCTCGTATGATAAACCCAGCGCTATTACAAAATATTACCAAACTCAAAACAGTCAATTTTACAGCTCATTTGATTGATTGCAAATAAAAAACATTTCAAAATTTTTATAATAATTACTTATTAATTTTGTAGGAAGTTTAAAATACTATTTTGTAAAAAAATATATATATATTTTTTAAAATCCTAAATTTAACACCAACAATCATTGTCTTCCATTCACCATCTTCCAAATTTCTAATATAGACCATTGATATTTACCGTCAACCATTTGATATCGATATGTTACTTGAGAGTTTTAATTATCTTTGCTCAATAATTGTGTATTTAATGTGTATATGAATTTATTTTAATTGACTTAAAAATTTTAAAATAAACTAACACCGATAATCATCAACCTATATTTGACATCAGTTCTACCACTGACAGCCATCACTTTTTTTTTTTTGATACATTTAGGCCATTTAAGGTAAACTCACACACACAACGCATACACAAAGACTCGAACCCAAAACCTCTTAGTTGAAAGCATAAGCTCTCAACCAACAAGCCAATGTGAGCTGTGTAACCATCACTTTTTATTATTCCATCATTTCCCCGACCTTGATACTCATCACTCTTTATTATTCCTCAATTAATTATTATATGTGGACGTCGAATGCCATCCGAAGACCAACCAAAATGCACCAAATCACCTCTTGCTCGATACCACGGCTCAATATTACTGATGCGGTGCATTCTGATTAGTCCGGACAACACTGCGCCCAATCTCCGCACAGAATAATTTCTCATATTTCTCACTATTTTTTTACAGATCGGAAATAGTAGATCAAATTTGTAATCGCATCTATATCAATGGAGAAAAAGAAGGGATTTTTTATAATATTCAGTTACATGATTTAACCTTTTAGCTTACAACACCATTACACCACACTAAGAGTTCATCTGATAGTGCCTTCTGCTCACTGTTTTTTAATTTTATGAATAGTAGAAGTAATTTGAAGACATTTAATTTAACTATAATAAGAAAAATTTTAGCAGCATAATAAAAATGAAAAGCAACTTGAAATTAAAAGCATTCTATAAATAAAAAAAAATAATTATTCTAATTATCTAATCACTCATATCAATAGCACATCAATTTTTAATCAAACTATAATTCTTATAATACTTTGAACAATAATCCCTCAAACAAAACAATCATTCGCTTTATACATCACTTGATAATTTCCCTGAGCATGCCAGACTCGATCAAATCAAGCAAGAATGCTCGAGGAAAGTAAATATTAAGTGGAGGCCTGAAAAGTCAGCTGTATCAGAATAATAATTACCGAAGAAGAAGCCTAAATGATGGCATGTCTTCCAAACGCTGTATGTCTTCAAGCAGAAACTCGCGCTCCAACTGACGCCTTGTGGCTTTCATCACCGCCTACATATCAGATTAAAATATCAAAGCCAGATTGATAATCACTTGCATTCTAATTGATTCTAAATTATAATTAATTTGTTTCGACTCTAGACAACTTGAAATAGGGAAGAAATTTTTTATTCGGGGAGAAGCTATTCTTTATTCAGGGATAAATTTTCTTCATAATGCAGTACAATGAGTCTACAGAACGGAACATTTTCTTTTTTACTTACATTGAAGTCCATGTAGGAAGCATTCATGGTAAGCCATTGATGATCCATCAGCTTGAAAGTAATGCAATATAGAAGATCAAAGGTTCGCTCGTCTTCTGTGGAAAAATCAGAAATGCCTTAGAATTATGAGGTAAGAGATATCAACTTAAATACAAACTTTTATCCACTGCAATTATAACTTTATGGATCTCTGTGTTGGAAATAACTAAGTTATATCTAATCAAGTTAAATAGCCAAAATGGTCATGTTAAAGAGAAATAATTATAATATAGAGATTGCGGAAGTAACACTCGTACAAAATAAGTAGTAGGAAATATGAAAGAAAAAGGGTGGAAGAGTTAATCATGTAGGACTGGGAACAGCAATAGTAATGCAGATCGACATTCCGAGTTTAAAGGCTTGGACCGTAATTAGCACTTGAGCTATGACCTAGTCTTGTACTTCATTGTTGCTTTGGTTTTGACATTGTTACGGCATTTTAATCCTAAATCTCAGGGGATTATTGTTTCTCTCGTCACAGGATTCTATAAGTCTGCGGCTTTGACTAGGTTATCTATAGTTAACTCTTCAGGGATCTAGTTCTGTAGTCGTGACTTGCGATTATATAGAGAAACAGGTAGTTCAATAATATTATTGAAATATTAGAGCCTCACAATATTTCAGGGTCATCTCCCGATCTTTTCATGCTCATCCCTCTTGCTAATTATATCGTACAGTACGATACATTTTTTCAGGATTAGCTTCTATACCTCTATGGATTATATATGTAGATACACGGTTTTTCTTTACTAGTTCAGCCCCCAGAGAGAAAAACAAAATAATTTTCAGAATTATGGATGTCGTTTTATGATTATAAAGAAGAATGATTAAGGCATGTAAAACAAAATGTTTCAATAATATTTCTTTTAAGTAATTTTGTTTTTCTCTTGGCTTGAACGTCTGATTGGCTGTCATTCTATCTGCTGTAAGCCAATCAGAGGCCATAAGTTTTCAAGTGAGAAGATAGTCATTTTGGGGTGCAGATCTAATGACATATGCACCTTCACAATTAGTGGATTCCCTTCAAGGAAGAACAAATGTATTTCAAATTCTTTCACAAGTGTTAAATTCCGATGTCATTCAGCCTTACTGAGATTATAAGATGCAACCCTTCAGATCTTTGATAACTTAGATTGCTCAACTTAAGAGAATAACAATCATAGATGAGATCAAGATTTGTTGCCATAAATTTGAGTGAAGAGTAGAAATGTCAAAATATCATCTCAAATTAATATGACATAAAATAAACCAGGATTTAAATTCAAGTTCAAATCTGAGAAAAGTTTGTTCAAATTGTTATCTTTTATTGCTTATAATCTAAGTAAGAATAATACTAATGATCATAATGATGACTAGCATGGAACAGTATCAAACAGGGAGAAAAAAATTATATACCTGCAAGTATCTTTAAGAAAAGAGCTCCCATCATGGTCCTTGGCTTTGCTACAAGTTACAAAACTAAGACATAAGTGATGCACATAAAGACAACAATAAACTAGGAAAACAGCTTGAAATGGTTATTTTTTGCCTCTTCCACTCAATTTGTGCACAAAAAAAGATTTTAACCTATAACTAATTAATTTAGGAAATTGAGAGATTAACTGGGGGAAAAAAATCGTATTATTAAGGAATGGATGGTTCTAAGGAGCACAAACCAGCTCGGAGGTCAAGCATTTGTATTAGCATGAATGTTATATTCACACCCGCAACAGCAAATGGATACTCCCACAAGGATCTGTCACCCACACGCTTTTGAAGAAGATCATGGAAGGATTTCTGAGTGGAAGAGTTTATTAAATTAATGCTCTTCGATGAAAAGAAAGATCATCGAATTACTAACTTTAACATGCAAAATAATGACAATTGAGGCATTACTCGAGAAAAAAATAGACAATTGAATCATTTACAGTAAGTCACGGAGACTTAGTATATGATAAAATAAATATATACTAATACCAAATTTGGGGCTGTGAATGCCCGCCAAAGTCACACCAAGTCTATGTTTCAAAACTGCTAGCCCTCCAATTTGACTTGGAAACAGAGAAATGATACTTGAGATAAATAATGAAATTCAGCAATCCCTTGGCCTTCTGCGCATTAAGGAATTGTGGAAATGTTTCTGATGTTTGATCTCAAGAATTAAAATGAATCTTTATATATAAAAAATTTTAGAAGCTTGCGCTGTTGGTTTTCTCTCACCAAGTTGAGAGAACAAAATGGATTCCGAAGACAATCTATTGCAAGTTTCGAGAAGTGACTAGTAATTTAGCAGATTGCACTAGAGCCTCTACATATAAGTTTTTCCATTGAAAGCAAAAATTCACCAAATAGTTCAAGATCTTTAAATTTATATTCCCCACCTCTCAAAAAAATGAATGGCATACATTTCCACGGCAAATTATTAGATTAAAGATCCGTATTTATAAATTCATATTCATAAAATATTACAAAAGTTTGATAATAATCAAAATTAACAAAATTAAGAAAAAGGTACAACTACGTAGGTTGGACTGGTTGGTTGTAATAAACTTTCAAAATAAACACTAAATTTGCAACCTCTTACAAAACATGGGTAGTGGAAACATGAGAGCTATTTTAAATCATAAATGCCCTCGACATGCTACTGAATAGGAATATCACATCAATGACTATCTTATAGTCGACTGGCTGAGGAAGACAAATCTGCAAATCAGTTTGTGTCAGGCACTACGCCTAAACTTATGGCTCTCTTATTCAACATCTGGGTTATTCTAGAATGTCATAAGAAGTACAATTTCATCCTCTCATGATCTGAATTTTGAAAAAAAATAAAACGGTTGAAGCTTTTTTTTAAGGGGGGTGGGGGGCGAATGCTTGGGATTATTCTTGTTTTTTTTATTTTTTTAAAATCATAGATGTTTAGTGTGCTTTTTAACTATTTTTATTTTACGTTTTCAAAACAAAATTTATTTTTCAAAATGCTCAAAACAATATTAAGGTTTTTTGAATGTTTTTAAAATCAAACTATGATCACAGGCTGCTTATCATCACCAACAACTATTGTCACCATCATTGCCTCGTCGCCCACCGTCATTGACCACCACCAATATCACATCTCGAATTATTCGATACAACAACATTAAGCCTTTATCCCGCTACATGGGGTCGGGAAGATGAATAATTTTTCTCCAGAGTCAAATTCTCATTTAAATCCAATAAAAAAAAATCATTTCTAATAATTTATAAGTAAATCTTTTAGGCCTACCTCTATCTTTTTTAACATAGGCTAGATCCAATACATCTACTCTTCTATCTAGATCATTGAAAGACGGACGCTTTATGTGACCAAATCATCTAAGACAACTCTCTCTAATCTTATCTGCCTCTGGAGCTACTCTAACCTTTTCATGTATATACTCGTTTTGCATTTTATCTCTAAAGTGAAAAGCCACTCATCCACCTGAGGATCCTCATCCCTAAAATGCTTAACTTAATTTTATGATTCTCTTTTAAGGGTCAACATTCTGCGCAATAAGGAATTTCAGGTCTCACCACCATCTTATAAATTTTACCGTAAGTTTGAGGGGTACTTTTCTATCACACAACAGGCCTGATGCATTCCTCCACTTAAACCATCCAACTTGAATTCTACTAATAAAGTAATAATACCCTCATCTAGTTCACCCTCGTTTTGAATAATAGACCCGAGAATCCGAGATATCTAAAACGTGCACTCTTTTTAATAACTTAATCACACACTATAACAATTCCACCACGACTCTAAAGCTGACCTCCATAATTCAAGCTTTCCTTGTACTCCATCTCTAATATTATCAACAACAAGAATATCATTAGCAAAAAAACAATATACCAAGGTACATAAACTTGCAAATGTCTAGTAGGAACATCCATGACTAAAGAAAAAAACATATGGACATAAAGCTGATCCTTGATGTAATCCATTTGAAATAGGAAAATACTTGGTCAAATCACCTTGTGTTTGAACACAAGTAACAACAACAACAACATACATATTCTTAATGACTTGAGTATAAGCATATTTAACCCCATTCTTTTCTAGAACTCTCCAAAACACTTCTCTTTAAACTTTATCATATACCTTTTCTAAATCAATAAATATCATACGCAATTCCTCGTTACTCTCTCTATACTTCTCCATCAAACCTCTTAACAAAATATATAGCTTCCATAGTAGACCGACCCGCCATAAATTCAAACTGATATTGAGAAACATCAATATCACGTTGTAATTTATGCTAGATTACTCTCTCTTATAATTTTAATCTCTAACACATTAACTTAATTCCCCTATAATTCACACACTCTTGCACACCACCTTTATTCTTAAAAATAGGAACCAATACACCCCTTCTCCACTCATATAATATCTTTTTAGTCTTCAAAATAATATTAAAAAGTTTAGTAAGCAAAGAAATTCCTTAATCTCCTAACCATTTCCACACCTCTATTAGAAAATCATTAGGTCTCACCACTTTTTAATACTCATTTTCTTTAATGCCTATCTAATTTCGGTTTTATAATATGACGATAAAAATAAAAATATTCATTTTCATTTAAGTTGTCAAGGTCACTAAAGTCAATCTTATTCTTATACATCACCTTAATTCTTAAAAATAAAAACCAACACACAACTCCACTTATCTGATATCTTTTTAGTTTTCAAAATAATATTGAAAAGTTTAATAAGCCAATAAATTCATTAATCTCCTAAGCATTTGCATACCTCTATTGGAATATTATTAGGTCACACAATTTTTTCATACTACATTTTCTTTAAAACCTCTCCAACTTCAGGTTTACTAATCTGACGATAAAAATAGAAAATATTTATTTTTATTTAGAGTGCTAAAGTCAATTCATATTATCAGAATCTTCATTAAAAAAACTTATCGATATATCTCATCCACCTATGTTGAATATCCGATTCTAAGAAAAGTTTTTTTTTTAATCTTCATCCGTAATGCATTTCACATGTACTAAATCCTTATTTCTCCTCTCTCTTTGCTTGACTAACTTATAAATACACCTTTCGCCCTCCTTAGTATCTAATATATTATATAAATTAATAAAAACTAAATTCTTTACATCACATATTGTTTTCTTAGAGTCCATACAAGCCTCTATATATTTATCCTAATTTTTCGAGCTTTTACATCTAAACTATTTTTTACAGACAAATTTCTTATTTTTTTATCTTTTCTTGCACATTTTAATTCTATCATCAACTATTTTTACTACTAGGAGTTTTTTCTTTTGATTTTTCAAGCACATACTTTACAGCTTTCTTAATATCATGGACTAATTTTTTCCATACAATATTAGCTTTCTTTTGAAGAACCCAAATCTTGAGATCTTAAATCTTACTCTCAAAAATATTTTTATTATTATTCTTTAAATATGTCCATCTAATCCTAGGACAACATTTTATTTTACTTTTCATATTCCACCCCTTCATCTTAAAGTCTAAAATTAATAAGCAATATTGAGTTTATAAACCTTCACTTGGAATGAGTTTATAATCTTGACAATCTAGCTGATCTATTTTTCTTGTAAGAAAATAATTAATCTGAGTTTTATTATGTCCATTCTTATAAGCATGAAATATCTCTATCTTCTCTTAAATAAAGTATTAAAAATTACAAAATTATAGGCTAAAACAAAATCTAATATGGTCCTACCACTCATCCAATAAAAAAATTTTCTTCAAGAGGCATCACTTGTGTTAATTCTTCAAAATCATTCCAAAATTTTAATTTTGAACACATATAAAAATCTACTTGAAGAACATAAGCACTTATAATATTAATAATTATAACATTAATAATAATCTTTAAAGCTATGATTCTATCTCCAATTCTCTTATTTCTATAACATTATCCTTCAAACTCTTATCCATAATCACACCTACACCATTTTTGGAATGACTCCTGCCTACATACCATATTTTAAATCCTAAGCTATCAATCTCCTTAGCTTTTTCTCCAACCCATTTAGTTCTTGAATACATAGAATATTTATCTTCCTATAAATCATAATATCTATTAATTCATTTATTTGCTTATAAGAGAACCTAAATTTCAAGTACATATCCTAATTCTAGTTTCATATACTAGCTTCTTTTCCCACATCCACCCCTGATGTCAAACATTCGCTTATTTAACACTCCACCCGAACTCTAGTGCAGCGGCTTTTGCACACTTTTCATTGTATTCAAGCTATAAAACACATCGTTTTCAGGGAAATCCCTAGCATTAACACAATGTATTAAAACAATAAAATAAATTTAAGGATATTAAAATAAAAATAAAAAATAACATAATTTTAGGATAACATATATATTTTATTTTATGTCAAAGCATAGAAATAAAAAAAATAAATATTAAAATAATAATAATAATAATAAATAAAAGTGATCCCAAGCGGCCCCTTAGAGAGCCAATATTGCTTATAGGCTATAAAGTGATTGGTTAAATGGTTGAAACGCACTTCATGTAAGGAAGCAAATAAGCTTTATTCCTTCTAAGCATATTATGCATGGGTTTAAACGAGTACATATATGTTTGCATGTTCAGTATCTGAACAGCTGGTATGTTAAAGGTCAAACATGTCACTTCATAAGGTCTTTACAAGTTGACTCCGGTTGAGCTAAGCTGAACGTAATGAGAAAAGGATCCTCAGTGAAAGCATCATCAAGATTCTTAATGAGACTAACGACAAGCTGTGTTTACCAGTATGTTGTGCAGATCAATGCTTAAACATGTTAATCATTGGATTTCTCTGATTTTGATTATAATTTAGCAAAACAAACCAAAGAGGTTCAATGAAGATGCAACAAAAGCTCCATAAGTTGAAGTTACCTTAGAAAACTATAAATAGGCATTCTGATCAAACGAGAAACCTACAAGAAATATAGGGATTACACCTCATTCTACCATTTAAAACTATAATGGTACTTGAACTTACGGGAAAAGTCCTCGCAAAGAAGAGCAGATTTTCCAATGATATGAATCCTCCACCTCTGCAATCATTATCATGAGATGTATTACCTTGATAAAATAAAGTTGATTAAGAACCAAGCTTGCAAGACGATAAGTACATCAGAATACCTGAAATCTGTAGATGGGTCTTTTCCTTGCCAACCCATTTCCTTCCATTGTTCAGTTATTAAACCACGTAGTTCAACTTCAGGAAATGCTACATACCAGAGGGCCCTTAATGCTTCCTAAAGTTTTCAAAATGTCAGAAAAGCTAGAATTCAACGTTTTAGTTGATCATAAGCATATTATGTTCAGAAATGAACATAATGAAACCAAGTTTGACGAGAAATTATGATACGTTTACCACCGCGAATAGTTTGACAGATAACGCTAAAGGAATCCCTGCCTTAATTGATTTGTAATGATAAACAAAAAGGTGCAAATGCGTACAATTACAAAGGCTTACTAGAAAAGAACTGAGAAGGGAGGACAGAACCTAAACAACTCATGTTTTGTCATCTACTTTGGTTCCACATCTTGGCACTGAAGTGCACTTAATTTGGGCTAGTTGAACCAATCTATAGTTTCAAAAGCGGGTGTCACACACGCCTTTAGGGTTATGATGGGGGACAATGATCACATACAGGCCTACTTTCTTGCGGGTAGAATATATGAAGACTCTTACATGCCCTTAGGGACGTGGTGGGGATAATCTTAATCTTTTTCTATCCAATATAATGCTATTTTGTTAACTATGTAGCATGCTAAGAAGACCCATATAGCTTTTGGCGGCATGGTGGGAAAGTTTTTGATTTAGCTGGGTTGCACCATTCGCCACTTGTACACGCTTTTGATAGCATTGTTAATTTTATTTTGTAGCCACTATTGTCTTATGCACCGCCCAATACACATTTTGAAAGCATGGTGGGTAGGCCCTGTACCCTTCTTGATAACCCCTCAACAGATTAGCATTGAAGGGCTATCAAAATTTCAGGCAAACTTGTGCAACTTGGATCGTATCCTCACGCCATAGGTGTGTTGCATGAACTACTATCAAGGATACTCGAGTTAAAAAGACAAGCATGAACCTAGACTTATGGACGAGTAAAATAAACCTAAAAAAGCACTTAAGACCATATAACAAAACTAAAATAAAATAAACACCTAAAATAGTCAACTTGCATAGATTTATGAACTTGTAGTTGTCAATAGAGAAATATGGTTGCATTATATATATGATCTTTCTGGAATCCACTAAGCCGAGACAAGCAGAGAAAAGACATCTAATCATGAAACATCATTTCTTTCTGTTATATCACATCTTTTGAGGTTAATGTAGATTCACTAAAAGGCAAAATTTGCTTATTTTGAGGCCAATTTGGCCTATGCCAAGATGAAATAGCATTTTCATAATTCGACTTGTAAGTCACCTCATAAAGCATGCAAACAAATCTTTTAATATACTTTTTATCCCAGTTGTATGGTAGTCTGATTTTTATGCACCCACATATGGGGGTGGCCAAAAAATTTGCTCTAGCAAAAAAATCAAACAAAATTTAAAAATAAATACTGGTAGTTTTGCTCTATTAAGCTTGCGCTTTGTTTGGTTTTAACTGAAGAAATTGCATAAATAGATACTTTTGGTTTGGTTTATCTTTTAAGTTTTGGCAAGCTGAAAGAAAAAAAAAAACAAATCAAGTTGCATTATGTGAGTACAAGATAATCTTGAGCCACCTAATCAAAATCTAAAGGGTTATTCCTAAATTTTTTTACCATACAAATCACCATGTTTACTACTAATGCAAGTGAAATCAAATAAAACTGAACAAAACCAAGCAATAAGCTAATTCAAATAAAACCAAACAAAGTCAAAATCATAGCATTTTAGTTTTTCAATCTGAATAAAAAACAAAATCAAAACTGAACCGAACAATTTAATTTTATTCTAACTTACATAAGTAAAGTCAACACAACTCATGACCCAACATCCATCGAAGGTAAGATCTCCCTTGAACTTGATCGTATTGAAAATTTCCACATACTTGGGTTATTCCTATGGATTGTCGTTGATTCAACAATGAAAGTCAGATATCTCAAGCTACATAAATACATTTCTCCATGGATTCAAGTCACTCTACTTAATTAAGATTAATTAGGCCATGCAAATAGGGCACCTAAGATGACTTCATAAATGCAATAGATTTAATATTGTTGACACTTGAAAAAAAAATGCTTACAAGAAAAATACCCATGCAAAACCAGTGCAAGCATATATTTGCTCGATTTGCTTATAAGGATTATAATAATGTTGATGTTGATGTTGCAATAAGTACCACAAAGCAATACATAATGTTTGGCTTTATATTGTATACTTCAAACCTACATAATTCTCAATCCACAAAATATTATGTATCCTAATATAGCATAAAAGGTGTACCCAATGTATAAGGCTCCTACCAATGCGAGGTTTGAGGAGAGAATAATACCCATACAATGAAGAGGGTTTTTTTTTTGAATTAGTGACTTTGCATCACAATGGTAGCAACCTAGCCATGGCTCTAGCACAATACTTGATCTATGACTTAACTTTGCATATATACGAAGCTAGTCACTTTTTTAACCTCATATAGCCATATTGCCCCCTAGTAAATGAATAGGACTCCACATTCCCGACTCCAAATACTCACCATTATTACATGTGCAAATGTTGTGGTACTTCTGACATGTGAAGGCACATAAGGCCACTTTATGTTTTAGTTCATCAAAAGTATTGTTAACACAATTTTAAATGTAATTTATTTACCTAACTATTTTTAGACGATTATATCAACAAATCAAATTAATCATTGATTTTTTTGCATCATATCATAGATGAGTGATTATAGTAACTCCGAAATATCATCAGAATATCAAAATCTTCAAAAATAATGGTTCATTTAATATGGTAAGTGTGATTTGTGAACAACCACTTAAGCAATTGCCATTAAGAAAACTTATTGCTTGAGTTGGGAAGAGAATGAGCGTTAAGGTATTTAAGCCATAATGAAAATATTAGTCTCTTAGCTAGTATTTAACTTTCACAAAAGTTTTACTGTTTTAACTTCTTAAAGGTTTGTTGGAAAATATGCAAACATCCAAATCAGTTTTGTATCAAAACTTAAGGTTGCATCATAATATTTTTGAGACGTGAGATTAAATATATGGGCTAATTAAGCAAACACAATAAAAGATAAAAATAAACAAATTAAATAAAATCATTAAGCTATGATGCTAGATAAATAAACATAATATTATGAGGTTTAAATTTTTATTTCCACATTTGACGAGAGGAATAATCTCAGGGAATTTCAAAATGGATAGATGACTTAGACTATTTCCTTGAAAGTTACAATATATTAGATTCCCATAGACCTGAATTTGTTAAAATATAATATATATATATATATATATATCTATATATAATATATAATATTTATATATAATATAAATATATATATATATATATATAAATCAAATGCTTAATTGGTTCAATAACTTTAACAAACATGATTTGCACAATTTCACAATCACTAGTAGATTCATATATAATTCAAGTTTACATTTATCATTGATGTCATGCTTCCAATAACTTAATGTCATGCTTCAAAAACTAAATTGAGCATGACATCAATGATAAATGTAACTTGAATTTATATGAATCTACTAGTGATTGTGAAATTGTGCAATCATGTTTGTTTAAAGTTTATTGAACAATTAAGCAATTTGATTATGCAATTTTTAATGTTTTAAAAATTTACCTTATATGCCAAATTCAAAGGTACATAAATTCATCATGCACAATCTTTAAGACATTTAGGTTAATTTCTTTAATGAGGTTTCCATCAATATAATAGACACCATCATATTTGTGGTAGTTTATTTGTCATTATTAAAAAAATAAATATTATAATAACAATTTTAAATTTTCTTCATCATCTCTTGCTCTTAGTGTTAGCAGTGTATAGACTAAGAAGTACGTGATATTTTACATCATCAACAAAATGCATCATATCAATTAATCATATGCATTATTTGCATGAAACATTCATAGGATGTGGGCCTCCGAAAATTCGTCCCGCCTCCGCTCTCTCTTCTTATTCGCGAGGGAGTTTTAACGAACTAAGTTCGGGGTAAATTTTGGAAGGCAGATGGGTTTGTAGATAAGGACACTTACCCAGAGATTTCGCCCTCATTTTGTGAGGACTTTATGATTGAGTTTGGTTTCCTATAGGGCAAGCCCCTATAGTTATTACCCTCCCGATCACGAGAGAGACTTTCGATTAGGGCTAGTCGTCGATCAGATACGTATAAATATGTGTTATTGGCATATAGTAGCAGCAATGATTGGATTTAGGAATTGGGAATTGGGTTTTTGGATTTGGAATTTATAGAATTTGGTTTGGAAGATTTGAAGATTTGGATTGAGATATTTGGGAAAATTTTATATTTAAAATAGAAATTTCACCATCGTTCACTTAAAGCGGATGGTGGGGGAATGGATGATGGCCCGATCAAGATCCCATGGTTCCGTCGTCCGGGCATCATGGACCTGGTCTACTTAGTCAGAGGAGGTAGTCGACCCAACCTGACAGAAGGATCCTTGTCGGCAGCCATGGTTGCTTCGTCCAAGGGTACCTTGTAGACCGGGGGTGATGTTTGTCTAAGGGGACAATTTGAATCCACCTTAGCTAACAGAGGCTTTGTGCCCTATCGATCATATCCTATTGATTCATATCTCAAGGATTTAACGCCATTAAGGAGCGTATCGGCTCTGGCCATAACCGTTATCTGTGGTGCCATTTGGCGGCGAAACCACTCGGTTCAGAGGGCCCGGGTCATAACCGTTTACCTGAGTGCCATTTGGCGGCGAAACTGCGGTAGAGGACTAGTACCACGTCCTTACTGGCAATATATTGTTGAGAATGGATCCTAGTGATATTTTCGACTAGGCCATTTGGTCTCTTTGTGAGCTTGAGTAAATTTCAATTTGTCCGCCTCGACAAACTGTTGGCGGGGCGGATGGATTTTGCTTTTTAGTTTTGATGGATTTATTTCATTTTAAATATTTTTGGAATTTTTGGGATTTTGGTGGAGCTTGGAAGATATTTGGAATGGACTTTTAGGAGACAATTGAAAATATTTGGGAACCCCTCCGGTTGAGATCTGTATTCAACACGGCCATCATCGGGGTGTTTGGGGGTCATTTCTATTTATAGGATTAAACTTGTTCAACTCTGTGGGCTGTTGGAGAGGATTCGGGATTTGTAGGCTTTTATGCCTTTAAAAGTGAATCTTTTGATGTTTGGGCTTTTGAAGGCCTAATTATAATGGTATTAACAAATATTCTGGTCGCATACATTTTTTTTAATGTTGATACTGTCGATTCTATTGACCAGATAGAGGATAGTTTCGACCTGAATTACTTGTAAACCGGCAGCATCCCTAGACGTCACGTGTGTACCAATAACGCTCGGGGGCCCATGCGGGTATTGATTATATTTTTCCCCTGTTTGTACCTATGTGTTACAAATTCGGTGCTAGTGCGGGGGTATTTTGGAATAGAGGCATTTGTCTGCTTGTAGAATGTTGCAGATCCGGTGGCGTGGCGGTAGCAATTCTGGAAGGATTGTTCGCTGCTTCGTACTAGGTAGACCTGTCGTACACTATTTGTTGTTTCGTAGGCGGGTCTAAGTGCACTAACGAGTCTCCCTGCTTGTTTTGTGGATGCTTGTAATTTATTCACTGACTTCCAATAATAACACTGGTTCATCATTGTTATTATGCCTCTCTTTTTTTTTTTGTACATTGATCTCAATTTTTGTAATGAAATGTGATCTTTAATTGCTTATTAATCACGGGCATTTTGAAAGGCATCGTAATCCATTGGCATATTTCTGGTAGTGCATACACATCTATCTCTACTTGTAGGCTGTAAGTGTATCATGACAACTCTCTGCCGGTTGAGACTTACTCACAATGACTTGAATGCTAATGTTATTATCTTCATATCACTTGCATAATGAACCTTTCGATGTCATTGAGAGTTTGTATGTCAAAATTGCATTTGGTTGTAGGAGAGTTAATTTTGACTTGAACTTAGTATGCAGCTTAAACATTTCTTTTTGCACTACTATCTCTTTCTTTCCATATGATATAGGAAAATATCTGTTGCTTGCATATATGTCAATATTATGGATGCTTATTGAATTGCATTTGATTGTATGTTCTTTACTTAAAGTACGGTCTTGTTGAATTGTTTTGGGGTTTTTTTTTCTTTGGAGATTTCCCAAAAAATTTTTAAACAGAATCTCCTTTAAGTCAACTCATTTTTTCCTTTTAAGTTAAAAAAATTTCCCAAAGGTTCAAACAAAAGTTTTCTACATTTGTTTGAGTTCCTGAGTTCAAATTGAAGTATTTGTTTTTTACTTAATTGCCCAAATTAGGTTCTTGCACTTAGCTTAATTGATTTCAAGTTCAGTTTTGGTTCAAATGAGTTTCAAGTTTAAGTCCAAGTCTTGTTGTCCACAATAAAATCCTTGTTTGATTTCAAATGATTGAATCAAGTTCAAGTTATTTGATGTTGTAAGTTCGATTAAACTTGAGTTCAATGTCCTGTCAAATCAAACTCTTCTTGGTTGAGTTTGATTCATTTTACTTGAGTTCACTGCCAGTCGATTTGAGTCAAGTTTTCTATTCACAAGCTTGAGTTTCAATATTAACTCACTTGAATTCCATCAAGGTCCAAGTTTAAACTTATTTTCATAATTAATTGTTTGTTATCATTGGCTTTTATGTCCAATAAAGTTTCCTGGCTTGAGTCCAATAAAGTCCCCTGTGGTCTTTATTGTTCAAGTCCGGATTCAATATGAGTTTCAATCAAGTTCTTAGTTCAAGTCGCAAGCCTTATATGCTTTCAAGTTCACATTTGATGAAGTTTGAACAAGTTCTATTCCTTACAACATTACTTGATTGAGCTTGATTTTGTTTAAATTAACGCAAGTTAAGTTCATATTGATTTGGTTCTGAGTATAGTGCCAAGTCTTGGTCCGTTCAAATGGTGTCCAAACTTTGTTTTTTCTTCGAGTTTCAAAAGGGTCGAGTGTGCAACATTTTCAAAACGCCGAAATTCTCGGCAGCCTTTCGGCGTCTCCCGTTTAGGGGAAAACTTTACGGGAAACTGGGCTTTCCCACACGCTAGAAAAGGGGCATGGTAGTGCCTCTTTCGAGGACGTGGGCGGTGTATTTTTTCGGGATTCCTCACACGCTAAGAAAAGCGTGCATGTGGGGTATTTTGTTTTGTTAAAAAAGTATTTTTTATTTTTTTTGAAATATTTTGGCGGACAGTTATTTCCCCGCAAGCGGGTATTATGGGTACCCGCTTCGTCGTGCGCTACGCACGGGTCCATTCCCACCAGCTAAGAAAAGCTGAATAGGCGGGGTTGTCCAAGGCGAATAACGAACTTGAAGAAGGATTTCAGGTGATTACCGCTTCGTCGCAAAGGTCGGGGACGCACTCCTCCCACAGCTAAAAAAGGTGCATAGGTTCGTTTTGGTTCTCGGAGAATGCGTCGAAACGATTCTCGGAGTTTTTAGGGTTAGAGAGTTTATACCAGCGGCGGGTTGGTGGCAGATGGGGGCGCGAGGGAGAAAGGTAAGAGGGTCTTTATATCTCTCACCTTATTCAATTATAAACAAAATTATAATTACTTTATTATTATAATGAGTATTATATTATTAAAATAATTAATTATAAAATACCTTAATTAATTATAAATAATTAAGTCATAAATTAGTTTTATTTAAAAATAATAATGATTAATCATAATAATTATAACCTTAATTAAGAATAATCATATTTTAAAAATTAATCATGTTACTACTTAAAATTAATCATAATTAATTCTAATAATTATAATTAATATAATTAAGTTAATTAATCTATGATTAATTAAAATAATTTTTAATTAGATTAATTCAATTAGTCATTATCTATAATTATTTCATACATATAATCAATTAGAATAATTTACCACTAATATAAATTTAATTACAAATTATAATCATTAATTTTAATCTAAAATCTATATCTTCCCCCTTCCTCTCTGCTCGGCGATATACTGGATTTGGCCCGAAGATCCTGTGGCGTGAAAGGGAGGAGGCTACTTACACAGCAGCGAGCTTCCGATCAAAATGTCGTGAGGTCAACCTGAGGAAGGGGGGATCCGGGAATGGGGATTTCGTTCGGTAGGGGCAGATGCAGGTAGGATGCTCTCTCTCTCTCTCTCTCTTCTCTCTATCTCCTCTCTCTCTTCTCTCTTCTCTGAATCGAGTGGATCGGACGGGTGAGGAGCAAGGGGTCGACGGGATTCCAGGGAGTTGGACTGTCGGCTAGAGGAGGGAGAATCGCCGTGGGCTCTGCGTTCAGCTGAGATGGAGGTGAGGTTTTCGCAGTCGGAACAAGGGAGCGCGAATGGAAGGGGTCGGGAACAGAGAAGCTCGGGCAGGGCAGAAGGAGGGAGGAGTCGAACAGAGAGGGTAAGGAGTCGGCCTGGAGATCGGGACAAGGATCGGGGCTGGAGAGTGAGCGGAAGCAGAGCGAATGGCTTGTTTTGGGTCGGTATTTTTAACGACGGGAGAGGAGCGAATCGGAGGCCATCAATCGGAGGTTTTACGCAGGAATCACGGATGCGATCGTTCGGCGGCGCCGATTTCAGCCAGATTCAAGGCAGGATTCGTGATACAACGTTTAACAGGTATTTTTTTTTCGTTTCTTTTAGGGTTATCTGTGAAGGTAACATAGGAACTATATTTGCAAGTATATAATGCAAATATTAGTAGAGATACTACGAGTCAAAGAGTGGTAAATTAATGGTCCTTTTTAATCTTGAAAGATTCCTCTAGAAATTTTCAAGAATTTCAAGATAACTAAAGAAAGATGTGAGAATGATAAGCATAATAATGTAATTAAAACGACTAATAATATATAACTCAGACAAACCAGAAAATTTTTGGCATTAGTCTAATTTCTAGGTATGAACAACAATCAATAATGTGATTCACTACTTATTTCCATCTCCTTCCAACATCACTCATCCCAATCACATATCTTACTCATTTTTTGCCAAACACAAATAATAAATTATTTATATAATTGTATTTCGATGAAGAGGAATATTAATAATTATGTTTATATTCACTTACAAAGTATCAACTTACAGGATTAGTGAGGAATGAATTTTTTTCAAGTTGGGTAGAATTGAAGGTTGAATTTCTATTCTTATGCAACCAATTTTTCTTGGTCCAAGATCAGAGATGCAAATTTTCCCTATTACTTAGATTGGAATTACCTGGACAACAGTAAATAATGGGCTGACTATTTTGCAATATTCTATGCAAACTGTTTGTTCTGTAGAATACCTCCAAAGGTGAAAGAAGTAAATCCAGCATCTATACTCAACTGATGGATCACATATCGTGGGCCGAATTTTCCGCTGCAACGGCGCCACTCTTCAAGTCGATTTCCCTGGAAATTCCCTTGCTTCAAAAACTCCTTCCGCTCGAGAGGCTCATCTCGGTCGTTAAAGTAGCACCCACAGAGCCTCGGTGCTCTCCCGGACTTTCGTCCACACACGACCTCTTCTCCTCAAGCTCGTCGCCGACTCCAAGCCACGCTAGCTCTCCTCCTCCTCGCCGGCTTCTTCACCCAAACCGTTTTCATCTCCAACAGAAGCTAGAGCCAAGCCTCCAGTCCGACATTTCCCTGTGCCGATCTCCACGCGCCTACACAGCCAACAGCCGGCACTCGAGGCTAGCTCCACTATCCCCGCTTCCCTTATCCGACCTCTCCGTCTCCTTTTGACCGACTCATCAGCGCAAACCTCTGACTGCCGGCTCTTGTTTTCAACTGGAGAGAGAGACGAAGCTCCCCTACCTCACGCCACTGCCGCCCTCTCCATCTCTGCCTAGCTGAGACTCTACTCGTGCCCTCTTAACCTCACTTAAAACCTAACTCACCTCTTCAACTCAGCTCACTCACTCACTCACCCTAACTCATTCACTCACTCCCTGACTCAGTCCACTCATCCCCATTTAAGCCTAGCCAATTCACTCACTCACCCCTACCCAATTTGAGTCTTAGGTATATATTTTATGTTTATTTTATTTATTACTATTATTATTAATTATTTTTAATTATAATTAATTTATAAAATAATTATAATTAGTTTTAAATTAGTTATAATTTTTATAATTAGTTATATTAATTCTAATTAATTATAGTTAATTAACTATAATTAGTTATTGTTAATTATAACTAATTATTTTTGTTGCGTCCTGAAAAATTCTCGGCGGTAGAGAAATATAAAGATTAATGCCTTAGCTTTGTACGAAGATCCAGAACACAAGCAGATGAAAGAGATGAGGGTGTAGCGTTCATAAGAGACACCAGAATTTTTACGTGGAAACCCCTAAAGGGGGAAAAACCACGGGGGCTTGGCCCAATTTGAATGAATCCACTAGTGCTTGTAATTGATTACAAATGAAGCCCATCCTTAGGAGGAAGGCCTTAGCTTGAAGTAACAAATATCATCATATAAAATGCAATGCATGGTGGAAGTTGGAAGAATCAATGTTGATATGTTTGTTTGGGGCAGCAAACCATAGTCGACGAACGATGTAGATCGGAAGAACCATATTCGGCGGGTCACGGAGGTCGGAAGGATCGTAGTCTGTGAGCGACATAGGTTAGAAGGACCGTTGTATTGCGACGGAGGTCTGGAGGACCGTAGTCGGCGGGTGACGAAGGTCGGGAAGACCATAGTCAGCGAAGAATGTAGCCGACAGATGACGGAGGTCCGAAGGACCATAGTCTGCAAACGACAAAGATCGGAAGGACGGTAGTTGGATGACAGTGGTTGGGAGGACTGTAGTTGGCGGACTAGCGGAAGTCCTGCGGTGTTCGGCAGAATGGTGGAATTCCGATGGCGGACGGCAAACTATGAAAGCCTGACGATGGTCGGCGAGCAAGCGGATGTCCAGCGGTAGTCGATGAACTGGTAGAAGTCCGGCGGCGATCGGAGGACGGGTGGAAGTCCGGCGGCGATCGGCGAACTGGTGAAAGTCTGGCAGCGGTCGACGGACTGACAGAAGTACGTCAGTGGTTGGCGAATTGGTGGAAGTCCGGCGTCGGTAGAGAGACTATCAGAAGTCCGTCGGCGGTCGACGAACTGGTAGAAGTCCAGCTGCGGTCGGCGAACTGGTGGAAGTTCGGCGGCGGTCGACAAACTGGTAGAAGTCCAGCTGCGGTCGGCGAACTGGTGGAAGTCCGGCGGCGGTCGACGAACTGGTAGAAGTCCGTCGGTGGTTGGAGAACGGGTAGAAGTCCGGCGGTCGGCGAACTGGTGGGAGTCCGTCGATGGTTGGGAAGAACTCAGGCGGTGATCGACGGACGAGCAGAAGTCCAGATGGTTGGCAGACTGGCGGAAGTCCGGCGGTGGACGGCGAACTGGCGGAAGTTCGGCGGTGGTCGATTGACTAGCTGAAGTCCGTCGATGGTCGGAGAACTCCGGCGGTGGTCGGCGGGAAATCCGACGATGGTTGAGAGGAATACTGGCAGTGGTTGGCAGGAACCCCGGTGGTGGTCGGAGGGAACTCCCGCGGTGGTCGACAGGAACTCCCGTGGAAGTCCGGCGATGGTCGGCGGCAAGAGAGCTCCCAAATTCCTCTCTTCCTTCTCCTCTTTCTCCCCCTTCTCATGAGAAGAGTGGGGGGCTATTTATAGTTTTTTGAGAGTGGCATGACTTGTAAATATATGAAGGATCAAGGGTAAGTTGGGAGTGGTTGGATGGACGGTCGATGTTGAATCCTTTGATCATGAAACGTTTGATGGACATTTGAATGTCTTAGTGATGTCAGAATTCAGTGATCTTGGGCTCGTTGGATTTGTCTCATCGAGCCGCTCGATTTGACTATAAGCATGTTATGTTTGGAAATCGTTTGGTAATCCAAATTGTGGTTTGAACCTTCCAACAGCGCTTCGAGTCTCTGATTTGTACTCATTTGGGTTCGGATTGAGTCGATTTTGGTGTCGTTGTGTTGGTGTTTCCAAGACGCTCAGTTCGACTATAAGTTTGCTGAAATCAGAAGTCATATGGTCTCCGATTTAATTTTTGAAGTTTCTAATTTGATTTTGCCTCGAGATTCGTGTTCGATCAACGTAATTTTTTGATGATGTATCAATTTTAATCATAATTAATTAATTTCAATTATAATTATTTATTATAAGGTATTTATAATTAATTATAATATATGGTTAATTATAATTAAATCTTTATTAATTATAATTAATGATAATTAATTATCATTAACAATAATTAAGTATTATTTTTTAATTATAATTAATTATTATTAGTAATTAATTATAATTAATTTCTAAAAAAAAGAGATAAAAAAATACAAATGCAAATGCTTCTCTTCCCTTGACTCGATCAGTGTGCAAACTTCGTCGTCGTCGTCGGTATGCAAAGGTATAATCCTTATAAACCATAAAACTCCGAGAACTCGCTTTTGACGCTTGTAATGCGACAAAACAATCACCTATACACGTTTTTCTTAGCGTGGTGGGAGGAAGTTCATCGCAGTGCTCTTGACAAATCGGGTAATCACCTAAAATCTCTTCTTTCGTGTTCGTTGCGCACCGGAAAACCGCATATACATGCTTTTCTTAGCGTGGTGGGATGGGAACCCGGTACGATGCATACGACGAGATCGGGATATTCATAAGTACCCGCTCGCGGGGAAACAACTCAAACTGATTGAGACCTCAGTGGATATGACTTGGACCATTTGAATTCAAAATTCAAATGATCAAAAGACTCAAATGAGCAAGTTTTGGAAATGAACAAGGCTACTTGGGTTTGGACTCGAATGTGCCTAGAACTTGAATGAACCTAAGCATAATTCTTTAAATTTGAGATCAACTTTGACATTGGTTTGAACATGATTGAAACAAATGAGCAATGAAGGACTTCAAAATGTTAAAGAATTTTTAGGAAATGTCGTTCAATCCCTATTCAAGCAAATAAAATTGCTTGCACTCTGACATGGAACTCTTTGGACAACATCATCAAATGATCGTAAGTGAAAGTGGAAGTGCATATTCAAATTAACAAATATCAAAGTCATCATACACGATCAACCTAAAGTGAGTGTATAAGATGAGTGTATGTTATTCATCTCAATCATGAATGCCATACTCATAAAGAACATATGAAGAATGTGAAGCGGCACATAGATGGATATAGTGGTTATCTAAAAGCACGAAAAGCTGAAACATATAAACATGGTAGGTTGCTAATAAATTCAATGATTTGTTGGCTAATGTTCACAAAGGGGATATGCTCCATATATGACGAGCCTCCAATGCACGTGGATACTTGTGTGAGGTGTCATCCCTGAGAAATGATAGAAGGAACTTTCTAATGCATAACAATATACTTATAGGTGGCAATCAACAACATGCAGTGAATGTTATAATACTCCTACAATCAGTAATAATCCAGTACTAAGCAAATATACTAGCTCCCTACAAGCAAGAGTAAAGGGTCCTTATAAGGGATTCGACATACACACTAAATGTTACATACGAGCAGAATGCCAAAAGACCACAACAAGTGTAAGCTCCTACGACCAAGGCAGGATGCTCGTTAGTGCACTACGATTCACCTGCAGAAAGCAACGAGTAGTGCACGACAGTCTACCTGTACGAAGCAGCGAACAATTCTATCCAGAAGCTGCTACACCACGCCACCGGATCTGCAACCTCCGTATAAGCAGACAGAATGCGTCAACAAATATTTCAAAGTATCCCCTGCATGTGCATCGTAGTTTGTATACACATAGGTACACTAAAGGGGAAAATATAATCCCAAACCCGCATGGGCCGCGACGAGCGTGTTATTGGTACACACGTGACGTCTAGGGATGCTGCGCGGGTTATTAAATTTGAACCCGGTCCTCCTATGCAGATAAAAGGAGTGGTCAGGGTTCAATTATAAAATGCCCCCCAAACACCCACATAGGCCCCGACGAGCGTGTTATTGGTATACACGTGACGTCTAGGGATGCTGCGCGGGTCAACAAGTGAATTCAAATTCGAACCCGATCCTTTTATACCAATCAATAGGAGTTGACAAGGTTCGAACCATTAAGCAAATATGTGGCTGTGGCGACCAGAATATTTGTTTTAATACATTCATATTAGGCCTTCAAAGCCTAAAATCAAAAGAATTCACTCTCAAAGGCATAAAGCCAACGAAACCCGATCCTCTGTCGACAGCCAGACAGAGTCGACAAGGTTCAAGCTTTAAATGGAAATAACCCCCTAACACCCCGATGATGGCCGTGTTGAATGCATATCTCAATCGGAGGGGTTCCCAAATATTTTCAAATATCTCCTAAATATCCAAAGTCCATTTCAAATATTCCAAAGCTCCACCCAAAATATCCATAAAAATTCAAAATCCAAAAAAAACTCAAAATCCCAAAAATATTTAAAATTGAAATAAATCCATCAAAAACTTAAAGCAAAATCCATCCACCCTCCGCAACAGTTTGCTGAAGTGGATAAATTCGAAATATACTTCTGCTCACAAAGAGCCAAATGGCTAGTCGAAAATATCACTAGGATTCATTCTCAAACAATCTCTTGCTAGTAAGGACGTGGTACGTGTCCTCTAACCGGCAGTTTCGCCGCCAAATGGCACTGCAGGTAAACGGTTATGACCCGGGACCCTCTGAACCGAGTGGTTTTGCCGCCAAATGGCACCACAGATAGCGGTTATGGCCAGAGCCAATACGCTCCTTAGTGGCGTTAAATCTTTGAGATATGAATCAATAGGATATGATTGATAGGGCACAAAGCCCTCTGTTAGCTAAGGTGAATTCAAATTTGTCCCCTTAGACAAGCACCCAACCCCGGTCTACAAGGTACCCTTGGACGAAGCAACCCATGGCTGCCGACAAGGATCCTTCTGTCAGGTTGGGTCGACTACCTCCTCTGACCAAGTAGACCAGGGACCACGATGGTCCGGGACGACGGAACCATGAGATCTTGATCGGGTCTATCATCCATTCCCCCATCACCCGCTTTAAGTGCAAGATGGTGAAATGTCTATTTTAAATATCAAATTCTCCAGATTCTCAAATCCAAATCCAGTTCTCAAATATCCAAACCCATGCTGCTACTATATGCCGGATACCACGTATTTATTGATCACGTATATTCTATGTATCTGATTGATGACTAGCCTTAATCGAAAGTTCTCTCTCGTGATCGGGAGGGGTAATTAACTATAGGGGCTTGCGCCTATAGGAAACCAGAACTCAGATCATAAAGTCCTCACAAAATTAGGGCGAAATCTCTGGGTAGTGTCTTATCTACAATCCCATCTGCCTTCCAAAATTTACCCCGGAACTTAGTTCGTTAAAACTCCCTCGCTGAAAATAAAAAAAGAAAAGCGGGCGGGGAGGCCGGGGCCGAATTTTCGGAGCCCACACAAACTTAACTTGCAGTTATCATACTTTGCGGGATTATTATACCTTGACGAGATTTTTAGTATTATAGCTTAGTAAATACAATTTTGGCATATAGGTTGTTGGATTTCTATGAATGTTTTCTATTGATATAACTTAGTGCAAGTATCTATAAATAATAGCGCATTGTAGCACGTCAAAATAACTTTTAGCTGGAATAAAATTCAGCATTATAGATGTGAAATTTTTTAATCCTTCCAAAACTTTATTCCAAGATCAAGTGTAAGACTTGAAACATTTTGAGAAAAACGACATCCCAAAAGGCTATCTAACTATATATTTTGTGTAAATGGATATCAATAATAGTGTGCTAAAGCACTTAAAAACAATGTTTGGCTAGAATAAAATTCATTTTTATCGGTGCTAAGTTTTCTTCATAGTCCTAAGACTTAGACTTCATGACATGATCAAGCGTGAGACTTGAAACATTTTAGGAGACACTATCTCTTTGTTAAAGCGAGAAGGTTTGTTGCTCAAAGTACTTGGTTTATTTCTTTACATTCTATTTATTTTATTTTCTTTTCTTTAATTAATGATTGATTGAAAATATGATTAGTGTGTTTTAAAATTTGTAACATGGTTAGATTTGTTATATGCATTATGTCTTACATATTGTAATCATCATGATTTTTCTTACCTATGGTTTAAGTTCATTAGGAATTCAAAACTTTCAATAGAGACTTGCTGCTTGGTTAGTTTCTTTACCTTACGTTAATTTTATTTCTTTTAAATAATGATTAATTGATAGTATGATGAACTTTAAGATTTGTTACATATCTAACGTCATTATAAACATAATGTCTTAAATATTGTGGTTTTCAAGATTCTTCATTCTTCTGGTTTAATTTCATTAAGAAATCAAAAAATTTTCGTAGAGATTGGATTTTTGTTTTCTTTCAATTCATCATCTTTAATAGCAATTAATTGTCTGCATTAGCTAGTTTGCTTCCCTGCAAAAATTACGTGCTAATTCTTTGCATTTACAGCATTAAATTGTGAGCATTTCATTTACAAAATCTATAAAAGCAAGCATTGCATGGCTTTTCATTTACCCCAACGTTACTTTGCATGTTATTTTTGCATTAGGTACCCTAGACCCTTAGACAATCTACGTCAAATAGACTCGTTTTGAAAGAGTAAAAGCAGCACCGTTAAGTCTAAACAACATAACTCAATATGAGAAAATGATAGTTAAAATGCCAAAACTGAAAATTTGACTAGAGATTTCATGAATTTGAAGGCATTATGCACATGTATGGAACATGTAATTTTAAGCTGAGGAGCATAATTATGTTTAGTACCTGATGTTCCACTTTTGTACTATCATAAACAACATCTAATCTTCTTTGCAATTTCTGCAGACATTCTTCCTGAACCACAAATATATCCAAAATAAATAGTAAGCCGCTTTCCATTTTCTGCATAACAAAAAGGTTCCATAACTAATATCCAACACCATAAATCCATTATCGCTTTGTACCAAAAAAAAAAAAAAGAGTGCTCTGAAAAAAAAATATAAGAATAAATGTTGATCGTGCTTAAAAACAGTCGGTATTCAAATCAGGTAAGCACGTGATTAAAGGTTACATGGTCATTGATATGCTTCATAATGACATTGAATTCAAACACAACAGCAAAAAAGAAAATATTGGATCTTATAGAAAGCTACAGTAGGTTTAGAAAATGCATGAGAACATCCCCTACGATGTATAGTCAAATACTCAAACATATCTTCATTTAATGCATGAAGGACAAGCGTATTAAGGTACCTGATTTTGACAATTAGTAATTAAACTTCATGTAAAAAAATAATTTTCTCTCTCCAAAACCAGACCCTTCCCAATTTTATGCAAACCTAACTATGCCAAAGCATTGCAAGCATAAGTAAACGGTTTCTTTACTATATAGGAAGACTTGTTCAATGATCTACTGTGTATTCTTACTGTTAGTTAAATCAAATGATTTATAAAAGAAATACCTGTGAAGGAGTCAATTCGAAAGGTATTCGGGCAACACTCTCTCTTCCCTGAGCACAAACACAAGAAAGTCCTTTCCCAATCCATGCTGTTGATCCTGTGACAACGTAAGCTGTAGCATTGCATGCAAGACGGTAATGCATTTCCCAAAAAGCACATAGAAAAATTGACAGACTTCAAACTTGATTAAGAGAAAAACTATTCCATTTTCTAAAGAAACAGATAATCAATGTTTGATGTGCCAAAGACTGATTTGTAGTTATTATTAAAGCACAAGGTAATAGTTCTAGAAATCAAGTGCAATGTTAGAAAACATATCATAAGCATCATTTGCAAATAAAGGCAACAAAACAAGTAACTCAATAAGGATATCCTAAAAACAAATAAAACAAACATATCATAAGCAACATTGCCATCAAAAAATAAAATGCTTGATAAATAACATTATTTGAATAAGTTGAACATATGTAGAGCTTGTTCTACGTTATTGTTTTCTATGATAATGAAATGTATGATGGATTTAATTTGTTCCCAATTGCTGCCAACAAATGCTATTTGTATAGTTTAGGCTTATCTAACAAAGATACAAGATCCAATTGTCAACCTATGACCTCTATCGTTACAAACCAATCTCTTCTAACGAAAAAGTAAATTATTCTATCCTACTAAAAAGCTTTTGGCTAAAAGCTTTTAGTTCATCATTCAATACAATGACCAATTCATCAATCCTAGATTTACATTCTCAATAATAAATTATATTAGCAAACTAAGAAATTCAAAACTTTTTTGGAATGAGAAAGTACAGAATTTAACATGGATGCAAAGTGAATTCATGAAGATAAGATAAGGTTGTTTTAAAATCTATCCGTCCTTCAGATTCCATTATTAGCTTCCATATACATTTATGCCTTTTTTAAACAATATTACATGCATACGTTCTCATGCCTTGACAAAAAGTATCTCCAATTTAATACCAACACCACCAAGTTGAAGTTCTAATTGTTAACATTCATTGAAGGAGTTCTTCTGAATGTATGCTACCAGAGATTTCATCCTAAATGTAACGTACAAATATTTATAACCAAATGACAGTTTCACAATACTGTTTGTTTGAAGTTGGGATATTCTGTTAATCAGAAAATTCAACTCAAGTTCAAAAAGATCTGTTTGTGCGTGAAATTGTCTCTAGTATTTTGCTATGTTCAACAAATATACAAGTATTTCAACCATCCAAGTCTGTTGCCAATAAAAGGTCAATTGGTATGAGCATCAAAAGTCATTTCAGATCAAAATAAAATCTAAAGATGCATTGACTCTTCAACTAACAAACTCTTAACCAACACAAGAATTCAAACTAAGTCTTTGATACACAAACAAATACTACAGGAAAAGCAGCTTTTACTAGCAGCCTTAATCCGTCGGTAAAGACCGAAATGCGCCGTAAAATCACCGTCGAACAGTTCCGCCGGATATGTCGTCACAAGTTCCGGCGTATATTTATCCGCCGGAAAATTCCGACAGTAATAAGGCATTTTCCTGTAGTGAAACTTATGATAACTATACATAAGAACATCATCCAAAAAGCCGAAAATCCAACTGTATTGAAACTCAAACTTCAGGCATGCTTCAGGCTGAAGGGAGTATCAATAGAAAACAAACGTTTTTACCATTCTATTTTTTGCCAACATGTTTGATTGGTAGGAAGAAAGACAAAAACGTAAGTAGCAATACTGGCTTAAGACTCCGCTTTTTTTCCTAGCTTATCAATCCATTAAAAATTCGTATTTTGAACAGACCAATAAAATATAGCCTGTCAACCCCAAATCAGTTATGAAGCACTTTTTTTAAAAAAAAATTTTGGAACGGTATGTGAAAACTATTTAAGTATTTGGCTCGACTCTTTAAATCGGAAAAACAACCGACTTTTCACCGTTACTTGATATAAATTACACTAGCTGAATGGTTTGAAAGTAAAGAAGTCGTCCCGGTGATGGGCCCTGCCCTACTTCAATTTATTTCCACACTAACATTCAATACTTCTTCCTTAAGTTGGTCAGCAGGAAAAAGCAGTAAATGCTCTGAAGCCACTGCTTCCAACCCGCCAACTTCTCTGCTTCATTATCCTGCTACGGCCAAAACCTTTTCCTTTGAAAATATTGAGGGTAATAAACTAATGTCCATTATCATGTACAGATCAAATCCATATAACAATATCGACTCCTTAGGGGCAGGATCTAGTCGGTCAAATTAACATTCAAAATCTAGAAAGGACGTGAGGTTAGCCCTCTTCGCTATTACTTTTCTGACATGCCAACCAAATGCAAAAAAAAAAAAAAACATCGCAGCGACCGATTCACTGTTTCTTAAAAACGAGAAAACTACGTAAATCCCCCAATAACCAGAATCTGGCATCCAATCACTTTTCATTCATACCAATCCAAACCAAACGGTCCACACAACACGTCAGAGAGAATTCGCAACGTACCAGAAGAGGGGCTGTAGTTGCTCCCACGATCCAGTCCGTGAATCCTCCTCACAGCCACGGACGACTCTCCGCTCTCCCCCATCACTAACGCCGCCACGCCCTAATCCTCCAGGAAATCTCTCATCGCACGTAGAGCCTCAAGAACCTTCCATCCCGCAATTGGATTCACATCCAACTGAGAGAGATCGGACGTCGGTCTCGAATTCTTAGGGCTCCGGTGGCTGTCGCAATCACAGCACCATCCAACGAATACAAGAAGCTTCCTCGGCGAAGAGAAAACGCAGCACGATGTATCCGATGGCTCGCAGAACTGGAGGGATACGAGGTGTATCGTACGAGGTCGGGAGTTTCGAACTTCGAAGAATGCGTAAGAGAAAGGAACGGGAAGCTCGCTCTGAAATCTGCAACTTCTATTCTCGACCAGCGATTCCTTTATTTCCTCATATAGAAGTGCCTGCTTTCGTTCCCTCCCACTCGCTTTCTGGATGGTCAATATCTTTTACAGTTTGGTACCTTCGTTTTATTATTTTACATGAAGGGTATGCTAAGTTAGTGAATTAATTAAGGAAATTTATGATTGATGAGACTAAAAGTTATTGCTAATATATCTGTTTACCCAACCAAAAAAATAGCATTTAGGATTTAATTATAAAATTGTTAAAAATATTTAAAAACTATATATTATTTTCTTATATTAAATGATTCTTTATTATTTTTCTTCTAAATTTTTATTCTTTTTATCATTTTATTATAATAATTATTTAAATCATAATCATTTTCTCTCTTCCAAAATAAACTAGTCGGCTCGTGAGCAAGCTCAAACTCAAAATAAAGCTAAAGCTCTAACTCGATTAATTAATCAAGCTCAAATCAGAGGTGACTCAAGATCAACTCGACTCATTTACACCCCAAATAAAGAGTTCATATTTGTATCACCTAAATTTTATAAAAGCAAAATCAGTTTTTTTTTTTCCATTACAGCCTTTAGATTTTACAAATTCATCATTATTTTTCTTGTTCGCGACTTCACTTATCGCGCCGCAAGCTATAGCCTTCTTTGGTACTTCCTCGCCTCCAGACAGCATCTGTAGCCTTCTCCTCCCTCGCCTCGGCCTCCTTTTTAGAATGATATGGTCCACAAATTTAAAGAAAATCCATAACACTTCATTGATCGCTTGTATTGATTTATTTGATCATAGAGCATTAGTTTAACATTTCGTTGTCTTAATATTGTCGGAATTAAGTTATCTTCAAATTATTGGATTTATCTATTCGAGACACATGATTTGATTATAATCATTGAAAATTTATAGATAATTCAGTTCTCTAATAAATATTCAAATATTTTCAACTTGTTAAATTTATTGTAAGACTAATATTATAACTGAATAATTTATTTTTTAAAATTACTGCTATAATATTTAGCTAACATAATAAATAATGATTTTTTAGGAACATAAAGTTTCTTTAGGTAAATTCATAAAACCTACAATGTTGTAGGTGAAATCAGTAAAATATAAGACAAGATAGTCCAAATATCTCATCATGTTGTTGCATCCATCCAGCGACAAGCAACGACCGACCTGAGCACCCTCTAATCAGTGCCACGAGCTCTGATAGAGCCCACAATTGTATTGGTGGTCTCCATTCTTTTTATCTGCCGACTATCTGCTTGCTTTACAGCACAAAGCAGTAGGCTTAAGTCTAGGAATTGTAAACGAGTTTAGCTTATTTTAAATCACTTCTAATTTATGTGAGTGAAGATTTGTATTAATCAACAGGTTGAATTTGAGATGAATTCCTTATTGTTTTATAAAATAGCTTTTTAATATAAAAAATTATTAAATTAAAAATTTTTATACTAAAAAGTTATTTTAGAAATCAATAAAAAATTCATTCAAGATTAAGGTTTAGTTTTGGACGACTTTCTTATTACTTCTCAAAGCAATTTTTTTAGTGTAAAAATTTTCTATTTATTACTAGAAAGTTGCTTTAAGAAGCAAAAAAAAGTCGTCCCAAATGAAGCCTAAGGTTTCATTTGGGACGACTTTCTTACTACTTCTTAAAGTAGTTTCTAGTTCAAAAATTTTAATTTTTGTATAAAAAGCAACAAGAAAGCTATCCCAAATAAAGCTTAAACCAGATTCTATATTTGAGACTTCGCTTAAGCAATTTTTGTATTAAAAAGCAGTAAGAAAGCCGTCCCAGACAAAGCTTAAACCAAATTCTATATTTAAGACTTTGCTTAAGATGGCTTTCTTATTGCTTTGTAAATCAGCTTTTTAGCTCAAAAATTTTTTTTCAAAAAATTTTTGTACTAAAAAACTGCTTAAGAAAGCAATAAGAAAACCATTTCAAACGAATCCTTAGTCTTTAAGAGAAATTATAATATCTTCATCATCGTGGTATAGATAGGCCCAAATCATGAGTTTGTCATTAGGTTGCATCAATTATGATATGATAACGGCATTGAAATTTGAAGGATATAGACATGTTCAAATCACTGAATATTATGACTATTTTAATTCAAATTTTAATGTTGATGATAGTAAAAACACAATCAATCAAGTATTATTTTACAGTGTCATATCATGATATTAATATCAATACATAATCATTCAAAATATTTTATTAAAGATTTAGATTTGATTTATGAAATTAGCAATGTTTCTATTAATTAGAAATAAATTATGTTTATAGACCAATCACCAATAATTTATTTGCCATTTGACAATGCAATTTCCAGATATTTAATTAACATAGTTTTTATGTGGTTGATTATTCATAATAGGAAAACATTTGCTCATATATTAATCAATTCCCTTTTTTTACTTGCATGCTTAATTGTAATATCAATAGGTAGGGGCAGACCTAAGAAAATATAAGACAAGTTTTTTATTATTATTTTTTGGACATTTCAATCATTAAGTCAAATTCAGACACACATCAAACACTTAAGCTTCGAACTCAATATCTTTTTGTTATAGTCAAAGCTCTCAACCAACATATCAAGATGAACTGCGTACCTCTATAAATTTTCATTTTAAGTATATACGATAAGCAAGAAAATCCAAATTTTTATATGTCAACAAATTCAAATAAATTTTCAATTACATTCTCTTAATGATTTGACTCAAGAGGTATTGTGCCGGTTTTTGGATGCTGTGTGTTTGGCTGATAAGGACGATGATGACTAGAACCCGCCTTGGCTCCCTTTTGGATGGCCATTTGTTTCTCCTTGTTGGTGGTATTTCACATGGCCTGGCATAATTTTTGCACCCTGTTCATCCGCTCAAGTCTGATCTTATGGCAACCAGGGAAGCTGGATTCATTGTGAGTTGGATTCTACACTGCTGAGCCTGTTGGCTTTGATGTTTTGAATAGTTGTGTGCGGGTTTCTAATACCCTGAGTCCCTAGTCGTGTTTTTGGCTTTTTTGGCTGGTGCATTCTTTGTAATTTTTTTTGGTTTTGATCTTTTTATTAGCTAGGCTACTTTTGTATGCCTTTATGATTTTTGGTATATCAATATATGGGATTAGCCCCAAATTTACCCAAAAAAAAAGACTTAAAATGTTGATTTAACAAATATAATTTTAATCATTGTATATCTCCAACACCATCCTTGTGTCTCTTAGCTATTATGCTCAAATTCCACTAAATTTTCTCAAATCTAATAGAAGAATCAAAATCATTGAGTCTGGTCCCCTATGGGAGTCAGCTGCACATGCAGTGGTGTCAAGTTCAAGTCACCCATCCACAGAAGAAAGCTTTTTTTTCCATGGTAGGTGATAGATAAGGCCATAAGCCATAAGGATTGTACATAAACTGATGGCCAGTTTCAGAAAGTTGGTTCCAACAAGAAAAAAATGAGTAAGAGTACTTCCACTTTTTCTTTAATTGATTAAACACACCATCTGATTGCCAGATTTTTAAGTATATATCTTCTATATATACAATATATAGAAATTAGATGCTGAACAATCATCATAACCTTCATCTTTTATATGAGATGTGCACTTTTTTTCACAAATTATTTCTTAAAAAAAAAATAAAAAAATCACATACTAATTAACAACAAAGATTTTCAATTTTGCATGAGAGAATGCTCAGATGGATGAGTAGTTTCACTCTTACAGAATGAGAAAGAAGCACATACGTGAAAAAAGGTTGAGTAGCTCCAGTGACAGATAAGATTAGAGAGTCGTCTTAGATAATTTGGTCGCATAAAATGTCGACCTATTGATAATCTGATTAAGAGAGTAGATGTGTTAGATTTAATCTATGTTAAGAAATGTAAAGGTAGATCGAAAAAATATTTATTAGAAAGTATTAGAAATGATTTTTTTATTAAATTAAGGCTTGTTTGAGACGGCTTTTCTACTGCTTCTTAAAGCAGCTTTCAAGCACAAAAATTGAAAATTTTGTACTAAAAAGTTGCTTTAAGAAGCAGTAAGACGGCTTTCTTATTGTTTCTAAATTATGTTTTTAATACAAAAATTTTTAAACTAGAAAATTGCTTTAGAAAATAATAAAAAGTCATCCCAAAGGAAGCCTAAATTAAGAATTTGATTATTATCATGATACCAAAGAGAAAAAAAATTCATATAACTGATCCCACTAAATAGAATAAAAGTTTGATATTGTTGTTGATGTAATATGAATATTTATAACTTCACAAGAATAAATTATGACTGAAATTTAAGCACAAAACCAATTTCTTCATAAGCATTCACCAAATGAAATTTCCTTGATGCTATATATATCATTTAAATGAGAGAGAGAGAGAGAGAGAGAGAGGATTGATTAAACTGTGCACAATGTCAAAGGTTAAGTGACCTGCTATTACTAGTTTCTACCAACCCTGACAAATATTAAATTCGTCAAACAAATAAAAACTATAAATCACAACCGTTGAAGTACAAAAAATGCATTGAAGTTTTGATTTGATGATTAAGGAATGGATATTAAATGGTGGATCTACTGGCTTGAATTACGTGGCTGAAGGCTGTCCACATGCAAATCTGGAGCAGTTTGGTCCTCTTCTAAGTCTCTCTTTTGGGTCCAACTTACACTACTTTATTATGAACCGTTTCCACTTGAAAATTTTTGCATCACTGCTCTCACGTGGCAACTATGATGAACCACGTGCGTTCGAAGGTAGGTAACTGGCTTCCATGTGGAATATGAGCCGCTTAGAAAGGACCGGAATTTGACGAATTAAATAATTATTCGGCTCGGTTGGTTAAATAAATTATTTTGAATTTATTATTTATGATCAGTTCATTTCTTTATTCGAAATGGTTTATGAAATGGAATTTATGAAAATAAATAATTTTTTCTTATGAAATTGTACAAAAAAAATTAAGGTAATTGGGTTCCAAATCGCTAAGTTGTTTGGCTGTCACATGAACTTAGATTTAGTATTAATCACTTTGGCTATTTTATTTTCGGGATCAAATGGCATCTCTTTGATTGTACGAATAATATTATGTGCATGAAATAATTTCTACATTGTATAAATTATGAAAATTTTGTGAACTGATTATGTCCTTCTACCAAATAAAAAAGGAGAAATGATAAGTCCTTTTTATACTATAATATTTCAAGATTTTGTAATTATTTAATACAAAAATGTATGTGTTGGTTTGGCATTAACAAATGTAAATAATTTGGTGAGGAGAGTGAAAGTGAAAGAGAAATAAAAAAATAGATGGTTTGTTTTGTTTCTCAATACTCATAATAAAACCAGCAACACATATTAATCATAATATTTCATTCATGAAACTCATTTATCATTTTCAAGTCACCCGTCATACAAAACCAAACAAAAGAAGAGAATCTAATGCAATACCTTCGATGCCATATGGGTTTATATATATATATATATATATAATTTGTATGCATGTGAAAAGACTTTGTAAATAGTTAAACTTTATTTCCACTAAAACAGTAAAACAAAGTCTTAAACATTAACTTGCTCCATTTTATGATAGGGGCATCTTCATACTAATAAATCAGATTTTAGTAGCAATTTTTAAAAATATGGTACCATGTAGTCTTCTTTTGTTTGTTTATTTTTTTTTTGATAAAAAGTGGAGTTTCCTCTCCCATTTAACGAGAATTAGTCAACGCCTCATTTTTGAGCCCTGACTGATCATATGAGAAGCCAGACCATTCCACACCAAGCTGTTTTAATTTTTCCTGTTATGGCTTTGAGCTATATTTGTTTTCTAATAAATAATTTGCACTGTTAGAAAAACACTATGATTAGCACCTGAGTAATTATGCTTACTTAAATTGAAGCATTTCTGCCTGCTTGCATGCCATATTTAGAGCTCAAATAGTTGAGAGCATGTGGCAAACCAAAACCGTTTGAAACGTTTCTTTTTTGTATATTATCTTATCTGCCAAACCCGCATAGCTTTTGCATACACATTCAGTGCATATAAAGCTTTAGGTTTCATATCTAAAATCCATTTTAGTGATGTCATTGATGAACCTAACACTCTGACCATCATTTATTTTTTCTATATATATATATATATACACACACACACACACACTACTATATTAATCAACAAACATTAAGTCCAAAAATTATATACATATTTATATTCTATTATTTTCTACAGATACCCTATCACACATTTCCTATATATGCATAGCTACGATGATTTATTATTCTGTGCGGAGTGCGGAGGGCGTCCGGAGACCAATAAAAATGCACCACGTCACCCCATTGCTGGGTACCCAGCTCGGTACCCGCACTCGGTACCGCTGGGTACCTAGTGCTTAACCGGACGGAGAAACTTGCTTGTTTTTTTAAACAAATATGACAGCCTACTACTACAAAGAAAACAATAAACCTAATGATTTGGAAATTGGTACCAAAGCAGTAAAATACAGGAATAAAAGTAATTAGTCACAGCAATATTATAAGTGCTTGGATCAAAACACATTTCAGTCACGCTGCAACATAAAAGAAGACAACATAGAAGGTTTCAATATGGAAAATGAAGAGGTTAAGTACCGTATAAGCATTTGTTATCAAACCATCAGCCATAGCAGCGGATGGGATCAGTGCAGCCTTTGGAAGCAGATTGCTTGGAGCCTATGCGGCCACCTTTTTCAAGGTACTGCTGATGGTAATCCTCCGCTCTGTAGAATTTCTTTGCTGGAAGGATCTCTGTGACAACCTTCCTTCCTAAGATCTTCTGTTGATTCTCTAAAGTCTCTCTTGCAGCTTTCTCCTGCTCTGGTGAGTAGTAGTATATCCCAGAACGATATTGCGTTCCCACATCATTGCCCTGCATGGTTTAATTGATGAAAATCATCGTCTCGGACAGAAAAACAAACAACAGATGACAATATGAAGTAATAAAATGAATACTGTATGTGCATTTGCACATGAAATGAGAGAATACATAAACAATCTGATGCTGCTTCATGAGCATGATTAGGGCTGCAAACGAATTGATATGAGCAAAGCAGGCCCTTGTTCATGTTTTATTCTGTTTATTATCAGCTTGTTAAAGCTCATTTTGAGCTTGATTCAAGCTTTATGTTCTTGTTCAAGCTTGATTTATTTAACTTAATGGACGTTCATGATAGTTTGTATTTGATTTATGTTGGGTTGTTTCATGCTTATTGAGCTCTAAACAAGTGAGCATTATCGAGCTATAAACAAGCTTTACTTCTAAAAATTCATTAGCTTAACAAATAAGCCTTATCAATCCCACTATCAAATAATTACATTGAGCATGCTCGTGAACATATCTATCATTTGTTTTCAAACTACCACGAATATATCTTGCAATTGCTTTCAAGCTACCAAATAAACATATTCACAAACATATCTATCCAGTGTTCTCGAATTATTAAATAAGCTTGTTCATAAACATATCTAATGAGTGTTAACGAGCTATCAAATAAGCACATTCATGAATATATCTAGCTAGTATTTTCGAGCTACTAGCTGAGCTCGTTCACGAACAAATGAGCTATGTTTCTTTTTATAACAAAATAAAATTGTAAAAAAAAAATTATAATTAAGTAACATATAATATATATTTAATATAAATTAATAATTTATTTTAATTAATATATATTATAATATTTAATTACTTTTAAAATTATTGATTCATAATTATTATATAATTAAATTATATTAAATATAAAATATTTATAATATGTATGTTCATCAATTTTATAATTAAATATTAATCAAATTTTTAACGAGCTTATTCACGAGCTTTGTATCAAATAAGAATCGAACTTTTGTCAAGCTTTATGTCGAGTTTGCTCAAAATCTTTAAATGATGTTATTCATGAATATAAATGAGTCAAAAACATAATTTATTCAAGCTTGTTTAATTGTCCTCTTCTCTCACTACAATCAATGGCAATTGACAAGCACATTAGCCCCATAGCAAAATACAGGGGATGTCGTGAGAGATTATATAAAAAGATAGAGGAGAGCATAAATAGGGGAACTTTTTTTTGTTGCATTGACAAGGGATTCTTTGAATCATACCCAATGCACATAGGCGAAGACCGCTAAAACACATATATCGGGCTCTTTTTAGTTAAGTTCTTATTTTATCATTTTTTACAGCATTTATTCCCTGTAACCAGCAATATTCCAAGGAAGCTCATTATAATCTCTCTCTTCTTGCCCACAAATAGAGAGGATCGAGCTCAAAACTTACCTGAGCTTTGTGTTGATAGTTTTTGCCTGTTAACATCTTTAGGTACTCTCATTGAGATTTTTTCCAAACAAGTTGAAATATTCTAATGGAAGATCACTCAAACCATGGGGTCCAACCATTCGCCGTGGTCTAGAACTCTCGATGTCCGCCACAGGAAATAATGTGGAGAGCATGTCCTCGCAACCCAACCTAATATCGCTTCCGTCTCACTTCTAAGACTTGTTATGCATGGCAGACACCCTATTGCGAGCTAATTTGAGATAATCCACCCGCACAGGAGCTCTGACCAACTTTGGGATCCTTCACCATCCAACATCTAGGAGGCTCTATAATTGACTCCAATGTCGTTGACAATGATCCCAATAGCTTTGATCTAGATTGTTGACCTGTTAATGAATCGCCCCCTAAAGGTAGTGCTTGAAAATCACTCGGAGTCTTGTTGCCCAAGATGAAGATTATGTAATTGGATCATCATAAGAGGCTCACTAACCTCATTGAACATCTTGATAGCTTCAATAACATTATGGCACTTGACCTCCTTTTTGACAACTTATGTAGTCGCATATTCACTATGGCAATATCATATTGAAGGATGCCATATGCATCAGGTTCATCAAACTCCTACCTTGCAGTATCACCACTTTTGATGGGCTAGGTCATTAGTTTGTAGTGGAGTTCAACTCTTCCAAGCAGCCATCAAAATCCACTCAAACCCTAGTATGCATCAAGAGAAAAGGGAGCCCCTTTAATATTAAATGTACCATTATACAAGGGTGTCCTGAGAGGTCAACTCGAAGTTCAAGGTGGCCAAGATAGCTTCACTCTCAATCTCCATAATTCCCTATTCTAGCATTCAATAGCAAAGAACCCAATGACACTGTAGAAATATGCTAGAGCGAGCCTCTAGGTTCGTGGATCCGGATGAATGTAATGCGGTGCATAATAGGCCTATTATTATATCTAAGGTTAAAAAAATTATTACAGTCATATATTTTATGTGGTTGTAATTTTGTGTTTTATAACAAGACAATTTTTATAGGATTGATTATACATTGTGCGATTATCTTGTTGTACATGTTAGGAAGGGGTGCAAGTGTAGGCTCTAAATATTCAATGCAAAAAATGGTTACAACAATAATACATAAGGCAATGAGTCATTTAGGGATAAGACAAAATACAAAACTAGGCCTAGTTGGCTATGGAATGAAGTTGTTTGACTTTCAAATGCAGAAATTGGATTTAAAAGTCATAAAATTAATGCAAGAGTTAAAAGCCATATCATTGTGGTATTGGGCAAAACCTGAATGTTGCAACAGGACAATAGTATTACAACAACATTAAGCATTTATCCCACTACGTGGGGTCAACTACACAAATTCTTTTTCTCCATTGTGTCATGTTAAGAGTCGATTTCTCATTTAAATCTAATAAATAAAGATCATTTTTAATAATTTCTAAACAAGTATTTTTAGGTCTACCTCTACCTTTCTTAAAATAAGTTAAATCTAATACATCTACTCTCCTAACCGAGTCATCAGAAGGTCGCCGTTTTATGTGACCAAACCATCTAAGGCGACTCTTTCTAATATTATCTTCCACGGGAGCAACTATAACCTTTTCACATATATGCTCGTTTCATATCCCCTCTCTAAGAGTAAAGCACTCACCACCTGTGCATCCTCCTATGTTCAATTTTAAATCAACTCAAATGAAAATCATTAGACTCTAAGATTGACCTCCATAATTAAAGTTTGTCTTCAACTCCCTCTCTAGTCTTATAAACAAGAAGAATATCATAAGCAAAAAGCATACACCATAATACAACCTCTTGTAAATGTCTAGTAAGAACATCCATGACTAAAGCAAAAAGATACGGGCTTAAAGCTGATCCTTGATATAATCCAACTGAAATTGGAATATACTTGGTCAAGTCATCTTGTGTTTGAACACAAGTAACAGTTTCTGCATACACATCCTTAATGACTTTAATATAAGCATTATAAACCCCTTTTTTTCTAGAACTCTCTATAGAACTTCCCTTGGAACTTTATCATATGTTTTCTCTAAATCAATTAATATCATAGGTAGATCATTCGTATTCTATCTGTACTTCTCCATCAAACCTCTCAATTAATGTATAGCTTCCATAGTAGACCTATCCAGCATGAATGCTACAATAGTAGAAGGATCATTTTGCAGAAGGAAGCATCTCATTTTGCAATTAGGTAACTCTTCATTTTCTATGTTTATTTCCTTTTTAATGAATTATGTCTTCATGCTTAGATAATAGCTTTGCAATATTTAATGGCAATTCCATGAAAATCATGTACTACGTTTGCTAGCTATTGCTATATAAAGACTTGTATACTTTCCTCATAACCCATGCCTATAAATAATTATTGAGTGACCTGATTTGAGTGAGTTGTGAATTCCACTATTCAAACACTAATTACATTCATATATGAAATTGTCATTTCAACAGTTCACCTCACTTATAACAAATGCAAATCTAGAAAATTTTATAAAATCTAACGATCTTTAGTGTTAACTAGTTAATTTGTTTACTTGCTTATTTTGTGTTGAATGACCCATACATGATTGAAAGTTCAAATGTTCAAGTGTTATCATTTTCTTGTAAGTTACTATGCACACACCACTTCACATACAACACCAACTTAACATGCAACTTAAATAAAATATATTCGCTTATATACTTGCATTGTCTATACACAACAAACACAATAAACAAATGCCATCAAAATTAACATTGATGGAACAATTTGAGAGTTTATTTAATATGGTAGAAGACCTTAGTGTTCAGGCATATGACCATGACGCTAGCCTAAACCAAGTGCAACATACCTTAGATGAATACGAGGATAAGTTGCAAATAATTTTTTTATGCCACAACAGTTTAATTTAACCAAATAAATCTTACATTACCTATGCCTTTAGTCCCTACCCAACCCATCCCTCCTATAAATAATCCATCATTAGGAGAAAAGCATCCTATTAGGATCCCTTCAGCTAATAGGAATGGAGGTGAAACCAATCAAAATAATGGAGAGGGTTTCAATAATCACAATAGAAAACTCAATAAAAGCCCACACTTTTTATGGGTTCATGACCCCATCAAATTTCTAGATTGGCTCAGTTAGATGGATAAGTTCTTTGAGTGGTACTAAATAAATGATTATCAAAGGGAGAAATTTGCTAAAATGAAAGTGATTTTTCAAGCAAAAATGTATTAGTCAATTTTTTAGGCAAAGGATGCTTATGTAGGGAGAGTATTCATGACATGGGTAGAGATGAAAGAAATGCTAAGATCGACATGATAAAAAGGTACATACGTAGTTGAAGCACTCAAGAATGCAGGTGATTGAGTAACATAATATTTTTGAGGATTTAGTGGCTAGGACTGGCTATATTGATATCCATTGGCAACTTGCCGACAAGTTTGTGATGAATTTAAAATGAAAACTAAGAATGATATAGACTACATGATCCTCAAACCCTTGAGGGTGCATTACAATATGCTCTCCTCATTAACAAACAAAAGAAGTCATCCCTAAGATTAGAACTCAGACAACTACATTTTCTACCCAAAAGTCCACTGCTAAATCTAATCCTCGTATGGTTAGTGCTAAAGGAATTAAGACCATTACAGAATCCAACTTAGGGCCGCAAATGAACTGAGCTAAGCTAAGGAGGTTCATAAAGGCAGAATTCAAAATCAAAATGTGTGAAAGAATTAACATCCATATTGTGTACGCTAGTTCCTCTCATCATTTGTGATACATTCTCGCATCTATGCCTATACAATCGAAGCAAGCGTGCATCTTCAACTCTTCAGTCGAAGCCACCTGCATCTCCACATTTCTTCGAAGCCAAAGACCAAAGAGGGTAATGTAATACGCCTACAACTACATGCCCTAGCTAGCCATTTCCGAAGACAAAGTGCTTCAAATCTAAACACAGTCGAAGCCCGAACTTTTAAACTACAATAATCATTTTAACGCTTTCTCATAAGTAATCAAAGTTTGGGGAGTCTACTATGGATATGTAGTCTTTGGTGATTTTTTAAGGAGTGTAGGTCATCCAATTGCAAGCAAACATGGCATGTTCTAACCAAGTTTGGTTGATTCTCACAAAAGCCCTAGATGGTTGGCTTAGATAGCTAAAAAATTTAGGTTTTGAGTTTTCTTAAGTGGGAATGATAGATACAACACAACAACAACATCAAGCATTTATCCCACTATGTGGGATCGGCTAAATGAATCCTTTTTCATTCATTGTGTCATGTCAAAAGTTGAATTCTCATTTAAATCTAATAAAGAAAGATCATTTATAATATTTTCTAACCAAATCTTTTTAGGTATACCATTGCCTTTCTTAACATAAGTCAAATCTAATACATCTACCTTCCTAACCGGTGTTGGGGAGAGATGAGTAAACACCACAATGACGAAACAAGAAAGAAAATAAAAGTAGCGGAAAAGTAAAGGACACCAGAATTTAACGTGGAAAAAACCAAAAATAGGGAAAAAATCATGGAGCCACACCACACCAAGAAATCCACTATGAAAATGTGGGCTCCGAAAATTTGGTCGCGACCTCCCAGCCGTGCGTTGATTTGTGCTTTTGTTTTTTGGCGAGAGAGTTTTAATGGATTAAGTTCTGGGGTAAATTTTGGAAGGCAGATGGGTTTGTAGATAAGACACTACCCAGATATTTCGCCCTCATTTTGTGAGGACTTTAAGATCTGAGTTCTGGTTTCCTATAGGCGCAAGCCCCTATAGTTAATTACCCCTCCCGATAATGGGAGAGAACTTTCGATTAAGGCTAGTCGTCGATCAGATACGTAGAGAATACATGGAATCTGGCATATAGTAGCAGCATAGATTTGGATTTGGAAATTGGGTTTGAATTTGGGCATTTGGAAAGATTTGATATTTAAAATGGGAAGTTGCACCATCTTGCACTTAAAGCGGATGGTAGGGGAATGGATGATAGACCCAATCAAGATCCCAAGGTTCCGTCGCCCCGGGCCATCGTGGTCCCTGGTCTACTTAGTCAGAGGAGGTAGTCGACCCAACCTGATAGAAGGATCCTTGTCGGCAGCCATGGGTTGCTTCGTCCAAGGGGACCTTGTAGGCCTGGGTTGGATGTTTGTCTAAGGAGACAAATTTTGAATCCACCTTAGCTAACAAAGGGCTTTGTGCCCTATCGATCATATCTTATTTATTCATATCTCAAGGATTTGATGCCAATAAGAAACGTATTGGCACTGGCCATAACCAGTATTTAGTGGTGCCATTTAGCGACAAAACCACTCGGTTCAGAGGGCCCCAGGTCATAACCGTTTATCCTGCGGTGTCATTTGGCGGCAAAACCGCCAGTTAGAGGACACGTACCACGTCCTTTTTGACAAGAGATTGTTTGAGAATGGACCCTAGTGATATTCACAACCAGGCATTAGCTCTTTGTGAGCTGAAGTAATTTTCAGATTTGTCTATCTCGGCAAACTGTTGCAGAGGGTGGATGGATTTTGCTTTCAGTAGTTTGATGGATTTATTTCAATTTTAAATAGTTTTAGGATTTTGGGATTTTTTTTTTTTTGAATTTCTGGAGTGTTTGGGTGGAGCTTTGGATTAAATGGATTTTGGATATTTGTGAAACATTTGAAAGTGTTTGAGAACCTCTCAGATTGAAATCTGCATTCAACACGGTCATCATCGGGGTGTTTGGAGGCATTTTCATTTATAACTTGAACCTTGTCGACTCTGTCTAGCTGTCAACAGAGGATCGGGTTTCGTAGGCTTTATGCCTTTGTTAGTGAATTCATATTATTATAGGCCTTGAAGGCCTAATATGAATGTATTAAAATAAATATACCGGTTGCCACAATCTTATATTTGCTTAATGGTTCGAACCCTGTCGACTCCTATTGATCCGTATAGAAGGATCATGTTCGAATTTGAATTCACTTATTGACCCGCGCAGCATCCCTTGACGTCACGTGTGTACCAATAACGCGCTCGCCGGAGCCCATGCGGGTGTTGATTGTATACCCTCTTTTAGTGTACCTAAGTGTGTACAAACTACAGTGCATGTGCGAGGGTATTTTGGAATATTCATGAAACGCCTTCTGTCCGCTTCCAAGAACGTCGCGGATCCGGTGGCGCGAAATAGCAGCTTCTGAACGGAGTTGTTCGTTTAAGTTGCAGATGTTTTAGATGGCTCATTGTTTGTACGATGAAACTCCCATGGTAACCCGTAGTCACTTTCACATGATATAGTCATTTGTATTTTGCTTGTGGACAATAGACTAGTGTGCTACGAGTCTTCTACAGTGGCCAATGGATACTTGCATTAGTTGTAGTTTCTTACACTCTGCTTGTGGGATATTTAGTATGTATGCTGGGTATTTTACAATAGCTTGCATATGCTTGCACTTGTCGTAGTATCATCAATCTTCGCTTGTAACGGATCAACGTATTTGCTCAACATTGGACAGTGATTGATTGTATAGGATTACTATGATTGCTCAAATAGGCTTTCTACCAAAGCTTGTAGTGACTTTTTGTGTGAACCTTTGCTTGCAAGCAAGTTGTATCACAACTTCATTTGTTTATCTATGTTTTTTTGAGTGCACTGAAGGCTTGTTCATCATGAGTCATTTTGCTTTATTGTTGATTTCTATTTCAATACTCTCTCCGAGTTCATTTGGTATTTGCTATTTGGTTGTATTTTCATTTGACTCTTACTTGAACGTTGATCATGCTTGGATGCCCTCCTTCACGAGTCCCTTGTTATATGATTCAAATTCTGTTTTGTATATGTGCTTGAACCTAAGTTCAGTGCCTCCTTGAGTTTAAATACAATATGAGTCTTTTACATTCATTCAAGTCCTTCAAGTTCTATGTCGCATTAAGGTCACTTCAGATTTGAGTCAAATGTTTGCAAGTTCAAGTTCATTGGATGCTTAAATCAAGTCCCTTGCTGTCTAGTTGAATTCAAGTTCAAATCCTTCCTCCATATGGTCCAACTTGCTTGAGTTCAAATGTCCAAGATCATGTTCAAGTTCTTTATTCTTCTCATTTGATTTTTAAATCAAATGTAAGTTCAAATTTTATACTTTCAAATATATTTGAATTTAAGTTCATTTAGGTCCATTTGATTCAAGTCCACAAGTCCCAAATTGCTCCAAATCCTTGTTTTATTTCATACAAAATTTCGGCAGCCTCACGGCGTCTTCCCCGTTTAGGGGAAAAACCAAGAGGCCGCCTACCCGTCACGTCAACAAAGACGTGCACGGTTGGTGTTTGTGAGACACCGCGGCGGTGATTTTTTTTTTCTCCCACCACGCCAACAAAGGCCTGCATGGGGTTTTAAAAATTATTTTTATGAAAAAGGCAGTTTGCTTTCCCCCCGCTTGGGGGTACTTATGAGTGACCCCACCTCGCCGTAGGTGCTGCACCGGGGTCCCATCCCACCACGAGCAACAAAGGCGTGCATAGGGCGATTTTTTGGTCCGCCACGAACATTGAAGTAAGTTTTTTTTTTAGGTGATTACCCGCCTCATCGTAGGCGTCGGACTGGGGTCCCATCCCACCACGCACAACAAAGGTGTGCATGGGCGATTTTCCGGTCCGCCACCAACTTCGAGAGCGAGAATCTGAGTTTATGGATTTTTGTACCTTTGCGGGGTTGTAGATGTTGGCACGTGGTTCGAGGGAGAGCTTGCCTACCTCGTCGTAGGTCCGGGTTCCCTCCTACCACGCTCAACAAAGGCGTGCATAGGTGGTTTGTCAGCCCGACACGCCATGCCAAGGTAAGAGAGGATTCTCTTTTATTTAATTTAATATAATTAATAAAAAGTAATTGTAAACTAATTATACTAATAATAATTATAATTAAAACTAATTAATTAACAATTAATTGAAATTAATTATAATTAGTAGCTAAATATATAATTTATAAATTAAGTATAAATAATCATAAGTAATATTAATTAAGATTTAAAAAATTAATTAAATGTAACTAATAAATTAATCATAATTAGTAATTGATTATAATTATATTATAATTAATTATCAATAATTAATTATGAATAATCATAGATAATTATTTAATTAAGATTAAAAGTAATTAAATATAATTAATTAAATTTAATCAAAATTAATAATTACTTATAATTATTGGTAATTAATAATGCTTAATTATAAATAATCTTAGTTAATCAAACATGATCAATTAAGACTAATGAAAGATTAGAGCAAAATTTGAGAGAATTTAGCATACATCCTCTATTTTCTCTGAATCCCGAATTTGGCCGAAGAAGCTTGTGATAGGGATAAAGTTACCTTTTCAGCTAACGGGCTCCCGTTATTACTCCTGGTCAAAATGTTGTAACCTCCGATCCTTACAAGAAGGGGAGTCGTGGAAGGAGCGGATGGAGGCTAGGGCAAGGCGTCGGTCACATGTAAGGAGAAGACTCCTTTCTCTCCTTCTCTCTCTCTCTTTTTCTCTGGATTAGAAGCAACGAGGGGCCAGCTTGAGCTCGGCAGTGGGAGAGGAAGACGGGAGGAGGGAGTCGTGTAGAGAGAGGAGAGGTGTTCGGGGCTTTCGGCCGAGAGAGGAGAGGCGTTGGGTCGGAAGCAGTTCGGGAAGCAGAGAGCGGGATGGGGGAATCAAAGGAAGAGCTCGTGCGTGGGAGAAGGAGTTCGGTCTGGGAAGCAAATGGAAGCAGCACTGAAGGCTCATCCTCGTTCTCCTTTTATCGACTGAGTGCAGTGGCCTCGAGGCGTCCAAGTCGCAGGAATTATGGGAGAAGTGACTTGAGCTGCGCAGACTCAGCAGGATCTCCGGGTTCGACAATCCGAGGTATGCGGAATCTCGACTGAAATTTCGGGATCTGGCAGAGTGACATGGAAAATGTATGTATCCTTTAAGCCTTTTTTTCCTTTTGGATTTACTGGTAGAGTTCAACAGAAAATTAAGAGAAATAAATATAGATCTCTCTTCTCTCTCACTCTCTCATTCTCTTCTCACATGCACCATTCTCAATGTTTACACTTTTAAAATACAAGAGAAAGCTAACTTCAAGGGACGCAAACCTTCAGAAAAATGAGAAAAAAAATCGTCCAATCCATCTCGCAATGCTACGATGCCATTTTGGGGCGCTGCGACGCTCAAGCCTCTGTCTTGCGCCGCTTCAGCGCCGTATCTATATCGTTGCGGCGCTCTTCTCTCTGTCGTTCAGCACTGGGGCGCACGGGTACGTAGCGCCGATGCATTGTACGGAAAAAAATTATGGGGTAAACTCCCCGCATCCCCTTATGTACACCAAAAGCTTTGAGATCCGAGACAACAGAATAACCAGAATGATCAACACAATCAGATTCTAAACATAACAATCGGGTAATCGAAATGCCACCATTTTATGTGATCAAATCATCTAAGACGACTCTCTCTAATCTTACCTTCCACTAGAGCTACTCCAACCTTTTCACGTATATGCTCATTTCGAAATACAACACAAAAGAAAATTTTATAAATTAGAACCTTCTATAAAATTTCATCATAACAAAGTACTAATATTAGAGAGGATCACCAAACTCTATTTAGTTTGGCCAGCCACCAATATCCAACCAAGAGATTTTTCAACCAATTTCAATAACAAACCAACATTAACTTAATAAACAATACATGAGAGGAAATTTTTTAAATTAAAAAAATGAGGGGGGTTAGGGGCACTAGTGTAACTAGCTCAACTCCTTCCTCCAATGCATCACTTGGTCGGCCGCTACTCCCATACATAAGCTGATCACTCCACTCCAACTTAGTCATTTAATTGGGTTAATTAAAATGGCTAACACAACACATGAATGCAATCACACTTACAAAGGCACTATTACAACTATCTATGAGATAATACATCACATCCAATTGGTCAGGCCCTTATATTGTAGAAGTAATCAGAGCATTGAGGCCTTGCTAACTCCAAATATGTGAAAGCAAGGAGCAACAAAGAACTTGGAATGCCTTCGACTTAAGGAACTAATCCACATGAGACATTTGGTGACATCCTAAGAGTTTTTTATGCTAAAACTAGTTGTTTAGTAGAAGAAGCATCCACTTGATGCTAAGTGAAAAAATAGTTTTGAAACCCTTCACCAGCAAGGAAATAACTCCAAAGTATAATAGTGCACTAGTAGTCAAATACTATAATAGCATATTAGATATCAATATAGTAGCACAATTTGTTATGATTCAATAATTATTTGATATTTGATCAAATCTAAAAATACTTATTAGTAGACAATGGTGGTCAGGAGATGATCATGAAGTGATAGTGATATGGCAATGAAGGTCAAATGACAACAATCAAGCAATGGCAAATGGATGATGGCGGTTGGGCAATGCTGGTCGAAGGATGACGTTTATGCAACAACAATCAAGCGACGATGGACAAGAAACAATGGTAGAGTAATTATAGTTTACGATGGTGATTTTTGATCGTTAGACAAAGCTCTGAAATTCTTCATATTATTAATAAGCTCTCGAATTTCATGTCATCATAATGCGAAGAATGTGGGTCTGCTTATAATTTCTTATAGTGTCATGTTAATAACTTTTACCAAATTCGCCAAATGCGCCAATCTCCAATGAGCTACCTTGTTGATTTTCCCCATGATTGATCGTTTATAAGGCATTTAAATGTCTTAATGACATTAAATGAGTAATTTTGGACTTGGATTTCACTCATCGAGATACTTGTTTTTAATTAAGCACGCAAAATTTAGAGATCGTTTAGTCCTTGAAATAATGTCCTGAAACATCTAATATCCCAAACCTAACCCCCGATCAACAATCAAATAGTCAAAGAAGGAAAAATACACAACCAAGAAATCATAGACCAAAATAACGAAATTACCTGGCGATTGAGCGTAGTAGGGTCATGCCGAGCCCAAAAGACATCAAGCAGATCCTCATAGCGGCACTGGTTGGGATCGTACTCCAAGCGTACGATCTCCGAGTGGCCAGTCTTCCCCGTGCAAACGTCCTTGTAAGTCGGATTATGAAATTTTCCCTGGCTGTATCCGACCTCTGTCTTCGTCACGCCGGGAACCCTCTGGAAAGCTAGCTCGACGCCCCAGAAGCACCCTGCACCGAACTGCGCCAACTGCTGCCCCGCAGCCGGCACGTCGTTGTCCGGCTCGTAAGCTATCTCCGACGACGAAGCGGCCATTGATGAGATCCCCGCGCTGTTGCCGAACCCAAACCGAAGTTTCCCCAACCAGCTGGTCCAACTCATTGACGAAGGAATGTTTTGAAGGAGCTCGGGAAGTTAATACCCCGCAGCACACACGTGACTCGGCACAACTCAGTTAACCAGACATATAACCACAAAAATCTTATCCTTATTTTCTTAATTTTTGTTCTTAATTTCTCCTTAATAGACAAACACTTGACCAATAAATTTTCCAGTTTGATAAAGAGTTAGGCTTGATTTGAGGAGAAATTATTTTATGCGGAGGTCGGATGCAGCCTATGTCCGAAGGCGAATCAGGTGCAATCATATCAGCAGTATCAAGCCGCAATACCGAGCAATATCGAGCCTCGGTACACATGGAAGGTGTGACGTGACGCATTCTGATTGGTTTCCAAATGACGAATTTTTATTGGGTTTGGTGTCCTGTACCTAGCGATACCGAGCATGTACTAAGCGGTATCGAGCATGTACCTAGCAATACCTAGCAGTACCGAGCTTGTACTGAGCGGTACCGAGCATGTACCTGCTCGGTACCGAGCATGTACCTAGCGATACCTATCTTTTTTCAGGGTTGGGTAGTCGGGCCGTCATCTTTCAAAAAATGCACGTGTTATATACCCACTTTTCGGCGGGCCGGGCCCGCAATAATGTGGCCGCTACATGACACCATTTTACTGGTGTCCGAACGTAGAGTTACGTCAGGACACCCGACCCAATAAAAATTCCCAAATGACATTCGGCATCCGCACATAATAATTAATCTCATTTGAGACGATTTTTTTAATGTTTTTTAAAATAAAATTTTTAAAAAAATTACTATAAAGCTATTTTAAAGCTTCATTTGAGATAACTTTCTTGTTAAATTTTTATTCTTAAAAATTATTTTAATAAGCATTAATAAAACGATCTCAAATAAAACCAGGCGGTCTGGACAAGATTATTATTATTCTTTTTTTCAAATACATTCCAAATTTAAATTAGAAAATGCTATTTTTTTTAAATCATATATATCAGGGAATACTTTTTATGATATATTACAAAAAAATACTGTAAAAAAAACTCCTTTGCTTACAAATTAACCGCATATAAATCAAGCGTACAAATCAAAGGGCTCTCCTCAATAAACTTTTTTTTTTTTCTCAATGAACATATCCTGGTCACTAGACTCTGCGTGAAGTCAATAGAGAAGGATCTTCTCAACTCTATTCATCAAAAGAAGGGTTTATGCTTACAAGTTAACGTCACTATGTTATTTAATATATTACTTATATGATTCAGTATATAATATGCATTAATTTTAGTCGTAGATATTAGAAATTTATTGGGTTATAATCCTTATTATGTGATTTTTAAATATTTTCAGATAAAGATAAGGAAGCTTGATGATGATCTGTGTGCTGACTTCTAGTAGTTTTTTTTTTTTTTAATTTTATAGTCATATGTTCATTGAGATGAGTTAATTTATTTTATGTCAGGATTATTATACATATATCATTATGGGCTTGTATTAGTTATACATATTGAATAAATATAGAACAAAAACTATTTCTTTTTCTACTATTTCTATGAAATTTGTAAGTTTGGATTGAATGATTAAATGGTTGTAAATGTAAATATAAAAGATATAATTTTTCCCAACTTAAATCTTAGTGCGTGACAATATTTGTTTTGAAATTCATCCACTTGGCAGACCCAAATTGTGTAAAATACTAAAATCTAATAATAAGCATGTCATAAAAGAAGGAAGGATTAAAAAGGGACAAGAAAGGAAAATAAATAAATAAGAGCAAGCCTTGCATTATTCAACTAGATGGCCTCCTAGAAATTCAAGTTCTTCAGTTGATCAAGGGATTGACTCCAAAAGAAAGAATTGAAACAGCCCCTTCTACCATTATAAAAGTGCTTTCAAATTTGAGAATTGAAAGCAAATTTCTAAATAAAGAATCACACGTGTGTCTTTCTCTCTTCTACCAATTTAGGGTGTGTGTGTCTCGAGAGATTATTAGGTGCGGAGTGCGGACGGGGAGAACCGTCCGCACAAGCCTTATTCCTCGCTAGGTACCGGCACTCGGTACCGCTGGGTACCGCTAGGTAGCGGTACCCATGTTTGTGCGGACGGTGCACATTCCGCACCTAAAAATTTTTCTAGCGGTACTCATGTTTGTGCGAACGGTGTACATTCCGCACCTAATAATTTTTCGTATGTCTCTCTCTCTCTCTCTTCGCGTGCACGGCTCCCAACTTCATATTCGCACACACGCTGAGCACTCTTCCTTTCTCTCTCGTTAACATCGCACGAAGTATCTGTAATAGCCTATATATTTACTATGCTAAATATTTTTTCTAGAGTCATTATAAGTCTAAATTATAAACCGTCTTCACCATAGCTTTCATATTGTAGTATTTTGCTTGCATGAATTTTTTCATAATTTTTTGACACAGGTAAAATTTTTTAAGAAATTGGCACATATCTCTGCAAATAAAGATTTTAGGAACGTCAAGTGTCTGTTTTGCAAACTGATTTTGTCAAAATTTTCTAAATAAAATGATTTATTTTATGAATATTTTTCTATAATTTTTGAAGCAGCAAAATAATTTTCATGAATTTTATACTAAAAAAATTAAATTAATTATATAATATTAAATTATTATTTTAATTAAAATATTCTAATTCATTGTTAACATTTATTAAAGCCATTTATTTTTCTTCATTCGGTCCAAACAAAAACATGGTTTCAGATTTAAGAGAGAAAATATGAGAGAAAAGAAAATTTGGTCAATTGGGACAGTTGGGAGATTTGCTCTTCCAGGAATATTTACCCTATTTTTTATTTCACGGATTTTATATTTTTTATTATTTTTTCGATCAAATTTGTGTTTCCATTACCAAAAAATGAGAGTAATTTTGTATTGATAAAATTTTCACCACATAACTTATTATATGTTATAGAGATTAAGATTATGAACATTTTGAGTACTTATTTGAGATTTTTCACTATGTGAATTGGAAAATACAACGATTTTTTATCTACTAAAAAATTTATTTTGATGCCTAAAAATTTATTTAATTCAACTAAAGCTTTAGAATATTATTTTATACAATATTTGATAATTTGGTTAAATTAAAAAAATGTGAATTTTTTCTCAGTATAATTTTTATTATCTGCCGTTATGACATTCTGAAACTTTCTGAATTAAGCTTAATTATGCATTATTTATTACAATGAAATAAATGTGGATATGTGATTGCGTAATAGTTGCTTATTATTACTGTTATAGTATTATGATAATAATGTGTATAAAAGATAAATAAAGTCTAGTTAACTCATTGATTAGAGACTGATTAAACTGTACATGAGGGTGGGCTGATGGATTTATTTTAATATTGTGGTTTGGTGTTATCTTCTGCTGATTCACATGATACATTAAGGAGTGATAATGGAATGATTACTGTACCAAAAAATAAATAGTGACAACTCTATTTATTGAGCCAACGGTTTACTAACACTGATACAATACTGAAAAAATCTTGATAGTTAGAATTCTTATTTGTTTAGTGTGACTACTGAAATGAATATTATTGAGACATCGTTCATATTATTGTATGGATTTATTATTAACAATATTACTGATTTATTAATACAAAAGCATGATATATTCATTAAGCATGTGATATACATGATATATTGAGCATGATATTAAGATATTGATTTAATACTGGTATAGAATACTGGATAGCATATATACATTTTTATATGATTTTACTATATTGCTTTAATTTCAATGATCTTTACTGATGTTTTGATTTGATGCTTTATCCCATTTTTGTACTAATTAGTATAACAGATACCACGATTGTTTTATAGATTTAATACTCATACTTGTTTATTGGCTTCCGTACCGCAATATTTTACTATTTATAGATTCTACCACTATATGTGAATTTTACTGTTTCTGCAGTAATTCAATAATCATATGAATGCAACTTTTATGATTTGATCCCTGACATGTATGTTACTTCTTTATAGTGCTTTGAATCAGTTGCAGGTTTTGTTCACCTATTTGATTTTTTAGCTCATTATATGTCGTTAAATGATTTCAAGTCAAGACAGAGGATAATGAGTGTGAACTTATCAAGATTTCTCATATAATGTTTCATTTTATTTATGTTATTCTTTTGTACACATGACAAAATAGTTATAATATGATTGCGTAGATCCATGGTAATATACATTATATTTGGAGAAATGAATTATAGAATATATTTTTGCTGTGTATTACTAAAAGATGATATTAGATAGCTCTGATTATTATTTATTAAAAGAGAAAATAATCATTCTTCCAAATTAGATTATGGATCATCATAGTCTGGAAGATGTCCGATGTCCGCGTTGGCTTTGTAGTTCACACACTATGAAGGAGAACAATAGAGCTATTGCATTGAGTCTCTTTCTCTCCAGCAACCTTTAACAGATATGCCCTTCGCCTGCTCTCGAGACTGTTTCTTTTGTACTCACCAAATTTTATATCGCCATTCTATGAACTCTAACAAGCCAATACTCTTTTAAGCAAGTTTATGCAAGAGGACCTCTCTTTTATTAACCGAATCGGATTTTTTTTTTCAATCAGAGCTTTGATCAACAAAATATCGATATTTAGCAAATGATAAATTCAGAAGTTTGCAAATGCGGTCAAAATATGCATTTTAATTTTTGATGTTTGTTGTATTGTTTTTGATGTTTTGTCACCTCAACAAGATGAATATTTTGTTGGTTAAGGGGAGATAGATTCATCTATAGTTGGAAGTAGTAGCAAACATTTTTTTTCTTTAAATTTTGCAATTTGCATCGAACAACACCAAACATCATAAATCTCACTGTCCAACTAATCTTTATTTTTCAATTAAATAATGGCATAGCGAAAAATGGCATAGCGAAAAATGTTCGGCATGTCCTAATATGACTGGAGCTTAATCTGGATGCGCCACATCTTCAAATGTATTGTGTGCATTGGGTGACATAGCGTGTTCGAATTGACCTCCAAACGTATCTGAACACCACACATAATAATTTTTCTTAGCATGGATGGTAAGGGGTGAAATAGATGCTTTGCTTTCTCTAATAATTTCGTTGAAATTGGGTTGAAGTTCGGTTCTTGAGATTTTTTAGCTTAATGACATAAAATTGCATCAATTTTACTTTTCTTATTTTCAATATAAACAGACTAATATTAAATTAATAACATAGGTTAAAATATTTATAATAATAATAAATTAATATGAATTTGAAGACAATGAAACTCTTTATGCCACAAATGGTTATATGAAATGATTTTATACTGACTCTCAATTCTTTACATTAACAGTTCTAAGACATAATAATAGATTTGCCTACAGAAAAACACCTGGAGCAAATCTGGGCAAATTCTGGAGCAAATTCTCAACTGATCGTCCCAGGAAGATCCCAGATCGTCCTGGACGATCTTGGAGCAGATTTTGATATTACACTTAGGTCTAGAGTTAATGAGTCTGTATCATCATTTGCATTATTTACATAAAGAGATTTTAACTAGGATAAATCAAAGCAATGCAACTTACAAATTTTAGGCTGACATTAAGAAGCGGTTCAGAAGTTTTGAAGTAGGTGATTAAATGATGGTTTGAATTTGTTCGAAACGGTTCCCAAAAGAGGCTATTAGGAAACTACATACAAAGAGTGCTGGACCTTTTGGAGTGGTGAAGAAAATTAATGGCAATGATTATATTGTGGATCTTCCTTCAGATTTTAGCATAAGCCCCTCCTTTAATATAGAATATTTAGTAGCATATGAGAGACCTGATTTTAACCCACTGAATCCATTTTGTTGAGCCTTGTGTGAACCCACCTAGTGAGCACCCTAGCCTACCTCCACTACCCAAATTACCCAACTCAACCCAAGCAAATAAAATTGATATCATTTTGAGTGATGAAATCATTTTTACTAAGGATGGAAGAAGAAGAAGATATTTGGTTAGGTGGAAGGATAAGTTGGAGATCAAAAATGCATGGCTTAAGCATGAGGAGTTGCAGAGGATCGACTCGAATTTGTTGGAGCTATACAAGAGTTCACATACAGTTGACCCGGCATGGTCGAGTTTTCTCCCACTCCGGGAGAATGATGGGGAAATCATAGCTTGGAGGGTTTTTCACCGTAGAGGCTGGAGATCTATAGCCTTAATTGAATTTTTATATTTTTAGTTTTCATGTGTTATAAAAAATTTATCTGATATCATTTATTTTATTACAATTTTACCCTCAATTGAGGGAGTTTTTGTGTTGTTTGGCCAAAGACCTTATCTTTTGTTTCTTTCATGTTTGGGTGCCTATATATATGACACATTATTCTCTTGTATTGATGATGAATATTTTGATATAAATTTATGGTTATATGCTTCATCATCTCTTGTTGAGTTGAGTTTGTGTGTGAAGTCCTTTGGAGAAAGGCAAAGAAATACCCAACAGCGTGTGAGCTCTTGGTTGGTATCATCTTCTCTTTCTATCTCTTTCTTCTCCTTCTCTAGCCACCCAAACAACCTCCCACCAATGCAGCAATTTGTTGTCCTCAACCAGCAGCCACCTCCCTCCCTTCCCCTCTAACCATCTCTACCTTCTCCCAAACACCCTTGACACTTGGGCTTTCCAATTTTGCAATAAATTTACATTAATTGAGCATTTATCTCAATTAATTGTGACATTTGAAGATCCACAATAGCTTTAAAATTTTCCTTTCCCAAGCAAGCCACATCAGCACTTTCTCTTCTCCAAGCAGCCAACCCCACTTCTTCACCTCCAAAGCTGACTTTTCCTTTCTCAAGCCAACTAATTCACTTCCCAAACAAGCCACATTAGCCCTTTCTCTTCCCAAAAAAGCCAACCTCACCTCTTTACTTCCAAGTTGACTTCTCCCTTTTCAAGCCATTAAAATCGGTCAAATCATCCCTCCCCTCCTCCGCCCAGTGCACCCGGCCTAGCTTACCCCTCCAAACCCCAAAATCGTGAACCTCTCCACTTCCAAACTCTCATCTAGCTGAAACTTTCTTTTCCCTCCCCACTATTCTACCTCTCCAAGGAAACCTAGCTTCTACTAATATAACAAGAACATTAATTCAACAAAGATCAAAGGTTTCAAGGGCAAGCCAAGGAGGAACTAGCCATCATTTCATCAAAGATTTCATTCCTCTCATTCATGAGCTTCTTCCCAAAACTTCCCTCAAGATATGCCTTGAATTTGATGGTACTAAGGTGCAAGCTCGCCGGAGCAACCGTGTGGAACCCCCTCAAAGCTCCCTTGAAACCCCTTCAAAGGATCTTCTTTCTCTCTCAAACTCCACCCTTTCCTCTCTCCCTTTCAAGCTCTCTCTTTAAGTTTCCTCCAAAAGAACAAAGCTTCAATGGCTTCCAAAGACACGCTTCATGAGAAAGTAAGAGGTCTTTAAATAGATTTGCAAAACCGACATTATCGTCCAAGATGATCGCCAGATCGTCCCGTACGATATGTATAAAAAGAGAGCTTCTGAAAACCCTAAAAACTCAATTTCGACGCGAAACATCATCCAGGACGATCACAGGATCATCCCGTACGATGTGCTTAAAAAGAGAGCTTCAAAAAACCCTAAAAACTCAATTTCGGTGCCCAGAATCGTCCTGGACGATCGCAGGATCGTCCAGTATGATGTGCAGAATTTGACTTGATAGTCCTGAACGATATTAGGATAGTCTAGAATGATTAGTACAAAAAATGTGCAAGTCATCCAGGACGATATTGTGGATCATCTTGGACGATTAGAAGAAAAATTATGGTATTCAGCTTGGACGATTTAGTACCAAATCCTTTCTTGTTCTTCATCTAACTAAATATTGGTCTTATTATTTCATCTATAGTAGCATCATCTCATATGTGTTGATTAATCAGCCAAGTTTTACTTAAATTTGAGCAAACATAAATTATAGTGGCTAGTCTCTTAATTAAATGTTAGACTGGTGCCAACCATGTTAGCTAGTCTAGATTGATTCACCTTTTATTATTATTTAGCCTTTACTTGTTAGTTTCTTACTATCACATGATCTAATAATTCAATTTTTCTTATTATTCTTAATATTTTATGAAATTTATTTTGTTGCCTTTGATGTTATCTTAGCATAAATCTCTATTTACATGACTTATTTCGCTTAGTCTTGCATCAGTAAGCATTTAGGATATTATCTAATCAAATAATTCTAGTGCAACAAAAATCTGTATTAGACTCTAACCAACACTAAGGCTTCATTTGAAACAATTTTAGATCATTACTTATTCCTTATTTTCAATATATTTTTATACTGAATAATAGCTTTACAAAACGATATAAAAGCCATCCTAAACAAAGTCTAAAATTCAATTAATATTTTATTACTCTATGGTCTTCTAATACCATACATGTTATCTACAACATATGCAAACATAAACATCTTGATGTCCTAATTTGAATGGTGCATCATAGACAAATGGAAAATTGTAACATCCATGTTTCAATTACGAGCAACATACAATTCCAGAAGCTAAATCTAGAAGCCAAATATTCTAAGTACTAAGGTTTCATTTGGTACTATTTTCTTATTGTATCTTAAAGTAACTTTTTAATACAAAAATTAAAATTTTTATATTGAAAAACTGCTTTAAAAAACAGTAAGAAAGACGTCCCAAACGAAGCCTAAGACTTAAGACAATATCCAAAGAATTTTTCTAAATGAACCACTAAGCATTAAGAGTTTGAATACTGTATGAGCATCTATAAAACAAGCATCAACCATAACAGCATTAGTCTCCTTCACTACAAATCAGACATGATATATACATCAGCAAAATACAGGAATGCACAAGCCTTGCATAAAAGCAAACATTTAGAAGCTAAATTTATGAAGGAATTACTGAACAAAATAAAAGACGCCTATTTAAAAGGTCGAATAGTTTAAGGAACAAGCTTTTGATACCATAGGAACATCTTTATTATAAAAAACGTCAGCCATAACAGCGAATGGGATCATTGCAGCCTTTTGAGGCAGATTGCTGGAAACCAAAGCGGCCTCCTTTTTCAAGGTACTGTTGATGGTATTCCTCTGCCCTGTAAAATTTCTTTGCAGGAAGAATCTCTGTGACAATCTTCCTGCCCAATGTCGTCTGGTGCCTGTCTAAAGATTCCTTGGCAGCATTTTCCTGCTCCGGGGTGTAGTAGTATATCCCAGAACGATATTGAGTCCCCACGTCATTACCCTACAGGATAAAAATGATAAGAATTATCAGTTTGGAAAGAAAAGTGAGCAATTGAGAATCCTATATATTATTTTCCCCTAAGATAAAAGCAGCGTGGATTGTAAGTAGAGCCCAAATCTGCAAGATTTAAAGCCAATGCTTGAAATGCATGGTAATCAGATATTCAGATTTAAGGTTCTTCAGAAGAAATTCACATGTAAATGCATAAATCATAGGGCAAAACACTTCATCAATTGCAAGATATTATTCTGTGCGGACGCTGAATGTTGTTCACCGTCTGGAGGCTAACCAGAATGTGCCACGTCAGCAGTACCGAGCACGGTATCGAGGCGCGTACCGTGCTCGGTACTACTGATGTGGCGCATTCTGGTTGGCCTGCATCCGCACAGAATAATTTACCCCATCATTGGTGCATTAATCATTATGCATTCCACCTGGGAAATCAGCATAGAATGGCAGACAAAATGATAGAACTATTTCAGCATCTAGAACTGCATCTTTATCTCACTAAAATTTTGCATATGCTCATAATTTAGTTTCAACAGTCCTAGAAGAAGTATGCTTCTCAGCCACATAGAGAGAGAGAGAGAGAGAGAGAGGTGTTAAGCTGGAATTCTTTTTCTTTTAATTTCTATATCACAAAATTCAACTAAAAGATATGGATAATCAAAGCTCAAAATTTGTGTTGCTGAATTATTCCTATTAATGACACTACTTGAACATTGAATGTAAAAGAAGAAATACAAAAAGTGGGTATAATTGAAGCACATAAGTCTAAAGAAGAATTCAACACAAAATAAATAAAAAATCAATCCAAAAGCCATAGTGACACATGCTAGCAATGCAGAAAGGTTGGCACAAAAGATAATTGTCCAAATAAGAAAAGAGGAAAAAGGTGTAAATGAATGTTACCACAAAAGAGCTTCAAAATGGGTTAATCCTTTCTGTTGGCAATCCTATAGAGTCTTTGTATCTGGACACAAGTGCTCATTTTCACTCGACATAACATAAATAGCTCATGTCTAACTATTTTGAAGAACATCAAGAGAAAATCTTACTTATGACTTAATATAGTGAGACTTGGTGACATTCAAAACAAAATTGTTAATAGAATTATATGTAAGTATTGAAATGAATATAAATTTGATCTCTATTAGTTTAAAAAGAAGGGGTAACTCAACCTCAACACTGACTTTAGAAAGTTTAGCAAGGGTGTTATGATGATAGAATCTGGTAAAATATGAGCAATCATAAAGATCACCCTAATTCATAGACATGGCATCAAAAGTTGGGACATATGAATGAGAAAGAAATAAGAGTTTTATGTTAAAAGCTAAGGACAAATTGGTCGTGTTTTGTATTTGTTTTTTTTTTTATACCTAAAACAGAAGCATGTTTGGATGTCCATTTGTTTCTTATTTTCATAATATATGTTTTGGAAACAAATGAAAACACCTAATTATATATTTAAATTTCTAGAAAAGCTAACTTGCTTCGAAGAATAAAAACAAGAATATTTCCTAATTTAAGTGTCTATTTGTCAAAGCATAAAACACAAACACAAACAAACATGTGCTAGATTTTCAAATTTGAAAAATTTATTAAGGATTTTATCCATGGAAAATATAGAAAGATTAGTTTTTCTCAGGTATTGCAGGCAAACCAAAACAAAACAATTAGAGCTTATGCATGTTTGGAAACCATCCCCAATTATATCCCCTACTGCCTCACTATGTCACCTTCATTGGTGACTCCACTAGAAAATCATATGTTTACTTTCTAAAAAAGTGATGACTTGATATTCTTAAAAGATGAAAAAGCTTCGTAAAAAATGATACAGTGAAAAGTAAAGGGCATAGGAACAAAAAATGGAGGAAACTATGACAATTGACAATAAGAAGTATAAATAGTTTTGTAGATAAGACAAGATATAGATGGTTCTCCTATACATAGAAATAAAAAGGGAATACAGAGAGAAGCATAGGTTGAAGCTGGAGTTAAAATAGAAAAAAACATTGGTTAGCTTTTTTGTTGGTGCTAGCAATGAACTTCCACCGTGTTGTGCAAGTGTGTTAATGTAATAGACAATTGTGGTGGCATTGAAATAGATGTGATGGTGCGAGAGAAAGTATGGTTGAGTCGGAGGTAAGATTGGCGGTGCCATAAGATATCTCGTTGCCGTGAATAGGGACTATAACTCAAGATTATTTATATCAAATCATCTAAATCTTTTACTTTATTGTTTGGTCCTTTTTTTCCCAATATTTAAAGGATTGAATGAAAAGGAAAATTATAATATCCTTGTCAATTATGGTGACTATTTATCTCTATTTAGTCATAGACTTAGACAAAACAATCTTACCGAACCAAGTAATTTTGGTTTGGAGCCTTTTACAATTTTTTTAATTCTCATTTTGCTGAAGGTTATTTTTCCAGTAAGAGAAGAAGGGATGCAACCATTATGATAAAACAAAAAAAATGTAATGCTATATAGTATATTCTATGATGGTAACATCATGTGTAACAAGAAGCACTGGCAATGCAAGGGGACAAACACATAAATAAAAGATAGCATGTCCGGCCAAAGATTTCAAATGGTTAGAAGTCATTGATCATTCATCTAGAATTAACACAAGTGCAACGCTTAATAGAAATGGTTGGAAAAAAAATTACAAAGCCAAACTAAAACAATCAGGATCAAGGAAATGCGCTGAGAGAATAAAATGCATGCAGTGACTTTCCTATCATAAATAAATGACTACCCAAAAAAAAAAGTTTGATGGCCTACTTAATTTTTCTTCAGCTTAAATATCATAAGTTGCAACCCCCAAACGGTTCAGAAAGGAAGTGATACAAAATAAACCAAGTAATACATTAGATTTCCAAATTTCATTCTTCCATTGCGGAAAAAGAAGAAGTTTGACCCATGAACTCATGATCTCCTTAAATGCATGACCATGTTTATTAAAGATATAACTTATAACTTCTAGAAAGTTCATTAGTCATTACAAAGTCCATGATCTAATTAAGAATTCAGTCAAAATATCTCATTGAAAATATAGGGGCAGTTACATGTCTAACACAAATTTTGTACATTCATAAAACTAAAAAAACAACTTCATTCATTTTCAATAATACCAACCAAAACTCAAAAATCACAACAGAACCCCAACTCATATTTATAATTTTCATTCATCAAATTTCCAACAATTTGATAGTGACACACGTAAATCCCCATATTTGATAATTCATGTTTTGAGGTAGGCGTTAGATTTTATAAATACTTATGATTAAGGTGGCATACATAACCCTCCATTAGAAAATAGTCCACAACAATGTATTTTTTAGTTTCGTTAAAGCTTTCAAAAGAAAGGGTTCATGCAAATAATACAGATATATTGATTGCACGTCAATTTCATTCAAGTCAAACAGTCATGACCCAACATTTAAGGACAAAATATGCATTTAAAACCATTAGGTTATGTCCTTTTGGAGGCATTGGCATTCCTCTGATATGATAAGAGATTTCCAAAAACCAATTTTTTTATAACAAAATATGCACAACATACAACAACAACTACAACATCAAGCCTTTATCCCACTACGTGGGGTTATTATGCACAACATGATGACAAAAATCAAACAGGCACATTAAAACTGCTTCATTTACACAAGGTTGAAGTAGAAAGATAGCTGTTCCTTCTATCATATTTTTCGCATACTTTTTGTCAAGGAGAAATAACACACCTCGTTATGCTAAAAGGATAAATGGACCATATTTCTTTATTTAGTTTAAAACACTTCAACATGCTGCCAAGATCCCCTCAGCTTATGAGAGTTGGATGGATAACTTAGATATTGAATTTAAGAGATGCAACCACCATTTTATTCATTGAATGATATTTTGCAACTACATTCTTCCGTGCAGAAAAAATTGAACAGGTTTTCAATACAGAGTTAAAGCTGATGGCAAAAATCGAAAGTATCAATCACATTAAATGAAGACATATTATATACATCAGACAAACCTTATTAAAAAACAGTGTGATTTAACCGATAAACAAACACTCATCAACCGTCGCCTACCAGTTCGAAACACAGCCACCAATTCCAAAAGCAAGACTAACCCATGTTTCCCAGATTTCAAATAGTTAAAAATTCGAAATATTACACATTTCATGTTTCACTCCTTCAAACTCTAGAGAACTCCCAAAATTTCACTTTATTGCTTCAACCAAATTACCCAAATGACAAATTGGACACTTGAGCAGCATGTCAAGCGATTCAACAACAAAAATAAAAAAAAAATAGTAAAATTACCTGGCGATTGAGCGTAGTAGGATCGTGGCGTGCCCAGAAAACATCAAGCAGATCCTCATAACGGCATGAATTGGGGTCGTACTGCACTCGCACGACCTCGGCGTGGTTCGTCGTCCCTGTGCACACATCTTCGTAAGTCGGATTATGCGCCAGCCCCTGACTGTAACCGACCTCCGTGTTAGTAACGCCCGGAACCCTCTGGAAAGCGAGCTCGACGCCCCAGAAGCATCCGGCGCCGAACTGTGCAAACTGCTGCCCCGGCGCTGGCACGTCGTCGTCCAGACCCTGAGCAATCGCCGCCGATGACGTGTCCATAGATGAGAGCCCCGCCCGATTTCCGAACCCTAACCAACCTAGCTTCCCCAGCCAATTCATCGACGTTGGGAATCGGCTCAAGGGCGAGGAAAGGGATGATGAAAGGAGGTTCGATTTAGGGGGAAAGACGGTGGAGAATTGTCGGAGGTGAGGGAAGCAGGATAGAGAAGCGGCGACGAGAGAGAAGTGAGCGATCGTAGGCGAAGCCGTGGGTAAGATTATGTTCATTGTGGCGTGGAAAAGAAGCAATGGAGTGAAAGAAGACGACGCAAGAGCTTGCTAAAATCCGAGTGGAGTCCGCTCACCTATTTACGGTAACCTCCACGTATTTCCTTGACTCAGAATCTTCGGGCACTCAGTTTCGTCTGCATTTTTTTATTACTATTCCAAAATATTAAATATTGATAAATTAAAAATAAAGTTTATATTTTTTTTTCAAACATTTTCAAAATAAACCCCCAAATTATTCGTATATAATTAATTTAATCCTAAAATATCATGTTATCCCAATTTAAGCTTTGTTCAAATAATTTTCTTCCTACTTAAAATAATTTTTTAGCAAAAAAACTTTTTAACTAATTTTTTTATAAAAGAAGCTATTTTAAAAAACAATAAAAAAATCTATCACAAATGAAACCTTAACCTCTAATCTATACAAAATTAATTCAAAACTATCCCTCATAATTATAATATAATCGCTAAAAGCTAATGTCTTATAACATTATACTCTACAATTAAAATAATCTGATGACTATTTTAAATTTCACCTTTTTTGAAATATATAGTAATTAACTTTATCGTTTAAAAAAAATTATTATTCGCTCTCAATATTTTCTTATCATTCTCATAATTTTATTCCAATATTATATTATTATGGTAATTCATTTCATGTTTTATTTTATTTTTTCATAAAATGATAAATGGATTCAAGAGTTAGCTCAAACATGCTAATTAAGTTCAAATTAAAATAAAATGTTAAAATTAAAAAAAATTTAGTCAATATATCCTAATATAAATTATTTCATAATAAAATCATTAAATCTATTTTGCACTACAATATAATTTAATCGGACATTATTTAAATTTCAAATTTACCTATTAATAACAAAATTAGAAAGATACAAGTCAGATATTTGTCTATAGTATACCAATATTTAAAAAGTGACATGTAATTCTACCAAATTAAAATCATAATCTTTCAATTTTAAAAAACAACCAAAATTATTATCACTATAGTATTTTATGAGCATATTATTAGCAGTTCATCAATGTATGAAACATATATAAAATGATGAAAAAAATGGAAATAATGGCCATGAAATTGCAAACTTTTCACCTCTCACAGCTCAATCAGAGCAAAAATTAAGGAAAATAATATTACAGTGAATCCCACAATTCTAAGCACATCTCTCTAGCACAAGAACAGATAAAGGAATGAAACAATGTGAAAATAGAAGGAACAAGGCACGAACAAACCATTTTAAGAGCTATAAAATGCATAAAGCTTAATTATGAGCTTGCAGTAAAGCCAACCTACAAAGTTTTTAGCTCAGTAGATGAGGAAGAAAGCGCAATGCTTAGTATAAAGCCAACCAATAGTCCAACGAGCCCAGCGAAAGCAGCAAATGTTAAAGAAAAGCCTGTATTACTTTGGCGAATATTAAGTCTCCTTAGCAATTCCTGAAATATATAACAAATAATAAGAAAATTATAGAGGATAGAAGAAATATTTAATTATTATGAGAAATTCAAGATGCATTTGTTTAACTCTGATTAACATAAGGAAAGCATTCTAAAACTTTAACATAATAGCATAAAACAACGATTAATAAAGTTAAGGCAAAGAACATTTATGTCAGGAATCAGATAAAAAGAGATGAGCTTAAAACTATTTTTTTTTAAGACATCCAAGGAACACATCAGCATTTTGGTCATATCAATCTAAGGGCTGTTTGGTAGCATCCATGATTTAAGTTAAGTAGGATTTCATAAATCCGCTAAATCCGGATTGCGGAAATCTTGAGAGGCCTAAATCCCGAAAATTATTTGGTAACATTCATGATAAATCCTATTAAATCACATGTAACCGTTTGGCTATAGAATATATTTAACGAGCAAATTTTCCTTTAGAGCCAACGGATTTCATAAATCCGGCAAAATACAGGATTTCGTAAATCCAGCAAAAAACAGGATTTCGGAAATCCGGGATTTAGCACAAAAAGGTGGAAATTTCCGTCTAAGGCGGCTTTCATTTGCCGTGAGATTTGGATTTGCATTTTAGGCCGTTTGGCTGGATTTCGCTCAAATCCGCCTCAAATCCCGCCTAAATCCTGCTACCAAACAGCCCCTAAAAGTATGCTCGTTAGAACTTACGTGGAGTTGAAGACTAAGACTTCATGTGGGATGGCTTTCTTACTGCTTCTTAAAATAATTTTCTAGTAAAAAATTTTAATTTATGTACTAGAAAGCTGATTTAAGAAGCAATAAGAAAGCCATCCCAAACGAAGCCTAAGATGAGTACATAAATATTTAATTCATAACAAAGTAATAACAGGAACTTTTACATGATTTTTTCTTCTGAGGAGAATGAGAAGCCACAGGCTTAATGATTTTTCCCTGTAAGAAACAAATCCTAACCCGTGCACTTTGTTAAACTGTAAAATTCCCATTTAACATACAGAGAGAAGTCCACAAGCTCAAGCTCTCAACTCCAAAGGCTTAATTCAATTTTCTGAAGTTAATATTTGCCACAAAGTGCATGTGATTCAAATGATAGAAGTTCATAAATTTAAAGCAAAATAAGCATTGGAAGCAAAGGCTAGAAGAGAGAACAAAAGCAAAATACCAATTCTCGTTGCAATTGCTTATTTTGCTGAAGAATAGCTTCCCTTTCATCTCTCAAACGCTGCAGTGCCTGAATCTGCAAAAATAAAGACAGGTTCATGATCATTCCAAATGTCTGATGTGGAAGATGGGTTAGGATGATCAATTAATAAACACGTTATTATTTCTGAAGCTTATTTTATCAGAACCTGTAGAAGAATCAATGAATTAATTTGTTTTGATGGTTGAACATACATCACAACGATGAAAGATAAATAAACGGCTTAGATAGGATGAAAATATAGATTCAGAAGTTTCTGACCATGCTATTACAGATCAAAGGTAATATGAAGGAAACTGGGGCGCTCGGTTAGGCAGGCCATGGGCCTCAATGAGAAACATTAATGAGGTTTTGGCTAGGCGAGCACCTTGGCTTGAAGCATCAAACAATAAGAAGTGCGCCTTGCGTTGATTGGAGAAATAGAAGTTAATATATACTTTAAATTTGGAGAATTAGCTAGTTTTTATGATGAAAATTTGATATTTTGGTGCTGTGAAATGAGCATTAAGAGCTGAAGAAGCAAAGGATGCGCACTAAAAACAAGAAAGTTATATCAAATATATGTGGAAAAGCTTCAATAAATAAATAGTAAACCTTAAAGAAGAAAATTAGGCGTCCATAAAACTTTCTAATCCATCAATAGAGAAGAAAGCATGGATAGTGATTGAAGATGAAAAATATAACAGTGAAAATCAAATTATCTCCAGGTTGTGAATGCTAGAAATATAAATAGTGTAACCATTGAAATTATTTAAATGTTTCTTTTGAGAAATTTTTTTAAGGTAGTCTATTTAGCTAAGATTTAGAATCAGTAATGTAGAAATGTTTATTAAAATGAGATGGACATTCCTTTTTAGTGCCTTCAGTAAGCACCAAGGGTGGCACTCTAGCACTTTGGGCATTAGATAGCAATATCGCCTTGAGAGCACCCAAAGTTTTTGATAACATTGTGTGATAGTTTGCTTATGCCGAGAGAGGACAAAGATAAGTTGGACCACACCTTTATTTTTCTATTTGTTGTAGCTTTATACTTCCTGAAAACTTAAGCCAGGGGTAACTTTTAGAGAAATTATTATGTGAAGATGCCGGACGTAGCTCCATGTTCGGAGGCAAATCAGGTGCAGCCACATCAGTGGTACCGAGCAGTACTGATCCGTGGTAGCGAGCAAGGGTGACGTGGCACATTCTGATTGATCGTCGGACGGCATTCGGCATCCGTACAAAATAATTTTTCAACTTTTAGAGGGATATCCAAGTCCCAATGATTACCCAGTAACTAATTCAATTACAACTAGTGCTGATTCAAAGCTAAAACTTCCGAAGCTTTCACATCAGCACCTCCCCAGCATGATGAATCGACTTGAAGTCTATCCATGCATGGATAACATACTAAAGTGAGTGATATGACTTTGGTTAAAGGGAAATAAGGCGCTGACCACTAATCAAAGTTATAACATACTGTAGTTTAAATTACATGATTTAGTTCTGATAGTAAATCTCTAGAAAGCGTAAATATAGCCTTTTATTGCAATTGAAAGAAGAAAAAAAAGTTCAAAGACAAAAGCATTCACAATTGCAAAGCAAAGTGATTCATCACATCACCATGGTTCATTTCATGCATGAAAAAGCAGGAAAAGAACTTCACAAGACGAATTATATGTAAACCAGTGGTAGGATAAGAGAGGTGGCATTCACCTCTTCAAAGCTCGACTTCCTGACAATCTACAAAGTCAAGAAAACCGAAGAAAAATCATTCTCCTTACAAGTTATCTGAAACCCAAAAAGGGAGAAGGAGAAACAGAGTATCTTACATCAGAACCTCTCATAGAAAGCATAGATGCTGAACTAATTCCTGACAACCCCTCATAATTTAGATGACCAGACTGGGGGGAAATATAAACCACCCTAAGCTTGCATTCTTCAATCACCTTCTCCCCATCTTTGATAAACTGCATGCAACCACAAAGAGCATAACAACCAGCCTCTTACTTAAAAAAAAAAAGATAAAATCAAATAAAAAAACCATAGATTCAGCACCGTATCAGGAGGGATTTCATCAATATCAATACTTGGTTGAACTTTTGTGCTCTGAAGTAGAAATTTATCCATGCACTGCATGTCTGGGGGGTATTCCTTTTGAGCTTGAAGAGTAACTACAATTAAAAAAAAAAGGAGAAATCCAAAATAAATCAGCAAAACGGGTCTAAATAAGGCAAGAGAATATAGAAAAAAATAAGCAGAATGCGGATCACAACCAGTTATGGTACATGAATCCCAAGGCTGAACCACGCTGGCATTCGGCCGCACGAAATACTTCTTCGGAGAAGTGGTTTTGACCTAACAAATTTAAAAAATCCCCAATTTTATCAATTTTTTAATGCAAAGTGAAAGTTTTGATTGCTGAAAATAAAATCGACAAATTCCAGGTCCTTCTGACCTTGAAGGCGACATGGTGCTCGGTGTTGTTGACAATCTTAAGATTGCAATAAGCCGGTTTTTCCAGCTCGACTGAGATCAATATTAGTCAACATGATCATCGTCAAAAGATACAAAGTATATTTTTGATTGGGGAAGAGAAAGAGAAAATGGAATGGAGAGAAATTACACTCGAAGGTAAGCTCTTCAGGGTGAACCGAGATCAACTTTCCACCACCCATCTTCGCTGCCGGCTGATCCAAAACCTACACCACGATAATCGAATAAGGGTGGAAGAACAAAAGATTTGGAAGAACATGATCGCAGAAAGATTCGAGCCAGCAAACCTTTACGTTTTGCGTTCGACCGGAGACAACGGACTAACGGAGAACCAAGAAGGCGTCCGGCTACGAATACCAACTCAGAGAGAGAAAGAGAGAAGGCTAAGAACGTTGAAATGGTTTCGAGTTCACTTCCACGGAGAGAACGACGGAACAGCTTCGATAGCTGAAAAAAACAAAAAATATTACACACCATTAGACTAAATTAGCAAGAATTAAAACAATTTGTCAGTTTGCACGCCCGCGGCATCACCTGAGGTCCATGTGGACCACATCATTTAACGCCCATCACATATTTTTGTAATTTTTGCAAGGCTTAATATTTTTTTAAATAATAAAATTTAATAGTAGATAGTTCTAGCAAAATTATTATGCGTCATCATCAGATGCCATTCAGAAGCGGATCAATATTCTATATCACCAATACGCTATGCATCATTACTGTATACCGTTATGTATAAGCTAATGTAGCTCATCATGTTTGACCTCCGAACAATTCGATAACTGCACGATAATAATCTCTCCTATACCTAAAAAATATTACTTTTTGATTAGCTGATTGATTTAATGTTATTAAATATTTGTCAAAATTTTGAATTAGATAGCATCTAATTTGTATTAAATATGTGCAAAAATTGATATATGAAATAGAACTTTTTTTATTAACTTTGTTTTAAATAAAAGGCAAAACACTATCTTTCAATAAATTTGGATGTAATCAAACAACAATTACCCACCGCGGGGTGGCCCGGTGGTGGAGACTTGGCTGGCCATAGGCCAGGTCCCAAGTTCGAATCCACTCGACGCTTCGTGACAGCCTTAAGTGTCGGCCCTGTAAATTGATGTGGGTTGCATGCTAGATCGACCAGGGAGATTAATGGCCGAAGGCCGACACTCCCTGCCCCCCAAAAAAAAAAAACAAAAAAAAAAAACAAACAACAATTAAATTTGAATTCCTATCCTAAATAATAAAAAACTCTATACTTTTTGGAATTTAAGTACATACCATGTTAGTAGTCAAGGATTATCACTTCCCAATGTAAATCAAGGCTGTTATTAATAAAGACCAAACAGCAACGTACTTACATACGTTCTAAAAAGATTTTGAAATCTCAAGTATTTTAATAAAGGCTTAATTTGGGGCAGCTATTTTATTGATTCTTAAAATAATTTTTTAATATAAAAATAGTTTTTTTACTAGAAAATTGCTTGTCTCAAACTATAATCTTAAAATAGCATGCAATTCAAATAGTCTCAAACCCATAATCACTAAAATGGGAGATATAACTCCCGACTTACAACTTAGGGCTCGGTTTGGGACAACTTTTGATCACTATTTTATTTTATTTTATTTTTGCTACTTTCAAAATAAATTTGTGCCGCCCCAATCCACCAGCTTAAGTTTTTTTTAAGACAATTGAGCCATTACAGTTGCGTTTGGGACGGCTTTCTTGTTGCTTTCTAGTAAAAAAAATTTATAATTAAAGAAATATTTGTGCTAGAAAACTGCTTTAGAAAGCAGCAAAAAAACCGTCCCAAACAAAGTCTAAGTCAAACGCGCACACACAATACATACCAATTTAAAATAAAACCATCATTAACGACACATTACCAATAGCCATAACTTCATAATCACAACATAACTAAAACAACATCAGCCATTTCAGTTATTTCATTACTCAAAAGAACACAGACGAACAATAAGAAAAGACATTAGATGGTCGCCAAATATAAAACAAACATGTCATAAACAGGAAAATACAATTGAAATTTTGAAAAGATTATCACTTGAATGTTGAGAAGCGAGGCAGCTTATCTCTCAAGTAATAGAGCCTCGCTCTTCTGACCTTCCTGTGCTTAACAACTCTGATCTCCTTTATGTTAGGCGAGTAGCTGGAAGAGATTTCATGCGTAAAATATAGTAATATCAATAAATGGGATCTCTAAAATTTGAAATTTATTAGAGTGAAATAAGCTGCAGTAAGGGTAGTTCAGAATCCTAGCAAAAAGAGTTAAACTGCACCTGAAAATTCTCAAATGCTCGAAGTTCTTTCATAGAAAGTACAATGAAACTACAGATGATGGGTTTTTTTAAATAAAGTGACAAAATTAGCATGCTTTAATGTTTTATAAGCAAAATCATAAACAATGGGTTACTTACAGGTAAAAGGAAAATGGATGGTTGAATTCATCATATATGCAGGAAAGGATCACAGAACAACTGGGAAGTCCTTATGAAGTTGCAGACAAATTTTGCTTAAGAAAAGAAAAAAAAAAGATTTCTGTGGAGTAATATGGTATATTTTCTGATGCCTAGCTCTTTTAGCTTAAACATGGCTTGATGAGGGATTTTATCACGGAAAAGACAAAGCAATCATTAGATAAAGATGACTAACATAAGAATTGAAAGAGAGGAATGCGTGAGGAGAACTCCTCACGCATTCCTCTCTTTCAATTCTTATGCTGCTACTCAGATGGTTCAAAGTCCAAATCAAACTAACAATATGAAGATGAATATAATATCTGCAATAATTCTCCTTCCCTTTTCATCCAACACTATTGTTGTATGTGCAGCACCTCGATCTGCACAAATAACTACGCATGCATGTGTCTAGTGCATTAATCTTGTTAGTTATTGTGAAATCTGATTGTGTAGATCAATCGAGTTGTACAATTACCCCTGAACTCAGTTCAATTTCTTGCTAGCGGGGTGCCAAGGTTCCCCCCCGCTTGCATTCGAGTGCTTTGCACATAAATTTTTTTTTTACAGCATCTCGACGCTATATGCAAGAGCGCCCTGACATTGTGTACCAGAGCGCCACGATGGTGCACCCGAGCGCCCCAGAGCAGAGTTTATAAGCACCCCGATGCTACAAAGTTTGTTGGGAGAAATGGCAGAGAGCGTAGCGTCACAATGCTGTTGTTGACCTCCTTTTTGGCAATCGGTTACTTGCATGGTCTTGTCACTTGCATTTCGTAGGTCGATATACTTGTTTGCACGTTGCACTATTGTGTCTAATGGAAGCTCAAATCATGCATTTACCTCTAATCGTTGTCGGCTCTGGAATTTATTTTCTTTAATCATGTATTGTCATTTTATCATGTTTTAAAACATATGTGATCGGGTCGACACCGAGTTAATGAATATTTTACGTACATTTGAGCCTTTATCGCACATGCTGGTTTCATGCGTAAAATCTTTTGATCGGGACCTCGTCTTATGAAATGGACTGCACGAGTACATCCGACTCGTCGAGATGAATCAAAGAGGTTTACTTGCGCTCAAATTGGACACCATTTGATGCATGTCAAGGAGAGAGAAAAGTGAGATTATTATCATTATTATTATTTTTATTGTTTAAATAAAAAAATGAGGAAATAAATATTTATATATTTTTTTCTAATTAATTTAAAATTAAATAAATATAATAAATAATATTTAAATTAAAATTTAAAATTAAATATATATCCTCTTGATTAATTTAAAATCAAACAAAATAAAATAATAATAATAATAATAATAATAATAATAATAATATATTTAAAAAATACATGATAAAAATGAGGTGTCATTCAAATAGATTCTTTAAATTAAGCTTAAATACAAATTATTTTTAGCCATATCCTTTTATATGTATTTTAATCAAGTAAAATTCATCATCCAAGTGCTAGTTTTAAATTTTCTCTCTTGTTTTTGGGAAGAGGAGAGAAAGCTACAGCATACAGCAAGAATGGACCTATAATATTCATTAAATAATAGCTCGTCCCGCACAAAAAGATAGAAAACTTTTATCTCCCAAAGTATTTTTTCTAGTCTCCACATCTCTTTTTTCTCTGACATTCAGGTACAACAAGAAGGAAAAAAACATTCAGGTACAACAAGAAGGAAAAAAAAGGCTCTCATCACAAAGAAAAAAAAGGAAGCCCTCTCTCACAGAACGGATTCCTTGGCTCTGATCTCACGTAAGCAATTTATCTCTCCCTAGCTCTCATTCTCTCAGGTTTATTTAGGCAAAACAAACCGAGCAAAGTCGAGCTGTGCAAGTGCTTCATGTTCGAGCTCATTTATTATCAGCTTGTTCAAACTCAGTTCAAGCTCGATTCGAGCTTTTCTAATTTTGTTCAAGTTTGGTTTATTTAAAATGATACATGTTTAAGTTCGTTTCATGTCTGATTCGTTTTGTGTTTATCATGCTTTAAACAAAGAACCTTATCAAGCCTGCTAACAAATAATTATTTAGAGTTTGTTTACAAACATGTTTATCAAGTTTTTTAGCTTCCAAAAAGTATGTTCATGAACCTATCTAGTGAGTATTATAGAGCTACCAAACGAGCTCATTCACAAACAAACAAGAACAAAAAATTTATTCTTCTTATAAACAAGCTTGTTCGTGAACACATTAAATAAACAATCCAATAAATATAAACAAATAACCCTTGTTCATGAACAAATTCCTTTTATTAAAAGAGTAACATAAAAATTTGAAATTAGTTTTTCATAAAATAAGAATCATTATTAATATAAAACTAAAAGTTATGCGAATATAAAGCAAATAAAGATTTATAACAAGATTTAATCGATTCTTAACGAGCTTATTCACAAGCTCTATATTAAATGTTAATTGAGCTTCTTAATGAGATTTAAATCATACTTTTTATCGAGCTTGTTCGCGAGCATTAATTAATATAGTTCATGAACATAAACGAGTTAAACACAGTTGTTCAAACCTATTATTTAACAATCAAGTATTTTAAAATAGTTCAAACTTTTTTGATTACTTAAATAAATGATCATAAATGAGCTGTAATTGAACCGAGTCATGAGTAGCTTATCAAACGTTCATCAAGATCTTTAAGACAAAAGGGCATATCAAAGTAAGGTTAGTTAATCTGTTGAAGTTAGATTTGTTAAAAGCAACCTGGCATCCAAAATAAACTAGAACTCAGTCAATCCAAATGATACAATTCTTGATGGTATTTTAATACCCTCCATAGTATATAAACTTGTAGGTTCACTTGGACGAACTAGCTCAGAGTGAGAACTTCCAAAAGGATGAATTTACTAAGGAATTAATTCATTATATCATCTTAGGAAATGTTGAGCCTTCTTAAGTCTATCCTAATCTTAAACATTTTTCTTGGATGGAGCTGTTTTTCTTTTCAAAATAATTTCAATTTTATATTACTCACTTGCCAGTTACCATGCCTAAACAAGTCTACTTGAACCTTGTTGGTAAAACCTAATCATAAATGAAGAACTTTCCCATGTGCTGACCACAAACCTAGTCTAAAATGTTTAGAGTTGACTAGAAACCATTCGTGAAAAGGGTTGATCCACTAATTCCTCTTTTGATGTTATGCAAGGGCATAGCCCTAACAGAATATAATAACAGCAATATTAACCTTATTATAACCAATCCAAATACACTTAAGCTCTTGGGACAATCAAGGAGTTGAAGATCAAGCTAATCAACCGAGTTGAAATCCTTATTTAAGGAAGCACATCTAAAGGGGCATATTATCAGGACTCTAAAAGGAGGTGTAAACCCAAGATATTTTGCACTCAATAAGTAAGCATAGCCTATAGGCATAAAATGATCGAGCATAACCTATGGGCCAGATAGTTCAAATCAGCCCTCAATGGTCAAGCATAACCCACAATCTAAAACCAAACCCAAATATTACAAGGTATTGTCAACTTTACAATTTTATCCTTATTGGCGCTCCACACGAACACACTTAACATTGGAATTCATAATAAAACATGAATTGTTGCAGCAAAAGATTCTCCACATATAAGCTAATCCTTTATTTATATAGCCCAACAATTTAGCTTTCATTCTAATATATATGAAATTAGGTTTCTATTGGTCCTCTTCCATCCTAGAAGCATGCCAGAGCCTCTCCTTGTCCAATCCTTGCCCCGACAATCTCTCTACCCTCATCAAATTTTCGGATGCCAGTGGCCAACTAACTTTTGCTTAGTTCACCCTCAAGGTACACATGGCGTTGGAGAAGATCTAGCTTTGTTATTAATTGTAACAACCTAGCTAAGATATTATGAGATTTTATCCATTTTGACCCAACCTATGCTAACCTAAATATCATGATTTTATCCTTCTTAGTGCAACTCCACACGAGGACACCCATCACAGGAATGTTTCAACATGAGCATGTTTAATGTTAAAATTCCCAATGAAATTCTAATTGTCATACCAAAAGTCACTCATATATAACCTAACAAACTTTCCCCTTTTATGTAGTGGGATTATATTCATTCATGTCCTCTTTCCATCCTGAAATCCTACAAGCACCAGCATCTTATGTGATTCTTTGTTTCAATGATCATAGCCTACACTCATTGCACTGTCCTCATAAGATTATGGGATATCAAAGGCCCGATAGCTTCCATTTTATTGGTCCTCAAACCACACATTATAGTAGAGAAGGTTTGACTTTGATATGAGTTGAAACAAACCAACCCAAAAAAATTATGAGGTATTGCTAACTTTAGCTCAAACCAACTCATGCTAAGTAGAACCTCACACTTATCCAGATGGTGCAACTTTTTAGGAGATGGGTTGAACATAAGCTTACTTAACTTTGAATGTCCTAAGGACGTCCAACTATTATACTAAAACACGTCGCATATCTATTGAGAATAAGCCTTTACTTATGTAGCCTAATAACTTCTCTCTTTTTTAGAAGTGGAATTAGGTTTGTTATTCCAAAACTTTCCATCCTTAAAACCGGCCAAGAATTGCTCTTTCTTTGCCTTTTAGCCTGGTGAGCGTTGCACTGGCCACATCAAATTTCAAAATTGTTTGACTATGGGTCTCTAAAGCTTGAGTTTAACTTTAAATGGATGAGCAAAGTTTACTGGCTGAAAAAGCTCAACTTAGGCTTAAATGATTGATCATAGACTAAAAAGAAACATTCTTAGCAAATACATTAGAAACAATAACAAGTGGTAAATGAGAGTGGTTATCTGAGAAGAACAAATGTTGATTACCTATCATACATGAGAAAACACTAGAATCCAAAATAAAAAATATACCATATGAGAAAGATGCAGCAAAACTACAGGAAAAAAAGAGAAACAAATATAAAGGTCTACGAGCTCTAAAATCAAACGATCATAATCCTTTGAAAATAGCATGATAGATCACTAAGAATAGAGGATTTTCACGCCGGTTGCAGATAAAACTTTATCATTGCTACACATGACTAAACAGAAATAAAGAAAATATGATAATTCTAGGAATTTCAAGAGATGCATGCATCTATAGCCTACAAATTAAGCAAGTTATATTTTTCATTGTTTTTGGAGACAATTGTTAAACATGCAAGACTTTTTAATTAAATCACTACCATTATTGAGTAATATCAGCATGGATTCTAATATTCAAAAAACTTCTATACAAAATAAAATAAATTGACTTGTTATATTTAGGCCATCTCCAACCGAAAAACTTAATTTTCACTCCAAAATACAGTAACTCTTCTCCAAAAGAACTCCATTTTATAACACCCAAAAAAGAATATTAAGTGCATCTTTCTCCTACTTTATTTAACCTAATTTTCGGATTAAAAAAATAGCGGGTGACGTCGCACTGTTCGCCCTCATGTGAATGCCATTATTTTTGTCGATCGGCTGGAACAAACGACGGATGCCAAACGAGTGTTAGGTGTTTGGCTGGAGATGAACTTATATATATTCAATTACTCATTTCATTCCAGATCAAGAAAGAACAGACTAATGATTTTTACAAAAAAACAATCATAGCATTTTGTTAAATGCTTTTCTAAATAAAAGGAAGAACTTACATAGGGAAAACAATCTCAACGCCAATGCCTGCAATAATCCTCCTAATACGAATAGTTGTGTGAATTCCCGCGTTTTGCTTTGAAATGATTATACCCTTGTAAACAGAAAGCCGCCTCTTATTTTCTGGTACTTCCTGTAATCGGCAGACCTCAATATCTGATAAGACAATCAAAGCAACAATGAATTGATCAAAACTGAAAAATACACCAAAGTTTACCAATTTAATCTCCACAATATCTCCAGTCCTGAGGTCTGGCACTGGCCTCTGCTTTTCCGATGCCTCAATAGCCCTCTTGTTCAAAATCTATCCAGCAAAACAGCAGGAAACCATAAACGCAGATATCCAGCAATAAAAACCCAACCTTAGGAGCGAAATACGACATGCAAGGAAGAAGCATTCAGGATTGTAAGTATGACTCAAGATAGAAAATTACTAAAAAGATCAATCAATTTTCCTCGAAAAAAAAATAGAATAAGTTATGCTTGAGTCGAATCGTAATTAGACCAGGCTAACGTATAGTTAGGTTTAGCTCATCTCAAGATTAAATCCAATATGGAACCGATCTTGAGCCAGATAGACTGAAGTTTGGACCATTCACAGCTGAAAGAGAATTTACCCCCATAATGTCCCCGAGCTTGATTCTAGGTTTCCTGGGAGGCTTCTCCTCCGCCACCACATCAGCACCTTCAGCCGGAATCTCGCTCTCCTCTTCTGCATCCTCTACCTCCGCCTCGCCTTCCACGGAGTTGTCGCTCGCCGCGGAAGCTGTGAAATGTCGGAAACGGCGACTAAGCGGCGAAGGGAATCTAACTACTAAGGCATCGAGTGAGGAGCTAGGAAGCGGGGCGCGGCGAGGGGTGAGCGAAATTAAGGGAGGAGATGAGAAGATGGAGGGACTCAATTTCTTTGAGCAAGAGCAAGTTGAGATATGGGCAAGACTGTAAGACAACGCATTAGCGGCCATGGCCGCTTCTTCTCGGAAGTTAGATGAAGAAATAGGCCTTGTGATAGTGGATGCAAGGGCCGCTGGAAATGTTACAGGAGAGCCTTATCAACTGTCACAATATTTGAGTGTGTTCTCCGGCGTGTTTTTTTTTTATTATTATTTTTACTTTAAATATATATACATTCTAAATATTTAATTAATGAAACTAGCAAAGAAACGTTTTTTTTTTCTTCTATGTGAAAATGAGATAAAAGCTGAAAAAAATCTCAGATAAAGGTAAACCTGCAAGATAATCTCATTGCATTGGATAAAATATTAATGAATTTAGGGTACGTATGAGAGTTTTTTTTTATTTTATTTTTTTAGATCATAATTATAATTTCATTAAGTTACTATTTTTCAATATTTTCTAAAAAATTTTGTACTAAATTTATTTTTACAATAGCTTCCAGAAAAATGAATTATCCAAAAATAATTTTGATTTATTTGGTACAGCTTTTGTCACTAATTTTTAAACCTTTCAGGCTACCTCTATCTTAAAATGCAAAGACAGGCAATAATCGAGAATTTAAATTAAAAATATGACTAACAAAAATTTTATTTTATATTAAATTACTAAGAACACGAAATAAATAGATAGCATGAAAATTAATATCACAATTATTTATATGTTTGTCATAATTAGCAATTTTAACAAAAAAATAATTGATAATTATGTTACTTAAAATTAAAATAATTAAATTTATTGTCAAAACCGATTATATTTTAATTCATATAAAATCAAATTAAAATTTATTTCAATTTAATTTGATTTAAAGGAATAATTTGATCAATCTGATTTTCTAACTTTTATAATTAAAACCAGTTGATTTAACTACACAAATCATATAAGCTACGGAAAAGGCAGAAAATCTTTCCATAATCCATAAAAAAAAAAATAATAATAATAATAAATAAAAAAAAACCCTAGAATACCTCGGGAAGTCTTCATTCACATAACTAAAGCCTTCACACAATTATCTTATTCAAATCAACTAGAAAAAAACTAAAAATTTGTGTCGAGACATACAGAAAAAAAAAGTTATATTAAATTTTAAAATATTACCTTATTTTGAAATAAATATAATATAGAGATAATCAATCAAAATCTATATTTTATTTACCTTAAATAAATTCAATAAATTTAAACCCCATCTCGATAAAAAAAAAAATTAATCAGAATATGTTGATCCAATATATTCTGGAAAAACTCCACTGCCCGGATAAAAGAGCTAAGATTCAACAATAAAATTGGACCAAAGTAGCAGCGTCTGTTACTGCATGTATATGAGAACAAACCGAGACAGAAAAGCACTTACCAACTCAACGTTTGCTAAAGCTTATCCAAACATATAATCATAAGAAACTACAGCAAACCTCATAACTTTAGTAATGTCTATTTTTGAGCTTGGATCTGCACCGTTATCAAAGAAAGACAGAACAAGGTGAACTTTGAACTACCCAGGCAAACTCAAGATTGAATTGGCTTGATCTTGAAGTGGAGGGATATGAGGGAAAACACAAAACACTTCAGGTCCTGCATCCAAAAGTAAGATCAAAAGAGCATTTCATCAAAACAAATACCAAAGATAAACCACACTAAAAAAACAGATGCAATATAACTCTGTCTTATCGCAATGGATTCCATGGAAACAATGCCAATGAGACACAAGAACAGGTAAAATACTCCAGCTTATTGCAATATAATAAAATAAATCTTTTTTAAATCTCCATAATATCTTCCTATTATACATTACTCCTAAGAAGCTTATTCATATTAATCACCAAATGTTAACTCCTCGTTTATATCAACATTATTCAACATAATAGATCCAATTTACTTAAACTACCACATCCAAATATTGATTTATATTCTAATTATATTGATTGATAATTATTAATATCACGTATATCAAAATTATATATATATTTTTTATTTATTTTTCTACTAAGCCTTCGATTTCTAAGCATTCATCTATTATTCTAACTTTCCAAGGTAAGTGGAACTATTTACAAAATCAGCAAGGAACTACACAATTGGAAGAACAACAGTGGTTCAAAAGCATCGTCATATTAACCAAACTGACCAAAAATTTACATCAAAATTATTAGTAAATCAGCATATTGGTAAACCAGTAGGGAGATTCACAATAAGTACCAGTTAAATAAAATAAATATTATATGCTAAAATATCTATTGATCTGAACAAGGTGAAATCAAATCCCATCAATACTCCTCAAAACAGTCCCTCGACCGTTCAGACTAGACCAACTAAATCTCAAAGTATCACATTTTTCTAACTATTTCCTCATTTATAAATAATTGATCTTAAATGATCCATCAAATAGAAATCGATAGATATTGTGATACAAAATTGATCCCACTTTAATCTTTAAGAGATCAGCTAGGATAAATTTTGTATAATTAATAGACTAAATTAAAGAAATGTGTCACTGACTAAATAGGCCACATAAAAATACCAAAGGAACTATTTTAGACTTTCTCCCTTCTTGAATAATGTGATGAATCACAGTCAGATTGAGAAAAAAATCAAGAATTTCACATTATAAAACTGGGCAGAAAGTAGAAAATAAAATGGGACAAACAGCACATCCTCTCAGCATCATCCATAAACCAAATGGGCCGAAGATAAATTGTCAACTAAAGGTCTATTAGGCTGAAAAGAAGGTGCAAATATAAAAAAGGTGCAAGTAAAATAACTTAAGAGTGTTAGGGCTCAATTTTTATTTAGGCTATTTACTTAGCGAAACCCGTGAAAACAAATATACAATGCATTAGACGAATATTCTCATAGGCAAAGCTTCATTGCGAATCAAACACCCCCCCAAACAAATTTCTTTTAATATGCCTAGAGAAAGGCGTTTGAGTTCAGACATCAAAGGAAAAAGTATGTATTTAACTCGAATGGTTTAAATGTAATGGGTGAGAAATTTCTCATCACAGCGCCCCAACCAAAGCCTACATATCGAGAAAGAACAAGTGCCAAGAAAGACAAGAAGTTGAAATATCATTTGATCATTTCTGATTGGAATATTTGAGGAAGGAAGTCTACTTGTATATTAATTACTGCAGGTGTGGAGAGGAGCATTTGATCAGATAGGTATAGATCACTGTATGAGTTGAAATAGCTTTGAATTAACCTCAAGAAGAGAAAATTCAAAACAGATCACGCAAAGTTCATAAATTCATGGTCAATTGGTGCCATCGCTGAACCAGAAAAGGTTATGACCCATTTTACTGAGTGCCTTGTGCAGAAAAAAAATGAATCTGGTCAAGGAACGCCAATAATGCTTAGAGGAATTCATAGTGCAGATCACAGAATCACCATTCTTCAAGCTTCCAATATTCAAGGTATTCAAATTAACTTGTGATGAATCCTTTATAAATATTGGAGGCATGTTACAATCAGCATTTATGCATATCACAAGAACTCTATTTATGGCCTAAATCTCAAAGCTATTATGCAGGTAGTCAAAATACCTATCTTTAAAGAATTTATCCTGTATTCTGTATTCTAACCAAAAAAATTGAAGTGCTGCAACAATTCTCATAACTCAGTTCAGACTATGCAAGAATTTACTTATGCCATTGAACATTGGTTGGGGACTGAAATAGAGCGAAGATGCTCCAAGAAGAGTAAGTTTTCTAGCTTCCAAGCAAATCAAGGCAACTGATCCACCTTAAAACATAACCTAAATGAATAATCTGGTGACATAAAGCTTGAAATAAGCACGATATTTGGCAAGCAATAAGCATTTCAATAGTGTAATTCAAATGTATCACTTCATTTCTTATTCATAGAAAAAGGTTTGCAAGCATAAGAGAAAACCAATTTGAACAAATATAGAATCACAGGAAAGTGCCTTTCAAAAGTTAGTATTAAGGCCTGGTTGATAATGTATCAGTAAACCTTGATCAGAATGGATGGAAAGCTCTGACAAGCATAAAAAATTTTCAGGAACGACTAATCTTATTTACTTCATTCCTATTAATTCAAATAAGTGCACAAAAGCGTAAAAGAACAGGACGCAGTTAATCCTAGTCCTAAATTAATCACAAATGGTTGCCAATAACTCTCATTTCTGATTAACCGTTTTTACAACAGGCCGCAATTAAAAAACCTTCAGTAATTGCTTCTACTTCTGTAGGAAATTTACCAAATAAATACAACAGATGCATTAGGGAAAAACCATTTCTACTGGCCTTGATTAAAAAACATTTCCTTAAGAGGATCATAAAACAAATAATTTTAATAAAGCTTCTATTGAAATAAACAGTTTTCAGATTTAGTAATAACTTGTGATGCCTGAAGAACATTAGAATGACTTAACAAAGGATCTTGTTTCAAAGAACATCATGACTTGACTAGATCTTTGCAGTCATGGCTATGTTTTTTTTATAGATAGTTCATAGTTCACAACATTTATTTTAGGAAGACGTGATTTTAAAATTGCCCACATTTTCTTCTGCGAAGTTGACCAAATGGTCAACCTAAATCAACAGTTTCTTACTATTATCAAAGTTTCACAGTAACTTATGAAAATTCATGGAGGCTCATTAGCACGCAGCTAAGGTAAATCTTGGAGCCTATCATTCTCAGACGTGGTCCAACAAGGTGAAAAAATTATGCTTGAGGTATCTATTTGCCGTTTCATACTTCCATTGAAGAAAACACTCAGCATTTGATTTTATTCTGCCCCATACAGAATTAGCGCATAAAAATTCAGCTAACAGGAGTCAAGATCCAACTATATTTGGCATTTACAGGTCTAAAGAACCAAGAAGCAGCTGACCTTGTATTGTCAATTCTTGATATAGTATTAGTCAAGAAGCTGACGACTTTGCAAGAAATATCCAAAGAATTAATCAAAATGATGCCAGCAATGAAAGTATAAATCTAATACAGACTACGAATAAAAAATGGAATATTACGTTTATAATATTCTCAAATTACCCTGGTAACTCACATGTGCTGTTAACCACATCTCAGTCATGCATTACACTATCAGCAGTTAGAACGGATTAAATCAAAATTCCCCTGGTTTTAAAAGAAAGGAAGAAATCCTTCCCGACAGGATCTGAATTACCAATGTTAAGAAGGAGCAAACTTATGTTTCAACTTAGATCTGAACATTTCCTTGAAAGAGTAAGTGGAAAGACATTGTTCTAATCCTTACGCATGTGACAGTTAAGGTTTTGATATTAGTGATATCCAGTATTGCAAAAAGCACACTTTAAATGAGAAGCAAACCGATGCGGAAGATTCGCATACCGCAACCATTTTGGGTGTACGGAGAAAGCAGAGCACGCTGCTCAAGCGCAAAGTATTGTAGAAGCACTCTTGTGGTTTGTCTTTAGGTTGGCAAATCATAGCATTTAGGTTTGGCTCACAAATCCAGTTCAGTGATCAATTTAAGATATAAATAAAAGGGAGAGTGAACTTCAGCAAATGACTTAGGGATAGCAAAGCAAGGAGCATGAGGAGACGCTCAACCTACTTGTCCCCATTTTTTATTTTATTGCAGCAATAGTAGTGCTCGACCTTCTCATATTTATCTTTGATTTCTCCACAACATGCAAACATAGTAGTATCAATGCTTGATAATCAAATCTCTATCCTTTATTTCTCTTCCGCATTCAAGCAGACATCATCTCTTACCCGCCTTTGATTATTCCTCTATTTGAGACAATGCCGACGACTGCACTTCCTCCTCATACATTTCTCAACCTTCTCATATGCCTCAAGTATCTGGTATTAATTTATTTATATTCAATAATAATTTTTTAATTTATTTCACTAAGATAAGAAGTTAGAAAAAGGGTGTTATTATGTGATGTTAACATGATTTCTTTTATCAAGAATTTACTATTTTGAATTAGGAATATATAATGGTACCGATTTTATACAGAAACCTGATGCAATCAAATTACTTGTGAAATCTCCAAATTACTCTTGACTGAAATAACTTCTAAGAGCGTATAACTTTTGGGGGCTACACCCCTCTACCAACCCCCACATCAATCTTATTACGAAAGCCAATTCACCAATTATCTATGCATAAGAAGTATCATTGGAAGGCATTAATTAGACTCAACAACTTAATGACTAGTTAAATTCACTTCCTTTTAGATGTATTTTTTAATTAGAGATGCATTGTTCCGTTATAAAATTAATGATATAATTTATATAGTATTTTTTAATAAGAGTCTTAAATATGACCAATTCTAATGCGAGGAAAAAGTAACCAATTTGGAAATATACAACAACATCAAGCTTTTGTCCCACTACGTGGGGTCGGCTACATGAATCATTTTTCTCTAATGTGTCATGTTAAAAGTCAAATTCCCGTTTAACTAAAATAAAGAAAGATATTTTCTAATATTTTCTAATCAAGTCTTTTTAGGTCTACCCCTACCTTTCTTAATATAAGTCAAATCTAATATCTCAACTTTTCTAACCGGGTCATCGGAAGGCCATCCATTTATGTGAGTAAACCATCTAAGGCCACTGGAGCTACTCCAACCTTTTCACATATATGCTCATTTCATATCCTGTCTCTAAAGGCAAATCCACTCATCCGCCTGAGCATCCTCATCTCTGCACCACTTAACTTACTATTATGCTTCTCTTTTAATGGCCAACATTCTGCACCATAAAACATTGCTGATCTCACCACCATCTTATAGAATTTCCCCTTAAGTTTGAAGGACACTTTTCTATCACACAACAAGCCTGATGCATTCCTCCACTTCAACCATCCAACTTGAATTTTACTGATAATATCCCTATCTATTTCACCATCACTCTAAACAATAGATCCAATATATCTAAAACGTGTATTCTTATTAATGACTTGATCATCCAAAGTCACAATCCCCCCACTATGTCTATGACTACTAAAATTACACTCCATATATTCAGTTTTAGATCTGCTTAAGCAAAAACCTTTAAACTCTAAGGTTGACCACCATAATTCAAGTTTAACTTCAACTCTCTCTCTAGTCTTATCAACAAGAATAATATCATCAACAGACAGCAAACAGCAAACATCAAACAGCAAACACCAAGGTACATCCTCTTGCAAATGTCTAGTGAGAACATCAATGAATAAAGCAAAAAGATATGGGCTTAAGGCTGATCCTTGATGTAATCCAACCGAAATAGGAAAAAATTGGTCAAACCACCTTGTGTTTGAACACAAGTAATAGCTCATGTATACATATCTTTAATGATTTGAAGTTTTGAATATAAGCATTATTAACTCCTTTTTTTTTCAAAAACTCTCCATAGCACTTCTCTTGGAACTTCATCATATGCTTTCTCTAAATCAATAAATACCATATGTAGATCCTCCTTATTCTCTCTATATTTCTCCATCAAACCTCTCAATAAATATATGGCTTCCATAGTAGACATACCTGACATGAATCCAAATTGATTTTGAGAAACATTAGTATCACGCCACAACCTATGCTCCATAACTCGCTCCCATAGTTTTAAAGTATAACACATTAACTTAATTCCCCTATAATTCGCACAGTTTTGTGCGTCGCCTTTATTCTTAAAAATAGGAATCAGCGAGCTCATTCTCCACTCATCCGGCATCTTTTTTGTCTTCAAAATAGTATTAAAAGTTTAGTAAGCAATTCCACACCTCTATTAAAATATCACTATGTCCAACAGCTTTTCCACACTTCATTTTCTTTAAAGTCACCTAACTTCAGCTTTACTAATATGTCGATAAAACAAAAATATTTATTTTCATTTAGGGTGCTAAGGTCACTAAAGTCAATCGTATTCTCACAATCTTCATTAAAAAGTTTAGCAAAATATCTCATCCACCTTTGTTAAATATCATCTTCTAAGAAAAGTATTTTTTAATCTTCATCTTTAATACACTTCACTTGAATTTTTAAATTCTTACTACTCCTATCTCTTTGTTTAGCTAACTTGCACATATATCTTTCTCTCTCCTTAGTATCTAATCTATTATATAAATCATTAAAAACTAAGATCTTTGCATCGCATATTGCTTTCTTAGATTCCTAACGTGCCTCTTTATATCTTTCTAAATTATCAAAAATTTTACATGTAAACATATTTTTAAAACAAATCTTTTTATTTTTTTATCTTTTCTTGCACATTTGAATTCCACCACAACCTATTTTTACTATTAGGAGTTTTTACCTTTGATACTCCAAGCACATCTTTAGCAAGAATTATAAAAAATTAAAATTAAAGTCAAATACTCTTTGTTGCACACTTGCACATGTACGCATTATGGTAAAGAGCCAAGTAAGTTATTACCTCAAGCCAAGGAGCATCTTATTGAACCATTTGGGACATCCACAAGGAGTAATATGATTACAAGCCAAAAAAGTTCATCAAAAGTAAATGAATAGCTACATGTTTATTAAGAATGAACAAAACAATTGAGACAAAATTTATCTATGGAACATAACAAACGTGATAAAATTACTAGAGAATAAAATATTGAAATTAAGTTCTAGAACAAAAATAATCAATGCACTTAGCATTGGGTTAAAACTCTCTATGACGAAAGGCCATATCTATCATTTCATGTATTCAATTCCAACCTGAAAAAGATGATGCAAAAAATGAAGAACATGAAGGGGAAGCGGATCAAAGAGAATACACAACTCTAGGTTCTATCAAGCTGGCATCCCTTTCAATATAGTGATGTTGGAGAGTTTTAAACATATGTTAGAAGCTATTATGCAATTTGGATAGGATCATAGACCCCCATCTTCTCATGAGTTCAATTCTCTACTTGAAAGAGAAATAGAGGTATAATTGAAATTATTAGAATTTTCAATTTGGAGGTTCACTTTTGAAGTTTATCTTGAAATTAAATGTGCAAATCACATTTCTTTTAAATTTTATATCAATTTTAAATTATATATATGAGTGCTATAGCTTATAAAAGTATTGTTTCTCATTGCACTTTGCACAATGAAGCAAGAAATACCCTAACACATCGCAATGCACTACGAACAATGCTATCTTTCACATGGATGATCTTTAGCCAATTCGTCTAATCTTGGATTTCTTCAAAAGGCTATAAAGAGAAGAATTATTTTAGTTGGGCATAAAATATTAAAAAATATATAAAAATCAAATGACAGGGATATTTGATTTAAGAAAGAATTGGACTACCCCATCAAATGCTTAGTATCTAAAATGAGAACTTTTTAAGACAAGTCAGGCTTAAATTACTTAATGAGTTATCTATAGAAAGAATATGATATATATATATATATAGTGTGTGTGTGTGTGTGAGAGAGAGAGAGAGAGAGAGAGAGAGAGAAGTTGCACATTGAAGCCAAAAAAAATCCATGGCACTTTGAAAACTATTCTTACCTTTCATATTGACAATCTTTTAGCCCAATCAGCCTAGTCCATGATTTCTTGAAGCAGCTAGGAAAAGGGGAATTATTGGGGGGCTGTGAGCACCATAAACAGAGAGTTTGGAATATGAAAAAATTATAATCAAATGACGAAGATATTTGACTTAGGAAGTTCAGCATCATAAATGAGACATTTTGAAGACAGATCAGGCTTATCTAGTCACCTAGCTTTCAACTCATATGGGGGCAAGTTCCGTCCCATAAGTGGGAGAATTAATGTAGACAAAAAGAGCTTGAAATATGCTCTACAGATTTGTCTACTATTGATATATTGCCAAAAAATTTGATAATATCATAGTAGTCAATTCCACCAACAAAGAGACGCTAACAAGTATATCAGTGCAGAAAGAAATAAGTCAAAAGTTTGTGAGTAAAAGGAAGTTAAATAATTAATCAATAGTAATTTATTGGATTTTTTGGAACTCTAGCCGCTGCAATCAATAAAATGAGGGATTGTAAGCATTTTCAGTAAATAAAGAGTTCTCTTATTTCTCATCAATTCATACCAATTTTCTACATGGTAATCATTATCAAATCAAGAATCAGGCATAGTTTTAAGCTCATCTCAAGCAGGCTTGAAGACCTCCACCAACCATCCATCTATTCATAATCCATTAATTCACAACAAAGCCATCCACAAATTAGTTTATAATTTTCCTAGGCTCCTTGCTCGGCCAACAAAAATAGCCGCGAACCTCGCTCTCACAAGCTTCGCTCTCACAAGCTTAAGGTTCCCTCTTTCCATGAGGTAGATTGGATTTGAAATTTAACCAGATTTTCCCTGAAATTACTTTCAAGATTTATTTATAGATCTGAGATCATCTACTTTTGAAGGGGGAAGCATGATCCAAAGAACTATAACAAGCAACTTTTGAGTTAGGTTTTCATATGTAAGCAAACCTTGACCATCGACATTTCCCACTATCACTTTCGGGTTACATTCATGTATTTTTAATATGAAAAGAAAAACCTTTTTGACTTCTCATTGAAGTGTTCATGAATCTTTAATAAATGGAGTTCCTTCATCTAGCTGTAATCACACACCCCTCCCCTAACTCGTATACAAGGAGAGGCAAACTATAGGCTTGAAGCATGATTAGAGTTTATAATCCTGATTCTAATGAAGAAAACTATTTTGTTTCAAAATCACAATTTTTTTGTTCTCTTCTAATAAGTGTGCTTATAATAATTCCTTTCCAAATAGATCACATATAAGCTCTTCTTCCTCTCTTGATTGAAGATATCAAGCAATCTCCTTGGGTGCACACAACTTCCATGGAAGAGTTATCTCACATCTTTGCCAATTCACTACCCTCTTTCCATGTAGATCTCTTTCCTGACTTTTTCTCATTGCATATAAGAATTATCCAAGACTAAATGAAGGACAAGATAATTACAAAAGCATAAAACGACTTACAAGGGGTGCGCTTGGTTAGGACTTAAGTGGAATCCTATCAATTGATGGTGTGGGACGAGAGACCCAACAGAATCAAGGACCTCGCTAGTACAAAAACTGATTTTTTTGCCTGTCCTCAGTTTACTTGTTGGTTCCGTCGGAGAATATCTATTTGCAAACCTTAAATAGTATCAAATCAGCTTTCATCAAGCAAGTTCACCAGTGTATTTATTCACAAGCAATCGTACAATGAGAACATGTTCCCTCATGGAACCTATTTGCATATTATACAACATTCACTTCTGTATTTATTCAAAAGCTTCCATCATGGAACCTATTTACAAAAGCTTCCATCAAGCAAGTTCACCAGTGTATTTATTCACAAGCAATCGTACAATGAGAACATGTTCCCTCATGGAACCTATTTGCATATTATACAACATTCACTTCTCATAGAACCTACTTATTCCAACATGTTTTATTACAATATCAGTTCACTTTTGAACAACCTATTGATTCATACAAAGATGTACTCAATTTGGTTAAATATTAGGGAATGGATTTGATAAGAAGTTAATTGTTCCTATTAAGAAATAAGAATGATAAGATATAAATAGATCCTTTAGATAAGTTTGCCAATATTTAAACAGTTCCTTAAGAGAACAGGTCCATTTGGAGTATTTCAACATGATTCTAAAAGACCCTACAATGGAAGAAGCTCAAAGAGATACAAATAGTACCAAAATAGCAGAATAGAATATATGTAAGAAGATCCAACATATTCAAAAAGTAGAAATACAACAATAGATAAGAGAAGATGTTTTGTCCAACAATAAATATGAAGATTACGACATTTATACATAACTTTTGGGAGGCTTTACAAACGAGAGTTTTCAAAGTGCACATGGTAAATTAAGTAACAAGTGACCTATAAAATTATACATAGGAATGAATCAATGACGATAAATGAAAATAACAAATGATCCATCAAACTATATGTGAACAATAACAAATACACAGACAAAATCAAGTGACAAGCAACTAAATTTAAGGACAGTCAAAATAATATCGAGCATTAAATTCTCATAAACAATGGACAAAACAATTATTACTAATATTATTTGAGTCTTTATGCCATCATTTGTTACCAAGAGAGCTAGACCCGCAATACATGTTTCCAAGTTTCAAATTAAAAGATCAAAATCTTGAGTATCCAACATTAAAACTCTTACAAACTGAAACTAAGCAAGGCAATAAACGCAACTTCTAAAAACTAAACAAGGCTTAAGTTGCAAGAATGTGAGCATGCAAAAAAAAGGAAGCTGGTAAGGGTCTTAACTGCAAATATTATATTATATGAAAAATAATGAAAACAATAAAAAAAAAATAATGAAAACAATATCATATTGGTTCAAAATTTTCTCTCCTAAACTCCCAAGTAATAACATATTGTACTGCTTCAATGTTCAGCGTTGGAGTTAAAAATTTCACAAGATTAAGAATGATGACATTCATATTTCATTTGAAGTGATCTATTACATGATCAAACGAGTATCAGATGTCTCATGATACAAGTAATAATGTGTATATCTTGAGCCAAATGTTTTAATTAATTAATGTGTGAGTGTGTGAGTTTGTGAGTGTGTGAGTATGTGTGTGTGTGTATATTCTAAAGATGAAATACACATCTGGTACAGATTTTTAATATATCATAATTCTATTGCAAATAGCATAAATGCATTTTTCTATCCTTACATTTCTAAATACTAACTGGTTGATAAATCAAAAAACTTCTAAGAATTAATATTGAAGCAACAATTGCAAACATTCTCAATTTTAACCGACCACATCTTACCCATTTACGAAACTTAACTAATATAAAGAGGCTCTGTAAACAAACGTATGGCTTATCAACTCACTTATATAGGAACCAGATTCAACAATTTGAAGCCTCAGAAAGACATTTGCACTGAACTTGACATGATTTGTTAAACCTTTCAAAAAAAAATTAAGCAATAAACGGAAAGCATCAACAGTATTGGGGAAATGTTTAACATAGCCACAAGTTCCGCAAAATAAAAGTAATATCATTCCTTTTACTAGAAGAATATATCAGATAAAATTTCCAAAATAACATTAAAAAAAACAATTCATATAACATGCAGGCTTTCAAAGTTTCTAAGCACCTCTTCCAAATCCCCTTTTTCGAGTTTTTTAACCAAACTGAAATCAATTCAATGCTACGAACCTGAACCAGATAATAGAAGATACGCAGCCCCTCTGGATCTTTGCTGCTCTGGACGTCCACGAGGGACCCAATCTTCGATGTGGTGAAAGAGATGTGCTCGTTGCCCATCACAATTTCTAATTCCTGCCTCCCTACCCTATCCGGCTCTGGCCAGTTATTATCATCTTCTTTCATTATCTGCAGGTAATAGATTTGTTAAACCTTTCTAAAAAAAATTAAGCAATCAACGGAAAGCATCAACACTATTGCGGAAATGTTTAACATATCCACAAGTTACGCAACATAAAAAGTAATATCATTCCTTTTACTAGAAGAATATATCAGATAAAATTTCCAAAAATAACATTAAAAAAAAACAATTCATATAACATGCAGGCTTTCAAAGTTTCTAAGCACCTCTTCCAAACCCTCTTTTTTGGGTTTTTTAACCAAACTGAAATCAATTCAATGCTACGAACCTGAACCAGATAATAGAAGATACGCAGCCCCTCTGGATCTTTGCTGCTCTGGACGTCCACGAGGGACCCAATCTTCGATGTGGTGAAAGAGATGTGCTCGTTGCCCATCACAATTTCTAATTCCTGCCTCCCTACCCTATCCGGCTCTGGCCAGTTATTATCATCTTCTTTCATTATCTGCAGGTAATACAAACAATGGCATCAAAACCCTAACTCTCATCAAAACAAAGCCATCTAGGAACAATGCAAATCAACGACCTTCCCAAACACGTCACATAGACAATCCGAAATAGCGTCAGCAACCCTAACTTAAAACAAGAGATCCGCAGCCGTCTTGGGACAAACCAAAAACGTAGAAAAGAAAGGAGTTGTGAGGGAAAAAATACCTCGCTCTCGGAGATGATGCGGCGGCACTCGCGGAGGACGGCGGGGGTGAGGAAGACCTCCTTGCGGATCATAGTGTCGTTCTTGTAGTTGGAGTTGTTAGCGTAACGAAGTTTGCCATCGGGGCGGAACTCGAACTCCAGGAACTCGTGCCCGAACTTGCCCTTGTGACCCACGTAGTAACGGAGATAGAACTCGTCCTGATCGTTCCCCGCCATTGCTCTACTCTTCACCTCCTGCAAGGCTTCTTTTGCTTCTGGTTTTCCCTCGCGGCTGGAAGCGGGGCAGATACTTATGATCCTGCGGCAGAGTTCTTCTTTTCGCCCTCAGAGAAATAAAAAACCAAAAAATAAATATATTTTTACTATTTTTTATTTTTTTATGCCAAATATCATTACGGTGGTGTATTTCATCAATTAAAATTTTTAAATACAGTTGAAATATAACAAAAAATTTACACATTTAATTGCAATTATTAATTTTTGAATTTTTAAAATTGAAACTATAGTATCAAAATTATTCTTTCTAAATTTTTCAATGTATGTAATGGTTAATCAAATGATCTTAACAATTTTTTTAAATCTTTTATAATGTCAATTTTAATGCTAAAAAAATAAATTATTAATGTTGATGTTGTACTTATATTTCATGAAAATGTTAATTTTATATACTTATAATAATTTTCAAAATGGGAGAAGTTAAATACTTCTTATTCTTTTTGAGTCATTTTTTTAACCCTATATATACTATATTACGGCTATATATATATATATGGAATGATTTATCCACCTGTTGCAGAGGCTGATTAAGGGGGGGTCTAGGGGGGCACGTGCCAGTTGGTTGTATTGTTTGTCTAGCTTATTGTTTTAAATATAGTATTTTTTTATTCAAGCTTAGAGCAAATGTAGCTATTTTTTGGTGGGTACATGAAGCTGCTGCTATTTAGAGACTGCTAACTCTGATGCTTCTATTGTAATCAATTTCCAAGCTGTGTGCGCTGGTAAGTAAACTTAAATTCAACATTTCACACGGTTTTAGCGTCATAATCATTTGAGTTGTACTATAAGAATGACGAATAGCAAAATCATAAAAGAATACGAATAGTAATAGAATCATCAAAAGATCTAGAAGTAGGTTTAAAAAACCTTCTATATGATTCAGGCTTGTGAATTCCTATCCGTGAATTTAACTATTTTTAATATTCAATATGAAATTTGAAGGTTGTACTTGCAAAGAGGTTCATATTTTCCACACAATCATGGATTTCTTTAATAAAAAAAAAACTTTTGGGCCCCCCTATAAGAAGTTTATGGCTCCGACACTGACTTGCTGCCACCCCCAAAGAGGCATTTGGCACTCATGAGAAGAGGCACTCACCACCTCATGACTAGCACTTCATGGACTCTACTTTAGAGGCGTTGCCACTCGAGGGGAATCGAATGCGGGTTGGGGGGCACCCAACCGCGCTCGCCCACCAACCTAGCTAAGCAACGGTGGGTGCTTTATATAATTTCAACGCCTAGATTTTCCATCTCCTTATTTATGCATATAATAGTCGAGTGTTGATCCCACAGTCCTCCCTCTCTAATCTATATGGTCAATATCATAAGATTGATCCTTTGATTCATCCATGTCATGATTTGCTTATACAATAATAATATATTGAACTTCTTTGAATATATATATATATATTTTTTTAACTTCTTTGAATATTGTTAGATATAATCGATATAGGATTGAACATAGATTTGATCGATTGTTTGAATAAGATTCAAAGAAGTTCAACCAAGTCTATAAAACATCAAAGTTGGTTCAAATATTATTAAATTGTGGGTTGAGTCAGTTATGATGACTCATTGAATAGGCCAATCTTTTTTTTATAAGGATTGAATATATTTTAAACATGTTTTATAGATTATTATGATCATTTGATAATGATTTTATCAACATTCTAATGAAAAATGGTGTTCACAAGTAGTATCTATATTGAAATTTAAGGGTAGAGAGATTTAGAGTGGAGTGTGAAATTTGTTTTTGATTCTTAAAAAAAAATCATCACTAACATTCAAAAAAAAAAAAGAATGGTAGGAAATGTTATCATAATTTTTGCCACACACCAAATATGGAGACTTTGTAATTGACAAAAATGGAGAAGTTGATAGGAAGGGGAATAGTCAAGAAGTTCTTACAATAAACATAACTTAAAACTAATTTGCTAGATTTATGACTCAACTTATTAAAATGTAAGGGCATTTTGATCTAAATGGAACTTCCAAGAAATTTTTTTTTCAATTTTGAACATTATTGGGCTTGGGCTTATATATATATATATATGCTGGGGTTGAATCTCATAAATTTTAAATCTACTTTAGGGGCCATTTGATTAGTTTGAGAAATAATTCAGAGTATAAAGAATGCAGCGTAAAAGGATGTAATATATTGAAAATATTGTGGAGTTGTTTTAATAAGTGTAAAACAAATGTTGGTAGTTTCTTATTTTATTTGAGTTGAGTATATGAATACGTTGTAAAATCCAAACAATGATAGTAGCCAATGGCCGACGATCGGTAACAGTGGTGGCGGGCAATGAAGAGGACTGGTGGAAGGCGAAGATAGCAGGCGGTGGCGGCAACGATGAGTAGCAGAAGGTGGTGGAGGTGCAGGCACCGACGACAAAGTGGTGGTTGGCAAGGGGCAGAGGTGGGCGGTAGCAAAAATTAGTTGTGACAACAATGACAAACAATTTACGGTGTATTTGAAACTTGACCAAATCCAACGATTTCCAAGAAACTAAACTATATGATAAATTCCAAATACGTCAAAAATTTACTCTGCATTTCTTTTAGGGGTTATCTGGATGACTACAAATGGGTGCAAAGTATTTCAAATTTAGAAGTTTTGAGAATCTTGATATTTTGTTTGAAGTAAAATCAATGCAGCATAAAATTTTATTGCATTTGGAATTCACCATCTAATTCATTCTTTGATATATTTGGAATTCCTAAAATTTTGGTGAGTTCCAAATGCACGAGGAATTCATTATAATTGTTGCCGCACTCGTTGTCGTCGGCCGACCACCGCTCGACCACTAACACCATCATGTCGACCTCCATCTCCGGCCAGCTATTGTCACATCCCATAACTTAAATTTTAAAAAAATATATCTTTTATTTTTTAATAATAACAATCAGATCTATCTAATTGTCACAACACAGCTAGATATGACTTGAAAACACATAGGTCATATCATATCTAATTGTGGCAAGACTGACCTATTGATCTGGTTGGAAAATGATTGAAATAAAACTTTGAATTTATATATTACATAGAGCAACTTCTGAATGTAATATAAAACAAAAGACTACTAAATCTCAAAATAATTTTCTATAAATCATCAAAAATATATATACAATTATAAATCTATCTACAACAACGATTGACAATAGTGAGCATAATAAAATAAAAGTAAAGACTGTAAAAATTTAAAACTAACAAAAAATATATCTACAACACAGATCAGGGTGTGTTATTTAAAACTACTCACAATACACAACTGCGTTCCTTACACTTCCACTGGCTTTAAAAAATAGAAATAAGAGTATGAATTAGCTAACAGCGGCTCAGTAAACCTATTGCAGATAAAAAACAAAAACAATAAATGGAACTAAAAGAATTGAATAATATTGTATTGTAAAAGTATTGGTTGTTGGAAAATTGAGAATGAAACTAAAATAGAACTGAACCTCGAAACCAAAATGAATTATAAGTAGATATTCATTTCTTAACATGTAATTCCAACCCAAATTTTTGTAAATATTTGATAGGTTCATAGCATAATCCCCAATCTCGATAGCCCGCAAGCCCCAACATAACAGAATCCTATCCTCGGTCACCCATTTAGCACGGGCATAACAATAATTCCCACCTTGATCTCCCATCTAGTGCCAGCAATAAACGAATCTCGCCTCGGTTGCCACCTGACGCCAGCATAACGAAATCTCGCCCTCGTTGCCCACTTGACGCTAGCATAACAAACATCCAACCATTGTCTTCCACTGGTGCCAACATTTACAGAATTCCACAACTCGGGTCGCTTACTAGCACGATAGAGTATCCCATCCAAATGCAACATCACATCACATATTCCCATTTCATTAATTAAAGAATAATTTAGATAAATTCAAATATCAAACACTTCAATGGTAGGCAACATAAACACTCTAATATAAATTCACTGTTTTAAAATATAGCCAAATTATGCAGAGAATGTATAAAACCAGAGCATTTTGAGTTTTAATCTGATTCTAAAACAACTATATGAGATGTTAAAACATTTTTGAATATACAAATATTGATTGTTTTTTTTTAAAATAACTAAGCAAAATATTTTTTCATAAATATACTCAAAATATTCATAATCTCAAATCTCTATAACATATAAAAATATGTGTTAACATTTTTATCAAAACAAACTTATCCCCATCTTTTTTGATAATAAAAATACAATTTTGATCGAAAAAATAAAAAATATATCAATATTATTGAAAATTGAAACAGAAATTAGTAACCTACCTCGATATGTAAACAAATTTTTCTCAGCTGGACTAATTGACATAAATTGACTATATAACCGTCAACCCTAAGCTTTTCTTTCTTTCTCCTCACTTTTTCTTCTTTTTATGTTAAATAAATGGGAAAGATTAGTGCATGAGATTTTTATTTATTATATATTAGTTTTTATAATAAATATTAAAAGCGATGTAATGCAATTAAGCTGGTCATTTAATATTTATCATAAAATCATCTTATATTTTTAAATTTGCGAGATAAAAGAAATATGAAACAAATATATTTAAAAGTTAGTGTATACATATCACAAAATTAGCTATGTCAGGGCACGAATCTCGAGGGCAAAAACATAGTTGGAGACTTCAGAAAATTCAAATCCCGGGAGCATCCGAACTCCGTTTCAACGATCTTTACGTCAACTGAGCGGTCTCTGGAAATACGAACCCAACAACACCAAATGCGACCAATCCGCGCCCAAATAAGTCCGAATCAAAGAGTTCAAAGCGGTGTTGGATAGGTTCAAACCGGCAATTGAGTTACCAAACGGTCCTCACGATTTTGACGAGCCTTATACTCGAATCGATACGGCTCTGACGAGACAAATCCAAACGAGCCCAAGATCACTTAATTCCGATCATCATTAAGGCCTCCAACTGTGCCAACGACGGTGGCACGATCGTAGGATTCAATATCGGCCCGTCCATTTGCCACGTCCTATTCGCCTTGATCTCACACCTATTTACAGGAACCATGCCACTCCAGAAAATCTATAAATAAGCCTCATTCTTACATAGAGGAGCAATACTAAGCAAGAGAGAGAAGAAGAGAAGGAGGAAGAAGAGAAGGAAGGAGCTCTCCTCGACAGCCGCCGGACCACCGCCGGACCACCAAACAGAACTTCGCCGGACCACCACAGAACCTCGCCGGACCACCGCGAAGACCTCGCCGGACCACTCAGCCACAGGAACCTCGGCCGGACCACCGCAGAAAATCTCGCCGGAACCCACGCGCCGGATCACCGCAGGAACTCGCCGGACCACCGCAGAACCTGCGCGGACCACCACCCTTAAGGCCTGACGTCAGCATCCCTACGTCCTACTGAAGACCCGAACGTCCTGCCGAAGACTCGACGTCCTGTTCAAGGCCGACAACTCGTCCTACGCCCTGTTCAAGGCCCGACACTGCGTTCCCTACGCCCTGTTCAAGGCCCGACAGCGTCGGTCCTACGTCCTTTTCAAGGCCCCGACACTCAGTCTCCTACGTCCTGCTTGAAGACCCGACGTCTTATCAGGACCCACGTTCAAGTCCCTACGTCCTCACCAAAGGACCTGACGTCTTACTTAAGTAACTGATTGTAACCTGATCCCCTTGGGAGGTGATTCAGTCCTTTGTAACCAAACTCAAGTCTAGTGGAATCATTTTTCACTCGGCGAGGCTCCGTGGTTTTTTTTCCC
>NW_021318852.1:3827206-3850395 GCF_001605985.2 Dendrobium catenatum
CGCCGGACCACCGCCGGACCACCACAGAACCTCGCCGGACCACCGCCGGACCACCGCAGAAACCTCGCCGGACCACCGCCGGATCACCGCAGGAACCTCGCCGGACCACCGCAGAACCTCGCCGGACCACCACCTTAAGGCCTGACGTCCAGTCCCTACGTCCTACTGAAGACCCGACGTCCTGCCGAAGACTCGACGTCCTGTTCAAGGCCCGACACTCAGTCCCTACCTTCTGCCGAAGACCCGACGTCCTGTTCAAGGCCCGACACTCGGTCCCTACGCCCTGTTCAAGGCCCGACACTCGGTCCCTACGCCCTGTTCAAGGCCCGACACTCGGTCCCTACGCCCTGTTCAAGGCCCGACACTCGGTCCCTACGTCCTGTTCAAGGCCCGACACTCAGTCCCTACGTCCTGCTGAAGACCCGACGTCTTACTCAGGACCCAACGTTCAGTCCCTACGTCCTCCCAAAGACCTGACGTCTTACTTAAGTAACTGATTGTAACCTGATCACCATTGGAGGTGATTCAGTCCTTTGTAACCAACTCAAAGTCTAGTGGAATCATTTTCAACTGGGCGAGGCCTCGTGGTTTTTCCCTTTTTAAGGGTTTTACACGTAAAAAATCTTGTATTCTCTGTGTGTGAGCTAGTTATACGTACAACGTTAAGACGCAGAATTAAATCTCTATCGCCGCGTATTTTCTAGTCCGCAACAGTTAGGTAAGCACGTCTAGAATTATTAGGTGATGTCAGTTTATAAAACAGATACCTAACTATCCCAAAAAACTCACTTATACCTATAAGTGCTGATTTTTTGTATTTTCTAGTCCGCAACAGTTAGGTAAGCACGTCTAGAATTATTAGGTGATGTCAGTTTATAAAACAGATACCTAACTATCCCAAAAAACTCACTTATACCTATAAGTGCTGATTTTTTAAGGAAATTCACTAGTGCCCAAAAATTATGAAAAAATGTGTGAAACTAAAACACAACAATATATATGTTAATGTAATACGATTTTTTATTTGGACTTATAATAACTCTAGAAATAAATAATTTTATTGTAATAGGTAAAAAATATTTTTTTAGTTATAACACTAATTTCTTCTAATAAGAAAATATTAGTGGAAACAAATATGTTGATTAAAACACCAAGATACATTTTTATTCATTTCTCAAAAATAAATATATAATAGACAAAAAGTCATATAAATACAATATATCGTTACCCACTCATGCCTACAAAAGAATGATTAAAAAATAAAATAATAATAATAACCTAAAGAATCATGTATTTGATCAATCTCATACTCGTGATCCTTCTCTCTAACATAAAATCATTAAACAACATATGATGAGGTTAAAAAGTCCACCAGGTCACCAAAATCTTACTACTAAACTCAAAGAACAAAAAGAAATAATATTCATATAATCATTCAATTCATAACAGTAGTATACAGGGGCGGATCCAGCTTCTTTTTTCAGGGTGGGCAAAAATATTTTTTTTGTGGGGGATGGGCAAAGATGCTTAGGATTTATAAAATGAGGGCAAAAATTTTTTTTGAGAGGGGGAAAAATGCCAAAAATATCCAAAATATTCCAAACAATCCCTCTAAAATAAAAAAAAAAATTTTTTTGAGGGGGGCATTTGCCCCCCCTCAAGTCAATGGGGGTCCGCCCATGATAGTATACAATATAATCATGAATCTGTGCAAAAATAATAAAACACATACTAAAATAGTATATCAGTAAAACAATGTAGTACGAATGTCAAAGTAGTAAATCAATAAATAATCATTCTTAAATAATAGAACATAGCAATACTATTCAAATATTGAAGAAATCATATAGACTAGTAAAGCGATAATACTCAGGAAAATAGTGAAAATCAATAACGACATGGTACAATACAATATAGTAATCGCATAGGAGTGTACACAAGATGCTTAGTTATACCAGCAATAGTATTATCATCTTATATCACTTATTCAATAATAAGAACCACATGCTCAGTAATAATAAACACAATATAATAAATTAATATCTTGTATATACACTAAACAATTAAAGATTTACAGCTTGCATGATATTTTTTTAGTAATAAGTTAATCAGTAATAGTTGGCTTTCTGTAAATGGAGTCATCATTATTGTTCATCGGCAGGATAATCACCACCTTATAACTCATAATCAATAAATCATGTGAGGATGTAAATAAGCATAGGATAATACCACAAACTATAGTATTTACAAGAAAGTCTGTCATCCCGACATCATGTCTAAATCAGTCTATAGTCAACTTTAATAATAATCAATCTCTACTTATTTTCACACACATTATCAACTTATTGTATCACTATTGTAAAAATAATAACATATGTTATTTCTCATTTACATGCTCATATTCATTCACAATATTTGCATTAGCAATATAATTATAACAAAATAGCAAAAATCATTATTCCTACAATATCATACAAAATGCAAAAGCTACCATTTTAACCTGTGCAAAAACAAAACCAATAAGTCAAAATGACCAAAATAATAAGTACTACAGTTTATCAAAAGTTATGTGGTAAAAACTCACTAAATCTAACAAAAGTAAAATAAAAATTATTTTGAGAGAAATCAAATGGTAAAAATCGAAATCTTTGAAAACAGAAGCATGATAGATGTCATCTACAAATGATCTGAAGAAATTTTGTAAAAGCGGAGAAATGGATTGAAGGCCAAAAACTTGGTTTCTCTTTCTTCTCTCATCCTTCCTCCCCCCTTCTTTTAGGTTTCCTTCTTGGGCAATACTAAGCGAGTGAGGGAGAGAGTGGAGCAGATTTGGCATTTAAAAATAAAATAAAATAAAAAACTCGTTTTAGAGACTAGCGCCACGTGCCCAAGTGACCCAGTGTCGACGTGTTTCATTCAATTATAGAGTTACCGGCCCAACCTACTAAATCGGATTTTCTGGGACGAGTGGGAATGCATGGGTGCGGGCGAGCGAAGGGGTCGCTACTCACGAGTAAGCGAGCTGGGGTGCGGTGCAAGACTGCAAGAGGAGCTAGCTAGATGAGGGCACAGATTCGGCAATCCAAGTGTAGATGCGTCGCACGAGAGCGGGATGACGGGAGGGTGTCAAGTGAGCGCGACCAGTGGCCTAGGAGGGATGGCAAGAGGGTGAGTGAGTTTGGGTACATATGCGAGTTCGGGAGGGCGAGCACAACCAACAACAAATGATTCAGGTCACTTTCGAGTTTTCGGGTAAACCCGAACCCAACCCGATTTTTGAAATGGGTCAGAAAATCAAACCCGAACCTAACCCATATGTCATACGGGTTTGGTCGAACTCAAAATTTTCCAGGTTGAGCCAGAATCGGGTTTCGAGCCGGATCAAATATTAACAGTTCTAAATTTTAGCACTAATCAAAGACAATCTCACACCATTTTAGAAGGAATTTGAAGGCAGTGTCGTTTAGGAATCGAAATAATTGTTCCTCCATCATTAAAATTATTACTCCAAATATCAAATATAACCTAAACTCCAATATTGGAGTTTAGGTTATATTTGATCATATGGTCAAATATATCTATGCTTTTAATATTTATTTGGTCATATATCTATGCTTTTAATATATGACCAAAATAAAAAAGCTTCAAAAACCACAAGCTAAGACAGAACATTAATTACTTCCTCCTATATGGAATCAAAAGCTTTAAAAACTTATTGGATTTTCATTATCACCATAATTAGCATTACCATTCATATCTCCAACTCCGCCCTCTTACATTAATACTAGTTATTTCAAATGATTAATTTTAGAATTAATATCTCCTTTAGTATACTCCATATCTACAACTTTGCCATGTTCTTGGTTATGCCCATCTCCACCATCCTCTGATAACTTTAAGGATTATAAAGTTCAAATATTTTGGTATACCGTCCCAGTCCAGGTCAAAAAATAAACAAATAAAATCCAAATAAGGTGCACTTATTTTAATATATTTTTTTAAATTATGTTTTTGCTGAAAAAATCATCATCAAATTTGTTTTCAAATGCAAGATTTTCACAGTTGTCATCGCTATTATACGAACAGAGCTTTCACACAACTATCGAGACGGAGCGGTCGGAAAGGAGAAGAAATTGGGGATCCGGAAATGAGAGGGATGAGATATTTGGGTCACGGTAATCTTGAACCGGTTTTAACCGGTGCAAAATATAACTTTTAACACCGGTTTAAAAACAGCATTAATAAAATTGGTGCGAAAAAGGATTATTTTTTGGTAGTGAATGTTTTACTTTTTTTAAGTTGAAATGTAGATTTGTTTAAATAAATTTATTTTAAGTAAGATAATTTGTTAACTCTTAAATTATATAAATAGGATTATATTGATGCAATTGGCCGGTGGAACACGAGTGCCGCTCATATTGCTAAAGAAGACCAAATCACTTATATAAAAAAAAAAAAAATTGAAGAGCCAATTCAAAATATAATGTGTGTGCATACAATCAAATGCGATATGATATTTATTTATATATTATTTGATTGAGATGGAACAAAAATAATGATGCTATGATATTGTAAAATGTATATCAAATCATCAATTAAACTTTCTAATACCTTCATAATGGCAAATTATTATGTGCGGTGTCTGGATCGTCTGGAGGCGAATCCGGACGTGCCACATCACCTGGATGCACTGGGGTTGGGGTGACGTGGGGTGTCCGGATTCACCTCCAAGACGAATATGGATGCCCCACGTAATAATTTGCCCTTCGGAAGAAGGTATGCCATTTTTTTTTTCAACAAGTAATTTTAAAATTGTAGAATGATAGTTTTTATTTTAATAAGTAATATGTTTAGTTTTAAAATAGGAACATATTACTTATTTGATTCATGATATATGCCAATGTGCTAGGTTTCTTATCACTATATAGTGGTTTAATATATCATCTAAATCATTATCACAAAAGCGCTCAACTTTAAAGATATCAAAATTCTCAACATATAAGCATTTTTTTAAAGGATATTTAGACCAATTCAGGGGCGGAACCAACCTTAATTTTTAGGGGGAACAAACTTATAAATAACTGTCAGGGGTCTTAGGGGGCAGCGCCCCCTGTCGGGATTCAAATTAATAAATAAAATGATGAATGCTCTTTATTATTTGATGGGGGCAATTGCCTAAAGATCATAGTATTTTAAAAGTTTTAGGGGGGGTGGCAATTGTCTAAAAACCCTTGTAATAAAGACTAAAAAATATATTTAGGGGAATAAATTAGCTAAAAAATTATATAATAAAGTTTTATTTTTATTTTTTTAGGAGGGAGGGGGGGGGGTTTCAGCACCTTAATGTAGTATAACTTTTTTTTGTTGTTATTTTATGGGCTATCTCCAGCAACTTTTTTATTTTCTTAATTTGGCCTTCATTTGGAATAATTTTTTTTCCTGTTTTCTACAATAAATTTTTAGTACATAAATTTTTTAAAAGCAACGAAAAAATAATGATCAAAATGGTCTAAAACTAAGCATTATGCTTCGTTTGGGACAGTTTTCTTACTGCTTTATAAAGCTACCTTTTAGTAAAAAATATCTTGAAAGTAGGAAAAAAAATAATGATCTAAAATTGACCCAAACGAAGCCTCAGCTTTCGTTTGGAACAACTTTCTCACAACTTAAAATAAAATTTTATATTAAAAACTATTTTAAGAAGCGGTAAGAAACCTGTCCCAAACGAAACCTAAAATCTACCAATAAAAAGCTAGTGGGTGACACTACTCTCATCTACGGATATGAATTCCAATTATAACTTTCTAGTGAATATTAACATATTGCAAAATTCATCACCAAATCCAACCATCACAATCAAGCCAAATTAAGCTGAAAGCATCAGTGTCTTCAAGGCACTACAAATGACATCTTAAACCCCAAAAAAGTAGCCATCATTCCAACAAATTACAAATTAACAATCTCTATACTCTAAAATAAAATAAAAATTTTCTATATAACATCTTCAAATCATGAACTTTTTTTTCTACATTCACTCAAAATCTCATCATGAACAGCCACCACAAAGCTCCAAAATTGAAGCACAGAGTGATGAACAATTCACAGCCTCTTCCAGCATGATCTGCGCCACCAAATAAAGGAGGCAAAAAGTCACCATTCGCCGTCGTCGTCGGATTCCGAGGGAGAGTACTCGTTGAAGACGACTCCGGCGATGCGGCTGGCGGCTCGCCAGTCTGGTTACTCCTCACGTTAACTTTAAGCTTCATTCCTCCAAAACAGTGCGGAAGTTTTGAGCAAATGAAATAGATATCGCCAGAAGAAGAAAGGGAGATCGAAGTATTCCCATCAGACCTTGACAGTAAAGCATTTGAAGAATTGCAGGTGTCATAGCCATTTTTGTCCACTTGATTGACTGTGTGATAATTGGAATATTGGAATACTGATCCATGCAAGGTAGAAACTTTATTTTAATTTGCTTTATATGTATGTTTTTGATAAAAATTTAGCAGAAAATTCACTCTTATGTGATGTAAAACGAATGATTAAATAGTTGAATGAGGAAGAAGAAATCACTTACATAAAACATCACCAACAGAGAAAATTTTGTTGACTGGCCATGAAGTGAGATCTGCGCTTGTATCCCAGCCTGCGGAGTCGCCGACCATGAAGATAGTGGCTTCACAAGCTAAGAACACAGTGAAGATTACAGAGAGCCCTGAGAGGAGCAGAAGCTTAGCCATTAATGGAGGTTGGAAGATCCAGCATAAGGAAAAGCAAATCGCATATATATTTATATAATTATGCTGGTTTATTGGTTTATATTAGCTTACCTAACTCTTTGAGCCAATAAGAAACTCAAATTTGTTTAAAGATTGCATTTTAATTCATCCCTTAATGGATTAAAGTAGTAATAGAAATGGAAGTTGAAGCTGGTGGCTGAGTTTGTTGGGCAGTTTAACAGCTCGGTTCCTCTGTGTTTTAGCAGTTGATCGGTCAGGTTTTCTTCGAGTTATTTTCTTCACACATAATGATTTTTAATGCTGAATAAATTGAATAAAGGAACTTATATTTTTATTATAATATTAATAATAATTGTTTTTTTTATCGAATTAGCTGGAAGGTGATGCCCACCATGACGCCACAATGAAGCTTTCTTCTAATATTTTTCTATACATTCTTTAACTTCAATAAAACTATTTAAAGTTAAAAAATAAATAACGTCCATTTAAAAATTACGATCTTGATCCAAGCTCATAAGGTCAAAGCCTTCCCAATCTAAGTTCATCTCCAACCGAACGCCAAACGAGTGTTTGGCGTCGTTCGGTCGCTCCAGCCGAACGCCAAAACGTCCGCCATTTGCTTGCGGGTGAACAGTGCAACCCCAATATTGGCGTTGCACTGTTCACCCACGCTATATATATTCCTCTCTCAACCGGAAAAACGCGCCAAAGGAGAAGGATCGTTAGCTTCGCGCAGAAGCAAAAAAATGGCGTTCGATTGGAGCAGAACCAAGCCATTTTTGCATTTTGCGGTATTTTGGTATGAAAAATGGAGTTCTCCGTTGGAGATGCCCTAAGCAACGAAAAGTGCACCGCATCATAAAAAAAAAAAAAAACTAAGTTTTATTTGGAATGATTTTATGTCTGTTTCTTAAAGTTAGAAGCAATAAAAAAGCTATCCCAAACGAAACCTTAAGAAACAATAAAAAGAGGGTCCCAAATGATGCCTTAAATTAAGAATAAAGAAAAGAAGAGGGTCCTTAAGCCCAATATCTTGTTTGCATTTAGAGTTAATAAACATGAAACAGATCGTTAGAAGTATGAGTAAGCTCCACTTAATCTTCTATTTAAGTTGAGTTAGCTTGAGAGTGAATTTTATTAAATTAATAGTTATTAATTAATATTATTATAAAATAAAATAAAAGAATATTCAAGTTCTATGTTATTACTCACAATAATATTGAGGAGATTTTAAAACACTGATCAGCTAAGTAAAATTTAAAAGATTGCCTCAAGAATCATTGACTTGCTAGGTGAGAAATTAAAATTTTATTCGGGATAGTTTAGACTTTTCTATTTTTGAATTTTAAAGCTATTTCACATTTTATTGTTCAAATTTTTTTTTTCAAAAATAACATTTTAGAGGCAAAATTTTGAAATTGCGGCCCAAAAATTATTTTCTATAAGCAAAATTTTTTTTTTTTCGCTAACCACTTTTGGTATCATGAGAATAGTTCAAAAGCAATTCCAAAGAAATCCTAATGGTCCATTTGAGATGGCTACAACTTTTGTAAAGGTGATTATAAAATTGTTGTGTGGAAAATAACTTCTTAAAATTATCATAAAAAGCAGTTTCATAGTAATTTTTTTTTAAATAGTGAAAAAATAGTAGCCAAATTGAAATTGTAATTGCAGACTGCAAATCAAAGTAGAAAAAAATTGTTCCAAATTAAGCCTAAATCATTAAAGCTTATTATCATAGATTTAAGTTTTTAGTTAGGAACTTGTAATGTAAGATTTGATACATGTAACCAATCATTTGGCTTAAAGTCTAAAGAAGCTCTCTTCACCAACTTCAATTTTTTTTCAAGTTTTATTCTCAACTTAAAAAATCTTCATTCACTCTTCCACAATAACAAATTTATAAATCTTATGGTAGCTATTTTTCACTAGTTTCTTTTAACTATTAAAAATTACAATTACTCAATCATCATGAAAAAAATATTCATATAAAATGATGGTCTCAATAACAATATATATTTTTTATTCTACTATAATCATAAGCCAAACAAAATCTAAGGTTCTGTTTAGGACGAATTTTTTATTGCTTCTTAAAATAATTTTTTAATTTAAAAACTAAAATTTTTATAATAAGAAGTTACTTTAAGAAGCAACAATAAAGTCGCCCCAAACAAAATCTAAGTTAATATAATGAGATATCAGATAAAAAATCTCAAATTTTGGCTTGCGAATCAATAAAGTTAAATGTGGTGTATATTTTTTGAGAATGTTAGAGGCCTTAGCCTAATTCCATTAATAAAAAAATTACAATAAGTGAAATTGAAATTGCAAGTTTATGTATGTCATTGGCGTTTCAACAATTAATTTCACCAACAACCCGTTAAACCGCTTTTATAGGCTGGCTTCCGTTTCTCGATCATGTCATCCTTTGGACAACCCTAATTTGGCGGAATTTGCGTCAGCAATACCGCCGGGAATAGACCAGCACGCGAAGATCCCGCCATGAATCCTGAATAGTAAGTCATTTGAGATCCTGCCTTCCCTTTTTTTTTTTTCGGAGAATTAAATAGGATATCGTCTCCTCGCTGTCTGCTTGAGATTTGGCCTGATCCAGAGGGAAACTTGTATTATAAACAATGAATGATTTAGGTTTTAGAATATTCGTTGGAATCTTCTTTCTAAGAAATCGGATCAGCGTCGTTTGTTTTTAAATGATATGGATCGATTGCTTGGTCGAGATCCTTTGCCTTGTTTCTGATCGGGACAACTGATAACTCGTTTTCGGAAATTGTAGGTGTTTGATGAGGTCATGCATTTCCATTGCAATTTTCTCTTATAAAAGGAGGCTGTAGATAAGCGGTTCTTTCGTCAGGGCTTTCTTGGGTTCGTTTTTTATTCTTTTTCCTGAATGGAATTAAGCGTTAGACTATTCAAACCATGAAAGCTTTTAAGGAAATAGAAGGTCCAAAGTATGATGGTCTGCTAGCATTTTGAGCTTGAAGCATACTAAAGCTTAGTCAAAGGCAATGGAAATTCAATTGACAGGAATATCTGGGCGAAAATCAAATTAAATTTGATTCTTGAACATTTTTTTGGATCACAAGAATTTGATTGAATAATATAACAGCATTATGGGCATCTATCATATTTAACATTGGATAATAGTAATTTTTTGTTTGCTATAGTTTAACCTGAATACACATTAACCTTTCATTTTTTGCTTTGTTTTCCATATAGGAGAGACTCCCGATGCATCAGTATTGTCGACGGGGCAGTTGAGTGGTATAGTCCCAACACTGAAAGGAAGGTCAAGGGTTAAAAAATCTACACTTTAAGTGCTTAATGTTGCAACCTTATTTTAGTTTGGCTGTTTCCATAATTTTTTAGGAGATTATGGGCTGTGTCAAGCGTTGTGACTTAATTTTTTGCCAATCGCTTGTTGCCTAAGGAAGAACAGGGTTGTGAAAACAGAGATTGCGGTTGACTTTGTAGGAGCAAAGAATATGGTGTATAGGAAGAAGCGAGGAGGTAAGAGGAAGAGATTGAAGAACAAATGAATGAAAGCCTTAAATGATGAGGGAAGAGGTATAGAGAAAGATGATTTGGACTCTTCTAGTTAGAAATAAGTGATGTATTGTTGTTATTGGGATCAGTTACTAGAAGAAACCATTCTTTATTCCTTGTCAACCAATTGAATTTCATGGCCCTAGCCCTATTTATAAAAATAGGAAATGTTCAATACGATAACATTATCATTTTCTACTTGAAAAATGATATTTAAATGCTAATAATTAACTCAAAGGCAAATAAGGATGATATCTCTATATTAAGTAAAATTGAAAAGCATAGACTTATGATGAGGGACTAAGGTTGATGATTCATAATGCTTCTAGTCCCCACAGCTACAAAGAACTCTACTCCTAGGTATTGAAATGCTATTGGAGGAAAACTAGAGGTTCTTGACTGCACTACTGAGCTATGGAAATCCATATATTGAATGATAAATCCATATCCTAGAAAAAGAGGCAAGACAAAAGCAGCATCATCATCAACAATAGTACTGGAAGATGATTATCGTGGATCTTTGAGACAACTATCAACATCTTTGAAAATTTATCTCTAGAAGTCTGGAGGTATTCATTCATAGTATTGGAGTGATATTATGATCTTGTTTTGTTAAATTTCAGCATGAAGTTGCTTTTTCTTATTTGGGTGTTTGGTTTGGCTAACTTGTTTTGATCGTTGGGTTAATCATGTCAGGTCAAGAAGGTTGGTCTAAGGCAAATTAGGTTGATTCATTTAGTTGATTTTAGGTGGTTGGAGAAGGTTAGGGCTGTTAATAAAGCTTAAAATATGGAGCTTGAAATCTGCTCAAAATTTGACTCGACTTTAACTCTATTATTATCTGCTTCCATGAATTGGAAAAGTTTGTAAATGTATTGAAGTGTGTGTTCGGTTATCATTACATTTTGGTTGACCAAGTATTTTTCAGCCTCTTTTGCATAGCCTGTTAGGTTGTGGATTTGTGTATAATGCAATCTGGGATACGTATCCTGTCTATAAAGTTGAATGTTGTCATACTTATGGTGTAGGTTTAGGAAATATGTGAAAGTGGAATAAGGTTTTGCCAGTCAGTAAATATTTGAGTTCTTAATTTTTGAAATATTTGATGTGGTTGTAGTTGCCTTGAAATAGAATTCCATCATTTCCATGTAATGCTGAGTTATTGGAAGGTTTGAGTTAGGTTAGTTTAGACAAGATTTATGGAATGATAACATAGCATAAAATAGGAAGATGAAAGAGAATTTCAGAAAGAAAATGTATAAATATGGAAAGATAATGGAAGAAAATTCCTTCCAATTAAGGTAAAGGTTGTGGAGGGAATGCTCAGTGTGCGGTGAGTCTAGAGGTGCTTTGATTTACAATGATGATGGTATTTTTTAGCATAACCCCCAGGGGAAGCTATGGTGATAAACTGATAGTAGTGGTTTGAAAGAAGTTGAGTTATTCTTGTTATTTACTTGAAAGTGGAGAAGGGAGTTCATAGGAGGAAGACAAAAGGGGGCGTGTATGTATGGAGAGAAAGGGCAGGAAGAGAGTGATACTCTGAGAAAGTAAAACGAGCAAGAAAATAGTAGAAAACTCTAAGAATTTGAGGAATGCTTATTTACAATTAGAGAGGTAGATCAAATCTCCCAAACAAACTAGATGTCGCTAGGAAGCTCTCAAAGAAAAAGAACTATAAAAAATTTCAAATCAAAACATGCTTGAAGAAGAATAAACCCTAGAGTAAGCCCTAAATAAACACTCCTAATTCCCCCCAAAATAGCCTCCTTACCTTAATTGTTTTCCCTCTCTTCATTTCAAAATTAGAATTCTTTCCTTTAATATTTCCCTCCTTATTTCTTCTAGTGTATTTAATCAAAACCTTGATGGGCCCCACAAGAGGAGGGGAGGGGGGGGGTGAGGGTCAAAACCCCTGCTGGTTCCACCCCTAGGCATTCCGCTCTGTTTATTGGTCCACGTGTCCCAGGTACTCCACTTGTGGCTATGCAAATGAATATTTCTTTAGGTTGGCGTATAGATGGTGCTCCCTCAATTCTTCAAACACTGTCTTAGGTGTCCCATATGCTCTACCTCTATCCGACTATCATAAAAAAATATCAAGACAAACTTTCTGTGATAGGGTTGAAAAACCTGATTCATGAGTGATTGAAAAGTGGTTGGAGCATTGGTAAGGCTGAACGCCATCACTAAAAACTCGTAGTGGCCCTCTTGAATTATGAAAGATGTCTTTTGCACATATCTTGGCTTCATCCTGATCTGGTGGTACCCCAATTTCAAGTCGATCTTTGAGAAGATTTCTCCCCCAAATAGTTCATCCAACAGTTCATTAATCACAAGAATAAAAAATTTGTCAAACATAATTTCTTTGTTTAAGGCTTTATAATCTACGTAAAATCTCGAACTGTTATCCTTCTTTTTCACTAGTAAAATAGGGCTAGAAAAGGGGCTCATTCTTGGTCTAATAATCCCTGCCTCCAACATCTCTTTGATGGGCCTCTCAATCTCATACTTTTGGATCTGTGGGTATCGGTAAGGTCGGACACTGATAGGAGAAGCTCCATTCTTCAAGGTAATCGCGTGCTCGTGCCCTCAGGGTGGTGGTAATACGCTGGGTTGCTAAAAAATCTCAGAAATCTGCTGCAAAAGCTGATGTACACACTAAGTGAACTGGTCTGCCTATAAATCTTGATCCTCTCTAAACTCTGCAGCTCTACCAAGTAACCCAGTCCTCCTCCTTATATCACCTTAGCCCTAGTTTTGAGTGAAATCATAGTCCTGCATAAGCTGACATCCCCTCGTAGAACCACCACCATCCCTTCCACTTACACCTCCATAGTCAAAAACTTCCAATCCACCTTAGTCTCTCCAATCTTCTGTAACCACTTCATCCCTAGGATGACATTAGTACCTCCAAATTCCAAGGGAAGAAAATCCTCCACGATCTGTATGCCTTGGAGTGCCAGCACCAACCCTATGCAAATCCCCTACTCTTCTCTACCTTTACTGCCCCCATCATGACTCTAAAGCTTCTTGTGTCCACTAACTTCAATCCCAACTGGTCCACGACCTAGTTGGAGATGAAGTTATGAGTAGCCCCGCCATCCGCTAAGATCAGCACTGGTCTATGATGCACATACACGAACACCGCGACACGGACACGTGATACGTCAATTATTGAAAATATAGGACATGGACACGTGTTGAACACGGTATTATAATTTTTATATTTTAAAAATAGTATATAAAATTTGAATAAGTATAATTTTTAAAATAATTTAAAAATAATAAGTCATTTAATTAGAATTTGTGCTTAAAATAATTAATATTAAGAAGTCGAGAATCTGGCGTCGATGTTGTTTATCAGTCATTGAGAGAGGAGTTGACAATGTTGTCGAGAGTCGGACATTGATGTTATGCGGTAAATATTGGGAATCAATGTTAAGAGGACATTTATCATTGATGTTGAGAGGGTGTTGGTCATCGATGTTGAGAAGTCGTTGGACAAAGATGAGATGTCAAGTTGTGGGTGTAGAAATTGTTAGCATCGAGCATCAATGTAATGACAGTGTTAGACTTTGATATAAAGATCATTTTGAAATGTTGATATTGTAACGACGTCAGACGTCGATTTTGAGATGACATCGGGCATTGTTGTGAAATAAAAGTTGTAACCTGACAAAGAGAATTAAAATAAGAATATTTGATGAATGTGGTATTAAGTGCGGACAATTGATTTGGTGTTGTGGATAAAATATGTAAGTTACGCATGTCCGACATGCGTGTCGAATTTGTATTTAATATATTTTTAATTGGACACGTTTACGGTGTGTTCGACACATGTTGGTGGAGTGTTGGACGCGTGTTGTGTCGGACACGTGTCGGACAGTGCACGCCTCTTTGAGGAGAAGTGCATCATAGCCACTGGTTATTCCCCAATTTGCCCCCTCACCTCCATGGTGTGATTTGGGTAAATCCCACCATGGAGTTCAGGGATACCTCTACCACTTTTAGATGTAACTGCCTTTTTTACCCTTCGAAATTCTTCTAGCTCGTCCCCCCTCTCTTCTTCCCCTTCGCAGACTATCAAGACTTGGAGGGCTCGATTCTTGCACTTATGTCCCGGTGCAAATCTCTCATCAGACCTGAACCATAACCCTTTTGCTCGTCTATCCATTACCTCCGCTTCTATGAGGCATTTGAAATTGCCTCCAGGACGAACTTTAGTGCTCTTCTCTTTTGTGGCTTCCATCTGAAATGACATCGTTTGGGCCCTCGATGCCTGGGTTGTGGAGGTATTGCTGCCCCTCCCATTGTGTTTCTCCTGCTGTCCTTCTCCCTTTGATGTTTCTCTTCCACCCTTTGTGTTATCTCCATCATCTCTCTTAGCCCGCTAGGCCTCAACACCTTTAGCTCTGCTTGTATGTCTTCCTTAAGGCCCTTCATGAAATTCCCTTTTAACCATTCCTCAAAAATTTCCCTCAGTCTTCCTGAAAGTAGCTCAATTTTTTCTAGATACTTCATAACAATCCCCTCTTGTGTTAAGGCATAGAACTGGTCATGGAATTCTTCTCCCTGAATGGTTCAGAAATGTTTTAATAAGCAATCCTTGAATCCCCCCTCGAAATAGATCGGATATCTGACCTCTCTCCACTGAAATCAAGTTAGGACTTTCCCCTCCAAATATAGGCTCTCCACCATGAGTTTTTCCCCTTATGTTAGTCCATTTATAGCAAAATAACGCTCCCTTCAGAACACCCAACCCTAAGCATATTCCCCTTCAAAGACCGACATCTTTAACTTCCTCGATCTCGCATCTATGCCCCAATGATTTCTCCTTTGTTAGTTCCTCCCGTGTAATGGTGGTGTGATTCCCTTCCTTCCTCCCTTTGTAGATTTGGACCCAATGGTTTGGCCCACCCATTGCTTCCTTCAGTCCACCTTCCCTCTTGTTTGTGTGGTCTCCAAAAGGGTTCAACTTCCCCTTCACTTGCTCCCTTTTCTTTGGGATACCTCATCGAAACTCCTTGGGGTGGTCCTTGAGGGAAAACACTCTCCATTTCATCATCGTCCTCGTGAACTTTCTTCCCCGTCAGATCAACCGTAGGAATAGCTGGCAAAGCCTTCGATTGCATCTCTATCAATTTACTTGTCATGACATTCCATGTTTTCAAAATGGTTTTCCATGGATGAAAGCCTCCCTTCCAAAGTTATGAACTTGCCCTCCATTCCAAAAAATTTCTCATCCATCCCGACTCTGAGTTGTTCAATCTCGCCTTCCAACGCATCCATTTTCTTTGCGGCCATTCACGGATTTAGGTTCTAAACCTCAAAAAACAGCAAAAATTGGCAAAGCTAGTATTCAAACGGTGAAAATCAGCAAAGTGGGAATAAAAATGCAACAAAAATCAGCGGTGGGGACTTTAATTTCAACGTAGAACATTGCTTTGATGCCAATTTTGATGCGGACATCGGCACGAAAATCTGGCGCATCTATCACATGAGGCGTCGTAAATCGACGGCTCTGATTTAAGTTGTTATTTATGAATTATTTTCTGCATTTTAATTTCTATTTTATGTTATTTCCTGTTTTACCCCTAGGTTAATTTATTTGAGTGTTGTAGCCCAAGGGGCAATTCTACATCAAATTTGATACGCTGAGAAAGTAAAACCAGTGAGAAAACAGTTGAAAACTGCAGGAATTATGGCTTATTTTTTATTAATAGCTCAACAAGAAAATAAGATACAAGCGATCTTCAATCAGAGAGGTGTTTAAAAAATCCTATATATTGGTGTAAGGGGATAAGATCTATAGAATCCTATATATAGATGAGAGTTCAAAATATTAAGTTAAAAAGTATCAATTTTTTTTATAAAATATATTAATGTCAAATAACTCTTTATTATGTAACATGATCTAAATTATATTGGTGTTTAATAAATCACTTTAAAGAATATCCAGTTAGGCTCCTGCATCATTCTATGTATTTGGACAGGGAATATTTATTCTCCACCTTTATTAGTTTATTCTCCAATTTATGTTTGCCCCTTTGTGTAAGTTCTGTTGTTATGGTATTTGTACATCATTAGATGCTTTATATATATTTTTCACTTCGAATCTGTTTATCCATTGATGAGAGGCAGAAGCTAGACGCACAACTTAAGCTTATTTTCTCTGAATTTCTTTATAGGTCATGATTGAAAATGAGAATTTATATGAAATGCTTTTAGTTACCCAGTAAAGCATCTCTTAAATCAGCATGTATACCAGTTTACACATGAAATTCGGTTTAAAGCATGATATTTTATGTTTACTATTAGTATTGAAAATTCAAATCAGAATTCAAAAGCATTTTCAAATAGTGATTGGAAATTGTCAGCTTTGGAATAATTTGAAAATGCTCAATAGAATATACGCATACAGCAATGAATTTTTGTGTTTGCCGATAGTGTATGTAATGGAAATCTTTTATATGTATCATTGTTGGGAATTTTGTGTATGAGTATGCGTGTTAGGGCTCCTAAGTTTTATATCTAATTTGACACTACACACTGGGTGAACTTAGCATCCAGTGATCTTCTGCCAGACAATGAATTCCTTTTGTAGTTGTCTTATGGTCATCCCACTTTCTGACTTGACTTCAAAAGATTATGGAGTCATATTCTGTCTAAAAAACTTGTGTTGCGGTGAAGCTTCTTTCGGGACCTTTAACAGTATGATAAGTTTCATACATATCGATTTTGTATTATGAAAATTGTGAAGCTCTTGATGATGCGTGCAAACATCCCTTACTTGTTTTATTGAAGTTCTTAAATCCCTTAAATTCAGCATTATTGATGGCTGGCATTGCTAGAGGGGTTGTTTTAATCCGCCAAATTCCATTTAGTATGGAAGTAGTTGTAATCTGGATATTTACAGCCTTGATTTTGGCTGGTCTAAGTCTGAGATGAGTTTGTTGTCACATTTTTATGTACTTTTTGAAAGTAATACTGATGTGATACAATCCATGCGAAAATGACTTGCTTAAGAAAGTTTGCACTTGTAAATTTTAGAGAGCAATGTTAAGCAAAATCCTCTATTGATGTAAACGATGAGATAACATTAAGGTGATAAAATAGCTTAGTTCTAAACACATGCGAGAGGTTGAGATCATTAAATAGTCAACTAAGTCTTACTTTGCATACATGAGTGGTTTCAACGAGAAATTCCAATACTAACAATAAGATTAGTTGCTATGAGAAGATCCCTCACGGAACTCTTCCTATTACTAGGTTCTAGCGGCGAATAATTGACATGATCTTCATGAATCCATTAATAACCATAAATGAAAAGTAAACTAGTAAGATAAGAGAGTTTGGAAGAAGAGTTTACCCACAAGAAATAGAAGATACGACACTTCAATGTCGGTGATGATTGTTTCTACAGTAAGACAGCAGTCGAGCCCCTTTTCTCCAGCCTGGGCAGCAATATGAACTTCCTTCACAGCCCTTGGAAGTCTCCCAATTGATGGGACAACCAGGGAAAGGTGCGGAGCCCGCTGGACAACAATCACGGCAGTTGGGACAGCAGCCTGGACTCGTTGAAAGTCCTGGACAGCACCCAATACGGGTCTGCCAGGATTCGGTCTACTCTTGGTGCTGCTGGACACCTTGGACAGCAGCCTGCAGTTTTCCTGGGTGCTGGCTAGCAAGGGAACTTGCTGGAATGAGGAGTGGGCAGCAGGTAGAAGATGAGGGGAAGGTTGAGGGCCACGTGCAAAGAGTTTAGGGAACTCACGTTTGCATCACTTGGAAGAGAAAATTCAATAACAACGGAAGAGAGGGAAGCCGTTTCAGTTTTCAGATTTTTGAAATCTGAAATTAAAACTGAAGAAATATGGAATTAATTATGTGAGAGGAGGCATTTAAGAGGTGGTGATGTGGAAATTAAATAGAGGAGCAATGGGGTGAGGTGGCCGGCCATAAGGAGAGAGAAAGGAGCTTGGTAATGAATAAAATGGGGCCCTCAACTAATGATAGATTTATTCCAAGATTAATCTCAGATTTGGGTGAATTTAGATGGGGCAATTTGAATTTTGAATCCAAGCTTTAATTGTAATTAATTCCTTAATGAGGGAATTAATTGGAAAAAAAAAAACCACTGAAGGCCGGCGGCAAGGAGAGGGGGGAGAGAGATTAGGGAAGGATTAAGCGCTTTCCAATTGAGTCGATGCCACCTAGGATGAAAAATTAATAATTCCACATGTCATGAAATTTGGATTGGATCATTTCAAAAACTTTCCTTTTTAGGAATTTTGCAAATTTGGAAAGTTTGAATTTCAAATTTGAAATTCAAAATCGGTAACTCATTTATTTATTGCTAGGCCACAATCAAGGAGCCATTATGATGATTGACATCTTCATCATGGCTTGGAGCAAGGTGGTGGCCGGCGGCCAAAGGAGGAAGAGGGCTTGCCATCGGGTTTGGGGATTTCTTGATGGAGCTTGGGTTGTGGTGGAGGAAGAAGAATGTTGCTTGAAGAGGGGAGAAAGGAGATGAACAAGAATATACGAGAAAGATAGAGATAACTAACGAACTCACACAGAGATCGTAAGAACCGCGAACCTCGGACACTTCCAAAGATTGACGGGTATTGCGAATTACCCTCCTCGGGGTTCTCCTCTCATGAACTCACTAAGAGATCACGTGAACTCACTAAGAGATCAACAAGAACATAAAACTTTTCATTATCAATAATCATCATCTCAATACAAGAAAGCTAGCCTATAAATAGGCATCATGAGAAGAAAAATAACAAAGACTGAAATGCCCTTCGGGCTACAACACTACATGACCACCTATAAGGGTATAAAGGGAAAAACAACAATATGAAATAAAATAGTACAAAAACATATAAATAAATAGCTCAAGATCGTAGCCGTTGATCTCCGATGTCCTCATCAAATACTATATTAACTTTTTCCATTGTTATCCCAGTGACTATTGTTCAAACTTCTGCTCATAGGAGACTCTGGTGTTGGCAAATCATGTCTCCTCTTGCGGTTTGCAGTAAGTATCCTTAGCTTTTTGTAAAATAATTCTTAACTGGTCGTTACATGTCTATATTTTCCCAAACATGCGTAATATAAGGTTATATAAGGAATGCAAAAAGAATGACTTTTGGAACCTTTCAAGATTTGATATGGCTTCCACTTGTAACTTTTACTTCAATATTTCTTGATGATATAAAATACTTGCTAGCAGAGAGTAAGCCATACTTCTATGACAATGGTCCCTTTTAAGAAGTTTATTTTTGAAGACAATGATTTTCATGTAAACATCTACTATAGAAGTATGCTTTGATAATATCTATATATATATATATATATATATATATATATATTTAAAAATCTTTAATAGCTTGATATAATATTTCTTGATTATTTTACTTTTTATTTTGTCTGCAAGGATCCTAACTTGTTTCTGTTGTGGCTTAGGACGATTCCTATTTGGATAGTTACATCAGCACAATTGGAGTCGATTTTGTACGTGATTTTGGATAGTTACATTTCATTAAATTTCAAGCCTCGTTTTGAAATATTAAAATGCTGATCAGTTTTTTGCTTGTGTGCAGAAAATACGCACTGTTGAACAGGACGGGAAGACTATTAAGCTTCAAATTGTGAGATGCATTATTTTATTACATGAGATGCTTCTTTGACTTCAACAGAATTAATTGCTTTGCACTAAAATACTTAAATACTGAAATTGATAGATTTAAGAAATAATTTACTGAAAAATAGATGCTCTTTTAATTGGACTATCTTGTTCTGTTCATCCGATTTTTTTGCCATGATATGACCATTTGCTATCAAAAACAAAATCCGCCCTCTCTTTTCATTTCTCATTTCAATATAATTTAGCTTCGATGTTAAGTTATATTGACACATTCTTTTATTCTTTTATGGATCATAGTGGGATACTGCTGGACAGGAACGTTTCAGGACAATCACTAGCAGCTACTATCGTGGTGCTCATGGAATTATTGTAAATCTTTTTTGCATTTCCTTTCTAGTTTGATCATCAGCTAAGCCTAAAAGCATTTAAAACTCCCATTCATGTTGCTTGATCAAATTTGCAGGTAGTTTATGATGTGACGGATCAGGAGAGCTTCGATAATGTTAAGCAATGGTTGAATGAAATTGACCGCTATGCTAGTGAAAATGTTAACAAGCTTCTTGTTGGAAACAAGTGTGATCGTACTGCTAATAAAGTTGTATCGTATGAGACTGCAAAGGTGATTAATAGTTTTTATGTGTCTCTCAAATCGATGCGATGCCGTAGCAGAATTTTAAAATTTTCACAATGAAGGCACATAGAAAATTTAATTTTTGGGGTCACAAATAAAATATATACTGTGGGAAACATCAAATAGTAGTATTATATTAGTGTATATATCTATTATATATTAAGACATTGAAAATATAAGGGGCGCACATACTTCATTAAATACCCTTCTTTGTCATCATTTCAAATTTGGCAATTAGATTGTAACATGATTGAATGGATTTATTATTCTGTGCGGAGTCCGGATGGCATCCGGAGATCAATAAAAATGCGCAACGTCACCCAAAAATGTTTCCCGCTCGGTTCCGAGCTCAGTACCGGTCGGTACCTAAGCGTAACCAAACGGGAGAACCGTCCGGTGTGATCATAACAGTTGTTTGAAGTGTGAGTCTGCTTTCAATTAGTAGAAATGCTAAACTAAGTTCACTTTTGCTGCCTCAGGCATTTGCTGATGAGATTGGCATACCGTTCATGGAGACAAGTGCCAAGGATGCTACTAATGTGGAGCACGCTTTCATGTTCATGGCTGCTGATATCAAGAACAGGTAATAATATCTCACAGTAGCGCGACACTCATATAGAGACAGATCCTCATGTGCTTGGGTGTCCTGTCAAAATTTTATTGGCTTAAGTGTCCGATTTGGAGCGTCCTGTTTTTTTTTTTTAATTTTATTTTTATCTTTTTTAGAATTTTGAGTCAATTAAAATAAACTCACACACACATCATATATAGAAGCTTCAAAGATGAGATTTTTGGGTTGATAGCGGAAAATAAATAATTTGGTACTTCACAGATAATTAACTTATTTCATATAACCATTTCACTTCGAAATAAGATGCTTCTCTTTGTGATGGGAGTTTTCACGTGGCACGTGAAATAAGATAATTTGTTAGAAAGTTTTGAGAAATTTTTAGGTGCGAAGTCCGGATGTAAAGTTATGTCTGGATTCCAATAAAAATGTGACATGTCCTTATACATAGTGTGTACAAATTTATGCACATTGTGCATAAATCTGTTTATAGTGTATATATAATGTATATAAGTTTATACACACTATATATATAATTTTGTAATTTTTATATAATGTATATAGTTGTACACACTATATACAAGGACACATATCACATTTTTATTGGAGTCCGCCGCATATAATAATTTCTTCATATATATATGTAAAATATTTTACTTCTTGGATTTGTGAAATGTGTAGCAACGTAGCGGAGTAGGGTTCATTTAAGGTGGCTGCGACGGTTTTTAACCGTATTTTTAGAATTATTGTAGCAAAAGCTGAAATTTTTTTTTAATTTATAAATTTTCACTTTTTGAAAGAAGCGAAATAGTTGCTTTGTTCTATCTATCATACTTTAACAGATTTGATTATTAAAAGATAATTCTCATCATAAAAATATTTGAAAAAAAAAAAACAAAAGAAAAAGTTGTGTGGAAATAGAAACGTGACAATTATTTGAAAAGCAGAGGTTATGATGCTAAACGTGATAATATCTGTTATTTTTGACTTGATTATTCATGTGGCATTTACCATATCTTTGTCTTTTGACAGGATGGCAAGCCAGCCCGCCATGAACGGTGCAAGGCCACCAACCGTCCAAATCCGTGGACAACCGGTTAGCCAAAATTCCTCGTGCTGCTCTTCGTAAGACTTACAGTTACCTTACATACTAAGAAAACAAAGTCCTCAAGCTCATTTTGAAGAAGGCGGCGACAGCTTTCGTCCTCTAGCTGATTCTTATTGCTTTGTGGTTCCTTTAAGCACGTTTTCATATCATTCTTTCCACTTGGATTCCTTTAGCCACTGTACAAATCTGATTGTAGCATCACCTTTTTTCCTAACCTTTGATCAATTATTTGAGTATTCGTTTTGTTATGTCTTATGTGCATATGCTTTATTTCCATTTCATGCACATTAATAGGATATTTTTCTTAGGGGCTGTTTGGTATCTCGGATTTACAGCGGGATTTAAGTCGGATTTATGCTAAATCCAGCCAAACAGTTTTTGTGCGCGCGTTAAATCCCGGGATTCAGTAAATCCTGGATTTACGAATTTACAGCTTAAATTCGGGATTTAGTAAATCCGAGGGCTAGCCGGATTTAGTAAATCCAAGCGGGATTTATCCGAAGAAACGCGCGAAAGGGAGAAAGTTACCTTCACAGCCAGCGAGCTCCCGTTCTTGCTTCCGATCAAAATGTCATAACTTCCGATCCGGGTTGGAAGTTGTCGCAGGAGCGAAGTCGAACAGCCACGAAGGAGCCGAAGAAGCGACACTGCAATCTCTACACCTGCAAAAGCAACGGAGCCGAACAGCAACGAAAGATGAAAGGCAAAACCTAGACGCCTCTAAGTTATTATTGATTAACTTAATTAATATAATTTACATTATTAATACTTAATTAAATTAATTAAATAGTTAATTGTATAATTAGTGCTTAAATTAAATAAACTAATTTAAATTATTAATAATTAAAAAATAATTAAATAATTAATTATATAATTTAACTTAATTGCATAATTAGCAATTAAATATTAATATAATTAGA
>NW_021318852.1:3850490-3886810 GCF_001605985.2 Dendrobium catenatum
ATAACACATTATATTTTTTATTTTTAATTATAAATTTATTTTTAAGTTATAATTATATTTTTCACATTTAAATCCCTAACTGCTATAAATCCTGAAATATGTTACCAAACAGTTTCTCAAGATTTAACAGGATTTAACATTTGACATACCAAACAGTTTTTAGGATTTAACACATTTCGGATTTACTAAATCCGGATTTAAAGGATTTATTAAATCCCACTTGTTGCCAAACAGCCCCTTAGAGAGGTCTGAATGAGTAAAGCGGACTCGTGAGCAGTCTCGAAGCTCAATAAATGGCTTATGAGTTGAGCTCAATGAGTTCCAAGTTTGAGTCAGTATTGATTTGACTTGTTAGCTTGTAAGTTAGTATGATTAAAAAATATTAATATAAAATATATTTAAATTATATTAGACTTCAGGAATTCTAAGTCTATAGTTATAAAAAGCATTTTAAAATTATATCTTAGTTTTTATATAAAATATTTTTTTAATTGACTTGTGAGGTTACTCAAAGCTTGATTAATTAATTAAGCTCAAGTTTAAGACTTCGTTTCTTATTGCTTTTTGAAACAGTTTTCTAATACAAAAAAATTAACTTTTGTACTAGAAAATTACTTCTAGTAAGAAAGTCGTCTCAAATGAAGTCCAAGTTAGGATTGATTCAAATTTGACTCATTAATGTTTTGTTCATGTTTAAATTGGTGTGGTGTTGTGTGGTTCTGTTAAAACAATATAATCGTGATCTAACTACCAGTCTAATCCATAAGTTATTATATTTAACTGATTGTTAAGGTTACATCTATTGGCACTTGTCAATTATTTTGAGAAATTATTCTGTGCGGATGTCGGACGCAGTTCTACGTCAAGAAGTTTCTGTATTGAGCGGTATCGAGTCGTGGTACTGAGTAGTACCGAGTCGCGGTACAATAAAAAATTGATGCGGTGCATTTTTATTTGCCTTCGAATGACTTTCCGTGTCAGCAAAGAATAATTTTTCCAATTATTTAGTGTTTTGTGTACTGTGAATAATGGTCTTCTGTTTAGAACAGCAGACCATTTACTGTTATCAAGTTCACGAAAAACATTGTAGACTTTAAGTAAATGAAGTCTGTATCGTTCTCCGCTCTTCAAGTAAGAATACAGTGTAGCTCGTCACTGATTATATGCTAATAATGTTTCCTTAAAATAAGGCACTAAGAAGTAATCGTTACTAATTAGCTAATAAATAGTTTAATTTATAATTATCTTATATAATTGAGTGGCAAATCATAGAACAAATTCCAAAGGTAGGCCAAATTAATGAATTATAACAATTTATTCAATATTTTTTTAAAAATAATAAATTGTGCAAACGTTCTTTTACTATGTACGATATATTTATGGAGAAGAGCAGGAAAAAAAGCTCGGCAAGCAAATATTATGGATTACAATTATTTGATTCTTGTTGTAGAGATTATAGAAATCAGTGTTTACTTTTTTTTTTAAAAAAAAAAAATTAGGTGTTTACATGAGAACAATTAAAATCTTGTTATAGGGTTATAAAATATATTCATTTGGTCAACACGTTCAATTTGACTATAATTTATTGAAATCGAAGTTATGATGGTCATTAGTTTAATTCTAGAAGTTTCTAATTAAAATATTGCTAAAGTTTTGTGCCACCAAACAATTATTTGATTCAACTACTTGAGTGTCTATTCGAGGAGAAATTATTGTGTGCGGACCATATCGTTTGGAGGCGAATCAGAATGAACAATTATTACGTCCTCTGATCGGACGTAGAGGAACGTCCGGTCGGAGGCCAAATCGAGCCAAAAAACGAGAAATACCGAGCAAATACCGAGCAATACCAAACAATAATGAGGAATACCATCACGTGAAGACCCAATACCGAGTTATACCGAGCAATACCGAGTTATACAAAAGTTGTACCGAGTTTTTCCTAGAAAAAACACGTACAACACGGTATAACTCGGTATTGATCTTCACATACCTAGTAATATCGAGCAAATACAGAGTTTTTTGGCGGGATTTTGCTTCCGACCGGACGTTCCTCTACGTCCTTACACCGGACCTAATAAAAGTTCGAATTAGAATGTGCCATGTCACCTGGTACATTGCGGGTATACAATAAAGGAGTGATGTGGTGCGTTCTGATTCGTCTCAGAACATCATCAGTATCCGCAGTCAATAATTTTACCTAGTGGAAGGTTAAGATAAAGGGATGAGAAAAATCTACTAATTGAGATACTCAATATGGCAACTTGACAAGATAGAGAAACACTGTTGGAGTTATATAGAGAGAAATAGAATACACTAGATATTTAAAATAGTTTACTTGTGGGCAGTGCAAAGATGAGCTCTTTTGCTGTTTATTACATTTTGTTTTTGCTGCGATGATGCATAATAGATTTTAAGCTTTGTCGCTTGAATTCTTATCCATAGAAAAATAATATTCTCAGTCTCTTTGATCATTGATTCTTTCACTTAATTTGAATGTTTAAGAGTAATAATAGGTCTTCGAAAATTCTTTGGATGGATTGTTGCAATGACTTGGTTCTCCCGGAGATGGGTAGTAGTTAAAAACAGAAAGTTAGTGCTATATGTCTGATTTTTTTTTTTTTTTTTGAATATTTAGGTCAATTAAGACAAATTCATGCACACGTCATATATGCAACATTCAAATTAGGGGTGCAATCGAGTCAAGTAGGCTCGCAAGCTGATTTGAGCTCGACTCGGTAACAGGCTCGGCGAGTCGAGCTCGAACGCGATTTCGAGCTCGACATCTTATCGAGCTCGAGCTTGAATAGATGTCAGTTCATCGAGCGGCTCGTGGATGTGACTGGGTTGGAAAAGGAAATTTTAATCGAACGGGCGGAAACGACGATTCAAAGGTTGGGTGAGAAAAACAAATCGACGGAGCACGGGACGATGACGAACGAGCTCGGGACGAAGAATCTCGATGGCGGACGTGACGATGAGCTCAGGATGATGGATCTCGGCGCAGAGCCTCAGGACGACCGATCTCGACGGCGGACGCGAAGACAAGAGGACACGACGACGACGGACCTCATGACGACAGCGGACGTAACATAGAGACTACTCGGGACAGAGCTCGACATGAGACTAGTCAAGCTCCATCATAGTATTTGGCATACAAGCTCGACTCAAACACCCCTTGGCTCGAGTTTGACTCGACTTGTTTGCACCTCTAAATTCAAACCCAAGACTTCTTAATTAGTAGCTAAAACTATCAACCAACAGACCTAATTAGGTTCCGTCCATATGTTTGATCATGCATGGTTGTATTAAGTTGAAAGCAAATAAAAGGTTGGCATGCATGTTGGTAGTTATTTATAATGATGTGGTTGGCAGTTATATGATCCCTCAGAAAATTCTCTTCTTGCTTGAGTTGATCCGAGCCATTTGAGTAGAAGAAATTTCTTAGAAACCAAATTAAGCCGAACTTCAATGGCAAGTTATTAAATTCAGATGATTCGAAAGATCAAAGTTAATTCACGATTACATAGAGCTTACCTCCGATTCCAAGTTCAAAGTTAATTCACAAGTCATTTATTGACCCAAGCCTATAAAAACTCACGAGTCAATTTGACTCACCTAAACCGCTAGACGGATCAGTTCAAAGCTGGTCTGTTCCAACCAGCCAGTCCAAATTCATTAGATCTACAAGCCCAAGAAGACTTTTGGATTAACAATAGATGATCAGGTGATAATTTGCTCTTTTAAAAGCATTAAATGGAAATTTAGTAAATAATTCAGATAATCTCAAAGTTAATTACTATCTAATCTAATCACACTGCTCACCTTGGCCTGTTGGTTGAGAGCTTATGCTTCAAACTAAGAGGTCTTGGGTTCGAGTCTTTGTGTATGTGTTGTGTGTGTGAATTTGCCTTACATTAATGACATAAATATCCAAAAAAAAAAAAAAAATCTATTCTATATGCATCTCTCAAACAATTAAAATCAGCATAAGCATCAATTATAAAGTAAACAAAATCTCAAATAATTTCCCAACTCCTCAAACCTCTTTGACACTAGAGATTATTCTGCCCGAGTCCGAATGCGTCTAGAGGTAAATTCGGATGCGCCACATCATCCAATGCAATGTTCAATGGGTGATGCGACTTGTCTGGATTGACCTCCGGACGCCTCATGACACTGGTTGCTTGCTCTCCTAGTTCTCCCTTTTTTATTTTTATTTTTATTTTTTTTTTCTGCTCTCCGAATTCTCTCCTTCTAGCAGAGCCCTACATGGAGTCCTCGTTGGGTACCCATTGGATATCCACGCTCAGTGGTGGCGGGCTTTGCCCACCCACACCCACCTATGATGACTTTCCGGATGTCATACCCATCCACACCCACCCACTTTCCTCGCTTATTGAATGCAGTCTGTCATAGCATAATAGCCTTGGGGTTTTTTGCCTTTTTCTCTGAATACAAACTTTCAAGCCACATATCAAAATTTATCTTGGTCGTGACGTGGTTTGGTGTTGCACCCGCACTACATAGTAAGGATTATTATATATAATATACTGCATGTATATGATGATTAGTAATGTAAATCGGTTCTCCTCTGATGTTGAGTACCCACCCATACCCACCCACGAGGTTATGGGCGTACCCATACCCGTTGGGTATGAGTGGGTACATGGGTGGGTGTGGGTATGGGTACCCAATGCAGGGTTCTGCCTTCTAGCTCAGCAGTTCACACGTGTAAGGATAGCGCGTGCAGTCTAATCAGAGAAACGGATGCATGCATCTCCAAGGAAGCCACGACAAGCTAAGTAGAAGAGTTCAGAACTTCAGATCGAAGGGCGGCAGTTTCCAAGGTGCGAGATTCATGATACCGATCAGTCAAGAGAGAGAGAGAGAGAGAGAGAGAGAGAGAGAGAGAGAGAGGGCTTGTGGCCGGGTGGGTGGTGATAAAAATAGTTGTTTTTATTGTCTTGTGAAAGCGGCAGGAATATGGAACCAATTATCTTGTTCTCTTGCTCCATATTATTTTATCGTGCTCCCATCCTAATTCTTATTTAATTATTATTATCTCATAAATCACTATCGTATGTGAAGTATTTGGATATATGCGATTTAATAATTTCAAATTCAGTCATTTGACACATTATAATGATTTATTATTATTATTATTATTATTATTATTTTAAAGTCAACTTGGATTTGCCAACTCTTTCTCTTTCTCTCTCTATATATTGCATTGATGGTATCATATAGAAGTATTCTAAACATAGCTCTAAAATAAAATTAAAAAGAGTTTTCTTATTCTTTTTACTAAGAGACTGTTTGGACGGCTAATATATTTTATAAAGTTGGTTGTAAGATTGTTATGATAAAAATATATATATTTTTAATTTGATGTGAATATAATAAAAATATATTTTATTTAAAAAAAATTGAATTGTTGTTTTCTTAAAGTTTTGTTTGGGACAGCTTTCTTATTGCTTTGCTTCTCTTACATGTCTGAGTACTATTTTTTCTTTATTTTCAAAAAATTAAAAAAAGTTCTAAGAAGTTGTTTTCTACAATAACCTAAAAAAATTACTTTATATACAATAATTTTACAAAGCACTAAGAAATATCATCCCAAATAAAGCCTATAGCTACTTCAAATTATCAACATTAGTTGTTAAAAGTAACTTCACAAACATAAATTTTAGAAAGCAGTGGAAAAGCAACAAGAAAGCAATAGCCAAATAAAATTGTAGTTAAAATCTGAAAAGCAAAACAGTAAGCCAGTCATCACAAAAAAACCCCTAAACTTATAATCTTTAATAAAATGGATAATATTAATTCAATAGATAATTGTTATCCAAATATTTTAAGAGAAAAACTAAGTCATTATATTTATCAATCCAATCAAATTTTAAAAGCATATATATATATATACTCAAAAACTAATCATTAATGTTTTCATTTTTATATAATTTTGACTATGTATTTTTTTTCTATTCTTAATTTCTTATAAAAAAATATCCATGAAGACTATTTTCTCTATTTTTTTTCTATTTATTTATATAAACCAATTTAAAACAACAAGATTATCGCCAAATGACCTATGACGTATTAGCTAATTAAATAATGTTATTAATCCTTTCCTCCAAGCCTATACCGATGTGTACATAACACTTAGGCACGTGGAGTTATGTGGCTTCATATTCTACTATCCGGCCAATTATAGCGTATCGCAGTGCTCATTAAACAAATTATTTTTTTCTTTTTTTTGGGAGAATTATTTTTTTCTTCAGTGAGTGGAAAAGTCAAAGCCTGACGTCGTCAACTGATTATTTCAAAGCGCTGGAGCTACACAGTACAGTTTTTATTTATTTATTTTCTAAATAATCTATTTTTTAATTTAATTTTTTTAACTGAAAATTTATTTTAAAAATAATAAAAAAAATCCCAAATGAAATCAAAATGTTTATTTTGTTTTCTTTTTGCTTAATTATTTCTGGGTATAGTTATGATTATTATACAAAATATATCTTACTTCCAATAAATCCTTTATTTATAGAAAATAATTGTATACCTTTCAACTATATTAATATTGAGTATATTGAAAGCAACAAGCAATAGCTTTTATTTTTATCCATTGTACGATGGATTTTAGTTAAATTTATTATGCGTGAATGATTAAATTGAAAGCGATGTAGTTAGAGATGGTATAACTATTTTATTTTAATGGAAATTTTCACACTTATTCAATGTATTTTAGAAGTTGTAGGGGAATTGGGGATATTCATGGGCGGATTCACTAGACTCCAAGGTGGGCAATTGCCCACCCTCAAACTATAGAAATGAATAAAGGGAGGGGTACGTAGTTTCAACCTTTTGCCCCCCTAAATTTATTTATTTTGCCCTAATCTAAAGCATTTGCCCAACTCCCGCTTGAGTCTTTGACGCCCACCTCTTCACGTACCCAACAGTAGACAAGCTGACACACCCAGACAAATGTATTGAGTTTGCCCACCCTGAAAAAAAGGTGGGATCCGCCCCTACAAATATTATTAATCATTGATTGATTTGAGTGATAGAAGAAGTATTTTCAAAGTTTGTTGATAGAAAATGCTATATTATTTAGCTCATAGTAAAAAAAAAATGCTAAGTTATTTGATGAATGACATAATATTCATCAACTAAAGTAAGATATTTCTTTTGAGTTATTTTTGGTGCATCATAGAATATTTTTTCTATTAACTAACATAGTCATTATATTTTAATTGATTTGCAGTTTAATTGTGAAAATATAATCAACATTGTTGATATTTTTTAAAGAAAGTGTGTTGAATTTTGAATCAAAATTTGTGCCTAATAACACTAAAAAAGAGTAATACATTGCTTATATTATTATTACCTCTTATCTTATATGATTAAAAAATTATTACTTGTAAATTTATAGTGCTATAAATTTAATTATTTATTTACTCATTTCTATCCTAAATAAATACAAATTATTAGTCAGCTCGATTGTCTTTTTTCGAGGTTGATAGATTTAAATATTTTAAATCGAGAGTAAAAAATAATATTTCTGAATTAAATTAAAGTGCATCACACATATTTATAAAAAAATTATTATATATATAATTAATTAATTGATGTGATTTTGTTAAATATATTGTGAAAATAACATTATAATATAATTCAAAATAAACTTAAATGATTTGAGCATATACAAATAATGATAGAAGATGCTAACAAAAGACAACAACAAAGTTACTGTGAGAGGACAATGAATCCTCTCCCTATAGCTGCAAAAGCAAAGTAGCACTCATAATGTAATTGAATAAAAACTTACATATCAGTGGCCCTATTTGGCCTCATTAGATATAACATTCACTCATTAATTTCATTTGCATTATCAATCAAATTATCAAAATTAGACATAGTATTTATTTACGATTGAATTGGTGGGACCTGTTAGTCGGATCCGATTTTCAAAATCATGATTGCGTGCCTATAAAGACCTTCAAATAAGTAAATAAATGATGCATGAATGGAAAATCGAAATCATTTTTCCGCATACAATTGAAAGAGAAAGCAAAGAAAGAGAATCTGTAAGAATCTTCAATGCTCTCTCTTGCCCATACATCTTCCTATTTCAATCTGCACATTATCCAACATCCACTGAATGTTCATAAACTCATTTTTCTTATACCATATTACGGAAAAATTTTTATAAACAATAGTTTAAGTTGACACCTCTCCACCCAGCTATAGATTTCTTAAAATGCCATAGCAACACCTCTAATTCCTTAGCCCCACAAGATAAAGAACATACCATTAGCTTATGAAATATATAGTTTGCAGGAATTAAACATTACCCGCATTTACCAAAAAAAAAAAAAAAAAAAAATTCCAAGCTTTGTCTCTCAGATGAAAGAATAGAAAACAATTAGACCACTCGAATGGTGCCTGGAGACAATGTTGATAAGTTGCTTTGAGATTGAGGCGGCGCTATACTGAGCTCCAAATCATTAGTGGCAGTACTCGTTGTTGCAGGATTAACCAAAGTTTGAGGTGTGGCTGAAGATGCAGATAGTTTGAGTAAACTGGCAGGTTGTGGTTGATCCTGAGTAACAATTGTTGAAATGAAGGTAAAGGTGGGGTGGCCCACATCCTGTTTCAAACGCAAACACGTAAGTTCAAAACGTAAAAATTTCTTGAATAAAAAAGCTGTTTTAGAAAGCAATGAGAAAGCTGTCCCAAACGAAGTCTAAGTGTGTGGTTAAAATGAAAGAAAGATTGTTGCTGATAATTACCGTTGGAATAGTTTTATGGAGATTTGGGCTGCTGCTGCTGCAATTTTCTGCACCGAGAGATACCGTTTGGAATATAGTGAAGGATGGGGATCCAGACTGCAGTAATTTTGTTCAGATTTTAGGCTTGTTTACTATGTAAATTCAACAAATATGCTATCTGAATGAATCCATGGAGGATTAAAACTCAATTTATAATTGAATGTCGAGATTTACTGAATGGTGGTTTTGGCTGAGATGATCGGCATCTTCGAAAGTTCCATCAGATTTCTTCGATGGTAATGGTGGAATTGGGGTAGTCTGTGGGTTTTTGGCCTATAAAGAATAGAGTAATGATGAGGGAGGAAGAATAAAGAAAAGCAGAAGTGGCAAGCTTCCATGAGGAAATCAGAAGATTAATTTTCATATACATTGTTGCTGATAACCACATCAAAGAGGCTGGATCTCCGTTTCTTTTTGTTGGGATTACTCTGCCTGAGGAAATATTTCTGGGCGTGGCTGGCTACCTGGGTTGGAGTTCGGGTGATCACAAAGTTTCTTGAGATGCCCCTCCAGTCGCCCCTCCCAAGCTTTTCCAGTCCAGCTAAAAATGTTCGATGCTCTTCTTCAGTCCATGGCACTCCTAAATAACAAAAATACATATCACTTTCAGTCTTTCAGAAGCACAGGAAAAATGCATGGGTAAAATTAAAATAATTAAAAGGCAGGATGGGTTAAGAGCAATGGTTTTCCCATCAGTAAGACTTAGAGATCATTAACATAATCATAGAATTAGCCTTTCTGCAACGCAATGAGAATAAATTTTAGATTCAAAGTTGTGGTGGAGAGATATCAAGACTCTACTAGGGATAGAGGTTAAGTCTGAAGAGTACAAGGGAAGAGGTAGAAGATTGAGTCGAAGTAATTCTCTTTAGTTCAATTAGTCTTACAAAAGATCCGATTGAACCCCTTAGAAAAAAAGGGAGACAAATTGAGTTACATAGATGATTCAAAGAGTGAGAAAGAGATTTTGAGGAAAATCTAAGAGAGAACAATGAGATTGAATTGCAACAAAAAGTACATTACATAAAAATACTTTGATTTCTATCCAATTGTTAGTTAGAATATTTGGATGAATTTTAGATTGATGGTGAGTATCTTTGGCAAGTTCTTCTAATGATAAACCCCTAGTCAGATGGTGAATAGCCTTGGCGAATAGGTGACTTTATGAGTCCTCGATTGGACAACATCATAAGCTCAACATCGAGAGCCGATCAAGTCCCTAGGGCCATTGGGATGCTTGACAATATATGGTCTTCGGTGATTTGAGGCTTTAGATGATTTAAAACGCTGGTGAGCCATAAATTGCAAGTGGTTTAAGTCGGTTCACAATCTTCGATTTGTTGAAACCCGTTTAGTCTCCCTTAAATACTTCATTGACCTGATCTAGGCAAATATGGTTGTACAATAATGATGGGTTCATAAACCATTATCAACCCTACAATGGAGGGTATGCATTGGATATGCCCTTTAAAGAACATCCGATAGAAAAAAAAAAGTGATCCTATCTATGTTAAAAAATAAGGAAACTCTTGCATCTTCTGCCATTATTGTTGTATGCTTAGAAAAGGATCATGACAAACTCATAACACTAACCACTTTTTGCCAGGAAAATCATTCCACCGAGATGTCACCCATTTGTAGATCGGAATGAAAATACCAGTCCCATAGAAAATAGAGGAAATGATGACACCATATTTTTTATTGTTGAGTTATGAAAATGATTTCCCAAAAAAATTTTTTGATATGAAAATGATCAAAAGTTGAGAGGGAAAAAAAAAAAACACAAAAAAACTATTAAAAATATTGCCTTGCCAATTACAGAACCATATTAATCGTTACCAGGGATAATCTTCGGTTACAAGCTGATGAAAATTTTATTGAGTGGATAAATTTTCCCAAATGGGGAACCTATAAGAATCCTTTATCGTGAAAAAAATCTCAACATACAAACATTATCAACAAAAAGATTTGCCCATCCTTGTGTTGTCAAGAGGGACTTAAAAAAAAAAATTAAGATTTTTTTTTAATATTTTAATTAGGTCTGAAGATGGAATGAACACAATAATTTGATAAACATAAGCATTCTGGAAGGCTACGGCATTGGAAAAGGGAGAAGAACAAAAAAATACAACTTAAGAGAACAAATTTTATTTTGGCATATCGACACAACCCAAAGCTCCAAAAAATGAAATCCAAGAAAAAAATATCAGATGAAAATTGTGAAATATGATATATTGCAAAAAACATTGGCACCATCTTTTTCCGGAAAAGATTAAAAAACGCAAATAGTAATTCCAGCAATTAAATTGACTCCAGAAAACATTCACAAGTACTATCACGTATTGAACACACCATCTTTCAATCCAACCGATGAACCAATCATAAAAGAATCAAAATCTTTAAAGCTTCAACAAATTTGCCCACTCAATTCTAGTCAAACATCAAAAGCCATAATCTGATGCACAAAAAGGGTGAAAAAATAAACTAATTATAGCAGTAAAAATTAAAAAGCATTTTCAAACAGCAACCCTAATAAATAAACCGATAAACCAAATCCTAACAAAAATGCAAAAGTAGACGAATGAGCGAATGACAAGATGGTTTAAATCGGCCAATTACCTCGCTTCCTTTCCTGCCCTTCTCTCCTTCTCGATGACTTCGACAACCCACCATCTGATAGAAACCCGTCATCGCCGGCTCCATGATACCCCGATGAGTTCGAGCCGCACGCCCCCAAATTCATCATGCTCTTGCTCTTCAACATACCTTTCGTCATCGTCTGTTCCATCGCTTCCCTCTTCAAATCCCTCGTCTCCATCTCTTGCTCCCCCTTCCACCTCTCTCCATCCACGATCCTTACTCCAAAAAGCTTCAATCCCTTCTCCTCCTCCATCGCGCCCTAATCTCCCCTCGCTCGCTCTCGAGAGCGCGCGCTCTCGCTCTTCTTATCGTCCTCTTCCTTCTGGGAGAGAGGAAATAAATCAGAGGAGAGCCGCACTAGTGCTCGCTTTCGGATCTGGTTTTATACTGATATCCAAATCCGCAAATAGAAACTGCCAACGATGTTCCGCGAAAGTCCCGAAAGTGCCGTCATACTTAAGGAAAAAGCATAGTTAAGCCTGAGGTAATAGGGGGAATATGGGCACCTCCCGTAAGAATAACCGCTCAATGAGATTCTAAGCTGTTTCGCTAATTGCTGCATGTCCTTGCTGTCTTTCCCAATTTCTAACAATCATCTCATGAAACTAATTAAAGGCATTAATCCTAAAGAGCACGACCCTGCTTTGAGTTAACGATAAAACCATAAACTATATTAAAACAGAAATACTAGGGTTGACTTTGTTTTCGTCACCTCTGTTATGATATTATTAGTCTATCCTAATTATATCTAACTATCAAAGATTGATATATCATCAAAAAAAATTTCTTAATCGAGCAGGAATCTCAAAACAAATTTGTATTGAAAAATTTCAAAATTAAATTCTAGGCTATCTGTACTCTAATTTTGGCAAACTTCTAGTCGAACTAAACGTCTTGAAAAGACGAAACCAAAGACACTAAATTCGACCCCAATCCGAGCTTGAATTGGTCCAAGTCATGGACATAAAAGAGAAATTATAAAAGATAAGATTTTTTATCTGACAAATCTAGAAAAGGGAAAAATCAAGGGATCTGATTCAGTTGAATGAGTCAACTATTGTTTATCACTGGTTATAAATATTGATCTTATTAATAGGAAGACATTATATATAGTAAACATATAACATGCAGAACATATTATGTGGTGGAATTTGGAAGAGCCTAACAGCATGCGAGTTGTCATTAAGAAATCATCTGTTTATTTATTTGATGATACTTCTTTGACGAGAGAGATCAAAAGTGTATTATAAATCATAGTGTTGACATCAATAGTTAGAGTTAGTGTTGATAGCATGATTCAATATTATAAGTGAAGACATGCGTTGACATTATTATCAATGATGAGTGATCAAGTCAACGGACAACATTGCATCTAGACGACAAAGATCAGAGGACCGTCATTTGATGACGGTGGTTAAATAATTATAGGAGGATGTTCGTGGTCGAAGGATCTTGGGAAAATCATAGATGAGATCAGCGACATGTTTAGTTCATAACAAACCCCTAGACTACAAAGAAAAGAGGAATTTGCAATGAGATCTTGGTGGGGGAGGCTATCGATTTGAAGATGATATGTTTGATGTAACATAAATAATTATACGTTATGTGAATAAGCGGTAATTTTTTTTTAAGTTTGTAAATAGGATAATTTTGAATGTTATGTATGTAAATCCCTCAAATTTAAGACGTCGACTTGAATTCCATCCATTTTGAGCTGAAATTAGCATACTTTTTTGATATCATATATTGAACTAAATTCAATCGCAATCAATCTCTTCATAATAAGATTTATGTTAGAATATCACACCTTATTTTCGTTTCTTAAAATCAGTGGTAAGAAAAGTTCGGTGTTTTGATCCGATCGCAGTTTATTGAACTTGATTTGCTAGCTAATGAACGGCATTAATCCTCAGACTTGACGAGTAGTTTTCAACCAACACTTGTCTGGACGAGGATTGGCGTAGCCGCGTAGCCAATGAAAATGGACTGACTTCTCGCGTTCACATCTCATTAGCTTTGAATTGAGATCAATTTCGAATCAATCTTATTTTGAATTAAGAGCAATTCTAAGTCTTAATTTGGAGAAATTATTCTGTGCCGAACGGTTCGGAGATCAATCATAACGCCCCACATCATTCGGTAAATAGAAAAAAATGACGTGAAGCGTTTTGGTTGGTCTCCGGACGCCGCCCATGATCCGCACATCAGAGATATGACTCATTAACTTTAATTTTTGCCAAAAATAATTGATAAGATTTCCATCAAGTTTTAGATGTTTCAAGTAAAACTCTTTGGCATTGTTTGAGATGGTTTTTTACTGCTTTATAAAGCTGCTGCAGAGAAAGTAATATTTTAAAGTTGTAAAAAACAGTTTCTTAATAAAAAAAATAATAATAATGAAAAAGTTGAGGTCAAAAATAAAATGTGGTTATGGTCTAAAAAACAAAGCGGTAAAATAGTTAACACAAAGGAAATATTATGTTAATTTGAGACAAATTACTTTATGCTTTCTAAAACAGTTTTCTAATGCAAAATTTCTAGTTCAAAAAATTTTTGTATTGAAAAACTGTTTTAGAAAGCAATAATAAAACTATCCCAAATGAAATCATAGTCTTTACTTAAATATAAATATATAATAAAGAAACATGTTTATATATTATACATTTAAGATTTTATTTGGAATCATTTTTTGATTATTTGCTTTATTTTTAGGAAACATTTGAAAATCTAATATAATATATAAACAAAGGAGGAAGAGAAGATTGTTAGAATTGACACATCACCAAAAATAGTCTTGATCCAAAACAAATCTTGAAGCAAAATTGAGTTGAAGGCTTCCAAGATTAAATTTGGGATCGTCCAAACTCTAATTTCAGCAAACTTATAGTCAAACTGAATGTCTCGGAAAGGCAAACCCATCAACACCAAAAATAGCCAGGTTCGAGCCCAAATGAGCCTTTAATTTTAGGAAACATTTGAAAATCTAATAATATATAAACAAACTAGGAAGAGAAGATTGTAAGAATTGACACATCACCAAAAATAGTCTTGATCCAGCACGAATCTTAAAACAAAATTGAGTTGAAGGCTTCTAAGATTAAATTTGGGATCGTCCAAACTCTAATTTCAGCAAACTTATAGTCAAACTGAATGTCTCGGAAATGTGAACCCATCAACACCAAAAATAGTCAGGTTAATTCGAGCACAAATGAGCCCAAATCAAGTGTCCAAAATATATTTGAACTTTTCAAAGATCAAATTGGATTACCAAACCAGCTTTAAAGATGACATGCTTAAGATCAAATCGAGTGGCTCGATGAAACGAATCCAACGAGCCCAAGATCACTGAATTCTGATATAATTAAGGCATTAAAATGACCATTAAACTGTCCTTGATCAGTATGATCAATATCAGTCATCCATTCAAACCACTCCTATTTTTTCTTGATCATCTATATATTTACAAGCCATGACATTCTAAAAAAAACTTTAAATAGCTCTCACTCTTCTCCGGGGGGAATTCGAGACCTCTCTTGCCACCGACCACCTCTGGAGTTCTTCTTGACCCCCGCCGGAGTTGTTCCCGATCATCACCAAAGTTCTTCCCGACTGTCGTCAGAGATTTTCTCGATCACCGTTAGAGTTATTCTCATCCACCGACTGAGTTTTTTCCGACCACCACCGGAGTTGTTCCCAATCGCCATCAAAGTTCTTCCCGACTGCCGCCAGTGTTCTTCTTGATAGCCGCCAGTGTTCTTCCTGACCGCCGCCAGAGTTCTTTCCGTCCGTCACCTGAGTTTCTTCTTGACCACCGCCGGAGTTTCTTCCCAACCGTCATTGAAATTCTTTTCAACCACTGCCTTACTTCCGTCCACTCACCAAATTAATCATTGCTAGATTTCTATCAAATTATTCAATTTGTTGTAATTACATCGTCTACAAGTGAAGAGGTGAATCAAACTTAGTAATTCATCCATATTTTGTGAAAATTTCTCATTTGGGTCAGGCCTCGCGGTTTTTCCCTTTTTGAGTTTTCCACGTAAAAATGTTTATGGTGTTTCTCTCTCTAAATTATCTGTTTGTGTACCAGATATACGTATATTATTACGACGCTATATTTTTTACACTACTACCGCGTATATTTTTTCATCTACAACAGGAATACAAATATTTGGGTAAGAATTCAAATTAGGTTAGGATGAGTTTGTTATTCTATAAATTTATTTGAAATAAATGATATATAAGAATTGATTGGTTGTTCATATATTACTCATCGTAAAATAATACAATAAATAAAATAATTCATCCTATATCTAATTTTGATTGGAACATTCTTAATTTTTTTATGTGCAAAATAATTTTTATTTATAAGATCAAACTTTAGTAACTTTCATCATATATAGTAGAATTACTTGCAATAGATCAGACCATCTGAGTTTTATTTCTTCCAATTTTTTTCACATAAATATATCCTCTTCGAGCCATAATCCACTAATTTGTTCATTTAGAATGATAATTTCTTCCTATATTACACTAAAAAGTCTCGCACTCAATAGAGATGAAACTAAAAAATACTTATGCAATGTTCAGGAGCATAACAATCATATCTAAAGTTCCTATAAATCAGAAGTGGCTGCTACATGTTAGGTTGTCAAAATCGGATCACGGGTCAGGTTCGGGTCAAACATGAAACTGAACCAACACATATTAACCCGACTCGAGCTGAACCCGAACCTTTAAAAAAAAAAAAAAAAGGACATTTTCTTTGACACGAACACGATCCATTTCGCCGGGTCAACACGACATGACCCGCCAACCCGTCATTGTCTCACTGAAAGGAATGTCGTTGAAGTAGGCGTTGGTTGTCGGCAGAGGGTTAGCACTCAGCAGCTCACAGACGATCGTCAAAGGAGGTGTTGATTGTGTAGATGAACGTTATTGGGCAAGGCGGGGCCGTGTGGAGAGGCGGAGGATGAGGCCTTGGGAGAGGCGACAAGCGGACGGTGAGGCCGCAGCAGAGGCGTATGATGATGACGGGTTCATGCGGAGCTAGCCTACGACAGTGCGGTTTGCGGGATTTCCGAAATATGATTTTGTTTACAGCGACTGGTCAGATCAGTTCCACATCATTCTCGGATTTCTGGGTCAACCGGAGCTCAACCCGATTTTTAAAACGGGTCAGTTTATTGAACCAAAATCTGATCTGTTTAACAAATGGGTTGACCCTAATCCGGATTTTTCGGGCCGGATTCCAGTCATATTTTCGGGTCCTGTCAAATATTGACACCCCTTGCTACATACTTTGAAATTGACAAACATTGTGCACAGGTAGACTCTTATTGGTAAAAATTTGGATCTTGATTGGACTCATCCCTACATCCATAAATAATTTAGCGGATAAATATTTTAACAAACATAAACAAGTAATTTTTGTTCATGAATAAAAGCAATTAATTATAGAAAAGAGTAATACTCCCACATAATCATATATTAAGTAAATTTATAATAAAGTATCATATGAGCATTTTAGTTAGTTCTAATCAAGCTTACTAGTGAGCTAGCTCATGAGCTTTAGATTTTGTTTGGACAATTTTCTTATTGCTTTGCTTTTAGACAATAATAATAATGTTTGGCTCAAACTTTTTCATAACTTTCACAAAAAAATTTTGTGCTTGCTAGGAAGCTGATTTTAAACACTAAACTTTAAAAAAATCACTTTCTAACAACTTTATCATCACATTTACAAACAGCTGCACCCATCTCAAACGAACCATTAGATGATGTTGTTCATGTAAATGATACATGGATTTTTATTGACCCTTAGAAGTTAGAGGCCATTGTTGATCAGATGCATTTGAATATTATCTTAAAGTTTCAAAACTATTTGAGGCTTATGATCTTAAATATTTAGACTGCATGTGTATTTCGAATATATTTTAACCTGCATATAATATATTTAAAATTTTCAAAATTATTTGATTGCTGAAAAAATAAACTCAGAAAATCTGTTTTTTTATTTGATTATTTGTAAATTAGGGGTCTATTTAGGATAACTTTCTAGCCATTTTTCTTTTCAAGGACCAAACATCCAAGCTATCAGGCGAAACTCGCCGTCGCACCAGTACTTAAATCATTGGTGAAGGGACGGAAACCTTTGAAAAAATCAGCGAAAGTTGTTGAAAGCTGGGAGAAAAGCTTTGTGTTACTTGTAGCTCTTTTTTTTTTTTTGACTCGTTAAAATGGTTATTATGACCAACCCATCTTTAGTGAAATGGAAGAAGTAAGATCTCCTTTTCATTGAAGAGCATGTGACTGAAGGTGCTCCTAATGAAACTGTTTTGATTGAGTCGAATGAGAGGGAGACGGATGAGCCGGTTGTTGTTTCTTCTCAATGCGATTTGCCGGTGTTGAAGGAGTTAGTGGCTGAAGGTGCTCCAAATGGTATTGGTTTGATTCAGTCGAATGAGAGGGAGACGGATGAGCCGATTGCTGATTCTGGTAGGTTGATGGATTTGAATCCTACGGCTGATGTTTTGTTGGAAAAAAATAGGGAAGATAATGTTTTGGGTGTAAAGGTGGTTTCGGTTGAGGCTGATGCCTCTTTGTCTCCAAATGCTTTGCCTTTTTTTCCTTCTTATGTTGGATTAATTCAGTTGGCTGGGAATGAGGGTATTGAGATTGATAATCTGGTATCTGATTCCAGTGAGGGATTGATTTCAAATGGTGTTATGCAAGAATCGGGTCCTACAGTAGGTGATGGGTCGGAACTGAGAGTTTCTCCAGATTCTCAAAACTTGGTTAATGTGCATGTGAAGTTAGTGGAATCCAATGTTGCCCTGGGTAGTAATTCTGAAATGGTTGTTGGGTCTCATGGTGACTGGTTAAATAATTCTTCTAAGGAGAATTCGGATTCTGATTCATTTTCAGATCCTGATTTTGAGTTTAGCATGGTTTCGGGTAAACCTTTGAAGGTTGCTGAGCGTGGAAAATTTTGGAATCGAGGAGGTAAAAGAAGATGAGCTGTTTGATTTCTACTGGTTTTGGTGTTGGTTTCGATTGGTTGTTGCAGAGTAATGATGTGGCTGGGGCTCCCATCCTCGTTGTTTCCTTGTGGCAACCGTTGATGCTTCTTCTGGATGGTCCCTGCGAATACTCGAGGATGTTGGTAGTCCTGGCTTCCTACTGAACCCTTTTTTGGAACTTAAGCTCTTAGGTTTTATTTTAACTGTTGTAATTTTTAGAGAGCTTTTGTTTTGGGTTGATCTTGTATTCGTTCTTTTTTGTTATTTTATATAAATCTTTTTAAAAAAAAAAAAAAAAGATCTCCTTTTCATTAAATTCGCTTTGATTGGTGGTGTGGCCCATGAAACTCTGGTGTAAAGGGAAGGCTTGCTAGGCCGTAATACTCATGGGCGTAGGATTCTTCTAAAAGTACTGACAATTTTATTTGGCTACTAATTTCTTGCTGCCTTCTAATTATTTTTCAAAAAATTTCGTGATGAAAAATCATTTTATGCAATCATAGTATCTAAGTTGGTTTCCCTATAATAACTTCATGATCAACTTTATAAAACATTTCAGCCGTCCTGAACAAATCCTAAAGCTTAAATGTTATATTAAAATATCCACTTAAATATATTTTTTATTTATATATTCTCTTAAATCAAAATTTAAAGGAAAAAAAAAGCAGGTCGTAGAATGACTAAATATCGAAATTCAAATTATTCATAAAAAATAAACTTTTGGAAGCATTGTAGATTTAAAAAGAAAATTACTTTACATTTATTTTACTTACATCAAATATCCAAAAAAACACAAAATTCTTATAAATTATAATATCCCGAAATAGATAGCCTTTTAGACTTAGCAAAATATATACTATCCAAAGTTTCATCTGGATGGGCTTTTACCACTACGAGCAAAACTCAAACAGCCCCTTCCTTTGTTCTGACTCGGCACAAAGGCTTAGCCAATTTAAGCGTGCTCTGACATTGACTTGATCAGATCATGCCAAATCAAACTCTCATTAAATTATTTATAGCTGCTTCAAGTTTTATTTTCTAGGTAAAAAATTATTCAGATAAAATTCTTTTACCAATCCAACCCTTATATTTTATCTAATGATTCCGCAAACCTTTTTTGGTTTAGCACAATTTTAAATTCAAGATTTTTTCTTCTTATTGTAAACAATTGCTAATGCCTACGATTACTTTCTTGTATAAATTAGTAAAAAATTACACATCTCGAAGACTTTCTTTTCCTAAACAAATGGGAAAGAGAAGAGAAACTCTTCACTGAGGAGGTGGTTGCAACTCTGTTAGTAAAATTTTTTTGGGACATTTAAATCAATTAGAACAAATTCATAAACAGATCAAATACGCACAGTGGAATCTAAGACATCTTGATTGATAGCCAAAGTTCCCAACTAACAGAGCAAGCTGACCCACCATTGCTTAGCTTGGTTGGTGGACGAGTACGGTCGGGAACCTCCCAACCCGTGCTCGATTCCCCTAGGGCGGCAACTCCTCTTAAGTGGGCTCAATCAAGTACGGGCCATGAGGTTTCTGGGGTAGTTGCCTCTTCTAGGACAGCCGAGGATTAGTCACGTTGCCAAACACCCTTCGAGGGTGGTAGCTGGTGGATATTCCGTTCCAATAATAATAATAAAAAAAGAAGAGCTAGGTAAGCTATGTGTAAATATTTTTTAAGTAAAATATTTTGGCTTCATTTGAGACATGTTTTTAAATGATTTTTAAAGAAACTTTTTAGTACAATTTTTTTTGAATTACAAATTTTTGTATTAAAAAAATTATTTTTAAAAACAATAAGGAATTTATCCCGAACAAAGCCTTAATTAAGCTGCCCGAAGAAAATTTTATTTTTATTATCTATTTTCAGGGGAAATAGTGTTATGAATGTCATTGCTATAAAATAAACTCGAATGTTTTTTCAAAATTAGATAAATTTTATTTGAATTTAATTTTATTTCCATCATTTTTAATCAGATTATATATATTTATTTATTTATCTTCTTTATTTTAAGTAAATTTTTACTATTTCTCATTTAATTTCTTTTTCATCTTATAAAAATAATAGTTTCAATAATAATAAATTTATTTCTTTTATTATAGTGAGTCAGCTCATGAGCTTACCCCAAGTCGTAAAATTAATCTCGTCAGCTTGATAGTATTCAAACATATGCTTTGCGGAGCTAAACGTTACCTCTTATTTATTTATTTTGATTTTTTGTGGATTTAATCGTAAATTCGCACATATCTTATATGTAAATACTTGACACTAAGACATTTTGATTGAAAGCTTTGCAACCATTAGTTCCAAAAGGAATATGCTTTTCTTGCTAGGATGAATCCAAAATTTAATAAAAAAAAAATTGCTAAAAAATTTTATACCCCTAATGCGATGATGTATTGAAAACTCCATATAAATATTTTGAAAAAAAATTAAATTAAAAAATAATTATATTTTACTCTTGTTTATAAGTTTTTGTTCTTTAGTATTTTATCCTTTTCAATTATTACATGATATGTTAAAAACAGTTTAATACTGATATATCATTAGAAAAATAGTTTGACCGATTATCAATCATAATGTTATCTTTAAATTAAAAATTATTGGAATTAAATTGAGGACTATATAAACTATGATTTCAATAAACTTAAAGTTGAATTGAAGATTTCGATTTGAAAAGCTCAATGACGCTATATATGCTCTTATCCAAGTTCAAATGAGCTGCGGTCAATCATTTGAATTGTAGTTTAATTTTCATGACACTATTTAGACTAAATGATCTGCATGCTTAATGTTGAAATGAGTCTCTCAATAAGGAACTTTTATTTGGTCCGGTGAACGTACATAGAGCTATGTTCGGTCGGCCCTGAGATCGCGCCACGTAGCAGGCAAAAAACGAGAAATACCAAGCAAATACCGAGCAATACCAACAATAACGAGAAATATAATTATGTGAAGACAAAATACCGAGTAATACCAAAAAATACCGAGTTTTTTCTAGAAAAACTCGGTATTTTTTGGTATTACTCGGTATTGCTCGGTATTACTCGGTATTGATCTTCACAGAGCGGTATTTCTCGTTATTGCCAAGAAACACCGAGAAAATACCGAGTAACTCAGTGATGACCGAACGTAGAGCTACGTCCGGTCAGAGGACCAAATAAAAGTTCCTCAATAAGAGAAGTATAACAAGCCTAAAGTCATTCAATTCAAATGTGATGAATGGATTAAATGCTAAAAAAGTAGTTTATGATTGAGTGAATCAACATGGGTTTTCTTATGGAGTGTTGGGGGATTTTTGCTAAATGTATTAAAGTATAAGAACAAAAAATTATAAATAGACATCATTCTTCATATATAAAGAACTTGGATATCCGAAGAAGTCCAAAACCCTATCATATGAACAATTTTGACGAGCATCGCTAGTAATCACCCTCACTCAACCATCGTAATCCAACATCTATAACCCAGTCATCATTGCTCGATTGTCATTGTCTAGCCTCATCACCTTGGTATCACAGTTTGAATGTCATTGTCTAACTACCACTGCTCAACTATCATTGCTTAAGTGTCGTCACTCGATAACTACAGGTTGACTATCGCCGTCCATTAATGACATTGACATCAATCAACTACCATGTATCTCTTGACTAATATTATCACCCTTCATTGCTTCTACAACATTCTCCACTTCAGCCACGTAATGCTAAACTTGGGTTCCATGCTTTTTAATATCATATTTTATGATTAAGGAGAATAGTGAACTTACATGATCTTCATTTATATAGTGGATTATTTCAATTAGATAATGCCCCGTGATTTTTTTTCTTTTCTAGATTATTTATGTAAAAATTTCAATCAATGTATATTCTAAATCTTTTTTCTTTGTGTGTGTAGGATATTTGTAAAAAATTAAGATGATAAACTCTTTACTATAGTAAATATTCTAGCATGCAATAATGTACAAACTCGATATCTCTTTTAGCCATGGCTCTTCAAAGATACCTTACTACGAGTGGCTATGAAAGTTTCATATTCTAAAATTTTCCTACCTAAATTAGGTTATTAAGAAGTGCTCAAAAGATTTACTCAACAAATTTTAAATCAAATAATTACTCATAAGCTATCTCATTTATAAATTGCATTAATTGCATAAATTCCTGACAAAAAAGTGTTTTGAGTTAAAAGAAAAAATATTGAAGGAAGAAATGGAACGAGGCCTAACAAATTTTTTAAGTTCTTCTAATGAAATTTGAATAGTAATCGTAAAAGATTTCAAAAGAAAACAAATACTTACACAAAATTATTCATTAAATTAAAAGTGAGTTCCATAATATATGGGTCCCAAATCTTTGATAAAAATGGCAACAAAAATAGGGTCTAACTGCTAATGCTATGCCACCGTGACACATTATGCCATGGTGTGCCACGGTGACGATCATGTTGCTAGTTGGACCTATGATATTATTTGTTTTCCATTTTTTAAATTTCATTTCCATATAAGAAAAAATAAATCCATTAAAAAAATTTCATCTAAAAAAAAAATCATGATCAGGTACCATTACAACATCATATAAAGCTTTGTAATTTTATAAAACATTCTTATTTGGATTATGAAAGCCTTGCATAAATTTAAGTGTTGTGCATGTTTTGGAAATTTAGGTTTTATTTGTAATAGTTTTCTTATTGCTTTCTAAAATAAATTTTTAGTACAAAAAATTATTGAAGTTCAAAAATTTTTTGTGCTAACAATCTACTTTAAAAAGCAGTAAGAAAGCCTTCACAACTGAAACCTTAGAGAGATGCCACTTCACAAATAAAAATTTTAACATTATGCTTCAACATTAGAGAGCAATACTATTTATTTATAGGAGAAAATTAGGTCATAATAGATTTTTAATTTCTTATATAGGGTAGAATTGGAGTAGTTTTTTTTTATCACAATTACTTGATTTCTTATCTACCTTAATTTACTTCTTGAATTGTTTGGGTGTTGATTTATTGATTGGAAAGATCTTATGCTTATGAACATGCAAATAGTTTTAATATTTATCGTAAAATATTCGTAAAATTGTTAATTTCATTTCAACATAAGTGTAATCATGGGCGGAGCCAGAAAAAATTTTATATGGAAGCACACATTAATATTAGTCATTAAATAACTCTTAAAATATAATTTTTATTTATTATCATGGACAAGCTTTCATCGCCCGTATTTTTTATAGTTCAAACCCACAAAAAAAGGAATTTTTATTAGGTTCGGTGTCCTGAAGTAGCCCTGAAGTAGCTCTACGTTAGGACGCCAGTAAAATGGTGCCACGTGCTCTTACTCTTTACTGCGCGGTCCGAGGACCCGACCCGAAATGGACCCGGGAGGCCAGAATTGCTATGTATTGGTTGATTTGTGCATACCGGGGTATTGCTCGATATTGCTAGGCAATAACGAGAAATATCATTATATCAAGACCAATACCTAGCAATACTGAGCAATACTGAGCAATACCCTGGTTTTGCTAGGTATTGCTCGGTATTGCTACGTATTGCTCGGTATTGCTCTGTATTGCTAGGTATTGGTCTTGACAGAGTGATATTTCTCTTTATTGTCAAGCAATACCTAACAATACCTAGCAATACCGAGCAATACCTAGCAAAATCTGAACATAGCAATACCGGGTTCCGATCTGGGTCGGGTCGTTGGGCCTGGCGGTAAAAAGTAAGAGCACGTGGCGACATATTATTGGCCTCCGGATGTAGAGCGACTTTTGGTGTCCGGACCTAATAATAGTTCCCAAAAAAGGGAGCCGGACTTGGTGGGGTCAATTTGTTAGTCATTAAATGTTTTGTTCTTTGATCTATACCTTATATTACAACAAAGTTTCATCTCTGCCACGAGAACGCGCATATCCTTGAAAAAAATAATCTTAAGAGGAAAATATATTATTGCATAGCTAGCTGCGAATTGAGGATTTTGCCGGAGGTTTTCAAACCACTTCAATAACCGTTTGCCCGCTTCATGACAGCGAGATGCAAATTCTGTTCATCGAAAAGGTCATGAAACGCTCAACTATTCCACGACAAAGGAAAAAGTGTTTTGACTATTAATCTTTTATATTTAAACTAGAAATATACAAATAGTAAAATTAATAATTAAACAAAAAATATTAAAATTAATGATTAATCAAAATAAACTATTAAATTTAATAATATAAAAATAAATATAAAATAAGTAACTACTTAAAATAAAATATTAAATTTGATATTTAGTTAGATAAAAATTAAAAATTAATAAATATTAAAATAGAATATTATTTTATTACTTTAAAATTCTACAAGAAACCCTTAAAAAATTTCAGGGAAATAGTCAGTTAGGAAAATTTTTGCCAGTATTCCGTTGGGAAGTTCCAACGGAAAAAAATGCCGCCGGAAATTTTGACGAATTTTTTTTTAACTTAAATCCATCATAAATTCCACCAAAAATGCTGATGGAAAATTTCTGCTAGAAATCCATCAAAAATTCTGATAGCAATTTGTGTTTTCCCTATAATGATAGTCTAGGAGTGCTGCAACATTGGGAGAGGTGGTGATGCTGCATTCAGCTTTATGTTTGGGTAGAAGTTTTAGGGGTGCACTGCGGTGTTGTGTGGCAATGTCGCGGCGCTCAACTCTCTGATTGGATGAATTTGGATGTATCTGAAATATTCTATTGAACATAGCAATGCTGCAACGTTGGACCCAAAATGAAATCTTTTTAAAATGAATATTTAAAACCATTGGCTTAATCCCTAACCATAGCCACCTTTAAGGATTTATTGAATAATTAATCAAATTATTAATAGTAATTTAATTGGATGTTGATATCTATGATGTGTTAGCAATAGAAGTCTACTAAATAAGTTGTGCTTACCCTGTGTCACTTTTTGACATTTAAGGCAAAGGAAAGAGCACAACGAAGTTGAGGGAGATAGAGTCAGAATCCTATAAATGTGAATAGTTATGACATTCTTTTGTAATTCAATAAGAGTTATTCTAATGTTTAGATGCGACATGCACTAGATTATTATATAGATATTTTGAGAAATGAAAATGAAATAATGTTTATATTGTTGTTATTATTTTGGATTTAATAGTCAGCTTTGATTTATTCTGTTATGATTGAGTAAAAAGTTTAGGATTAGATGTTTAATCATTCCATTAGATCCTAATGCATTACAGGAAGATTAAAGGATGCCAATAGAAAAGTTGAATTTATTTAAAGTGTTGAATATCATTTCAACTTGTTTGTTGGTCATTAGTTTAAGACAATTAAAGAGCTTACAATTTTACTTAATACTTTTTATTTTCATGTTTCATTGTTTGAATTGATAGCTCTGCACCTCTCGGCTTGAGAGCATGAGATTTGGCAGGTCTTGGCGACATGAACAATTTAAATAACACCGGGTCAAATTATGGATGACACATCAGCTCAAAGACTTGATTATTGACCTGCTTGTTGCCTTGTAGGTCAAGCTACCTCAATGAAAACTTGTCATGGCAACCCATTAGAAAATTGCTTTGTCATTGATTTACTTCGTGATGCACATCTTTACCAATCACATGTTAGTCCAAGTTCATATAGGAAATAGGAAGAGTGAGTCATCGTGGGAGGAGAATGTGGGGAAAGTGCTGGTAAGTGTTAAAAATTGTTAGGAAGTAACACATGAAAATACTACATAGATAATTAAAGACTTGACGGGCGTTTATGAGCAATCACATGCATGCACGTGTTAGTGGCTATCTCCATATAAAACAATATATGTAAAAAGGAGATCTGAGATATACTAAAGATAGTTATTATAACATTGAGGGCAGAAATTACTACTATGAAGATTGATGCCTCAAGAGAAGTGGCCTACACTAGCCATTTGTGCCTACACCTAAGGTGGTAACAATGAAACTTTATCCGTAAATTTTCTTCTTTTTTTTGTGACGAGGAAGCACTGTCTTTAGGTCAGTGAAAATCCTAGTCGACCTAGCATGCAACCCACATCAATTTACACAGGCCAACACTTAAGGCTTTCACTGCTTGCCAAGGGATTAGAACTAGGGACCTAGGTTTTGCCCAGCCATCTTTTCACCACCCGAACAAACAGCGATGGGTTAGTCGTAAATTTCATTTAATGTAATCTCCCACAGTTTGCTTTCAAACTTTATGATGTCAACATCACACCAATCACTATTTGTTGCTTGCTTGAAAAGAATGATCCAATTAGATTATAAGTGATACATGAAAAATGGTACTCGCTTGAATAATATGAGATGGAAAATATCACAATGGGTTAATGGGTCCTAAGGTACAAATTCATAGGGTCAATTTTGGGTCACAGGTCAGGTTTGGGTCGAACTTGGATTGACCCAGGTTTAAACGGGGTCGACCCTAACCCGACCTGGGTAGAAAAACGGGTTGGAAATCCGAACCCGGATCCAACCCGGCGAGTTGCCGGGTTAACCCAACCTGACATGGGAAGGTGGGCTTGGACGCGAGTGTGAACGCGGGCTCGGACGCGGGTACGTGTAGACGCGGGCACGGACTCTGGAGTGGACACATAATTTCTGGATCAGGCGGTTCGGGTCGACTTTTCGTGTCGTGTCAAATATTGATACCTCCTACAAATTCATTAGGGATATGCATAGAAAAGGTTAAGTAAGTGATCATGTTAGCACCATATTGATGTTAACGACTCTATGTCGCAAAGGTCATTACTTGCAACCCTTTTATTTCATTTCAATTATCCTTACTATAATCATATTTTTATTATTTGCTAGGATTTTATTCATTATCATGACATCTTATTCATGAATGTCAAGACTTCCAATATTGTTACTATTCCATATGTTTAAATTGAGTCTTGTGCACAATCTCTCTTTTCAGGTGTTAGGTTGGTACCTTCGAGTTGGTTGCTGAATGACAATGGAGATGTTGAGTATTTACAATTACTTTTGCATCAATTGATATACTTAGTTTCAGTCATATCCCTCTAACATTATCCCTAAACTAAGTGACCGTGCATCCACAAGAAAGAATAAGTTCTGATTGTTTTCACAACCTAGGACATCTTCTCCTTCCATATTTGCCATCGTCCCCTTTGATAATAAAATATTTAAAGTATATTTCCATCCTTTAAAATAAAATTATTTTTATTAACTAATTTATTACTTCATAATTATTTCTTGTCAAACAAATTTTTTATCTTTTTTTCTTCAAAAGATATAAAAAGTGAGCAATTGATTTACTAAATAATTATTTATATTGCTTCAACACCATATAACAGAACATAATAGAACATTTGACATTACCATCAAATTTTTGTCAAATCATAATTCAGATGCATTACTAAAATATAACATAATTGAACTCACAAATTTTATTTGGACTGCATTTTATAATACAAAATATGAATTGTGTGAAAATCAAAACTTTTGCTATCTCGATATGCTAAGAAAATTGCACACCGAACTTAAAAAAAAAATAATTGAATCATAATAGTGTTATCTTATATCAATGCAACAATAAATTAATTATTCTTCGTTCATTTTGACTCTACAAATAATAATAATAATAACCATCAAGAGACCATCCGCAATGCCGTTTGACCGTTTCATCCCGACGGACTAGCAAGGCAGCCCTGGTGGATCCCACCAACCCGCCCGGTATGACCTGCTTCCAACTCGACCGCCGTGGCCCGACTCACATAAATCTTCTTCATATTAGGCCGCTGCTGGCTCAGCAGCCGGGCCAGGCTCCTTTTTGCGTTGGCCCGAAAAGGACACTTCGTACCCATAAACCCATCCACCAAATGCAAATACGCTTCCAAATCGTGACAGCAAGCCGGGTCTGCATCGGGCCGAAGATACGGCGAAACCCGGTTATCTACCCTCAACTCAACTCCAACGTGCGAGTATCCTTCCTCCCGCACACGTGGCAACACGCCGGGAACCCTCGGCACGACGTCTTGCGCGTTCACTACCCGCAGTACCTTGACCCCCTTCCCTTCCAACCTTTCGGCGAAGGCCCGATTGCCGACACGCGGCCCGCCAAACGAGACCACTGCGATCGGCGGCGCGGCCTCGATCTCCGTCGCGAGATCGTCGGCGACAAGTTGCGCGAGCGCTGCCCCGAGGCTGTGCCCGGTTATGGTAATGCTGAGCTCCTCTCCTTTGTACTTCTCTACGAGACGCCGCACCTGCTAGATTTATCAGAAAAAAGTTTTCTGATAAGTAAGTAGATCTGTAAATGAAATATTTATATAATAAATTATTAGGAAACAAAAATTCGGATTTTTTTTTTGCTGACAATTAGGTCAATTAAGATAAATTTATGTACACGTTATATATAAAAGACTCGAACTTAAGACCTATTGATTGATAATGGAAGCTCTCAACCAATAATTCAAGATGAGCAATATGAATGTTTCAAATTCAATCAATCAAGCTTATTAGATTATTTGGGTTTGTTAACTGCAAGGTTTAGAGAGGATTTGAGTATAGTATTCAAAATTTTGAAGTAAAAAATTCGTACAATTCTCATGCAGTTTTAGTAGTATTTTTAATTATGTTTTTATTTTTAAATCAATTAATTATTAAAATGTAAATAAGAAATCATGTATAAAAATGAAGCTAGCTTTGCTTGCACGGTGGTAACAAAATAAAACTTTTACATAAATATCAGTTTATATTATATTATTTATATATCTAAAACTCAAAATTTTAATATTTCATGTCTAACGCTCATAGATTAAATATGGGTGATAGAAATAAAATATTAAAGTTTGTAGGATGATATGGACGATAGAAAAGAAAAATATGTGTGACATATTTGATTTTAACGTTATCTGTCGTTAGGCATGAAATATAAATAGCATGATATAAAATGATATGTATGTAAATCTTCCTAAATAAATTATGAAAGTTTCTTATAATTATTAACCGGACATACCTTAAAGATATTAATTTTTTAATGAAATTAATGATGTTGGTATCCAAATGGGTTGATCCAATAAACCTTTAATTAAAAAAATAATATGCAAACGAAAAAGTTACTGCACCTCCTCAACTACGGTAGAAGAGAGGCTCGTGGTTTTAGCGCCGCCGGTTTTGTATAGGCTATAGAATCCGGAAGAGACCTTGGCGGTGTCGGATTCTGAAATGGGCTGGAGAGCGGGTCGGAAGTTCTCGGCCCACTCAAGGGCCGTTGCGGTGCCACGAAGTGAAACAACGATGTCGCGACGGCCCATTCGTGATATCTCTCGGGCGTTATCGCAGACAGCCACGAAGCCAATCATGCTAGTGGAACTCATCATCCATGAAGGCAACGCGGCGGCGGCGGCGGCGTTTAGCCAACGCGGGAGATCCACAGAGGAGGTGGCGAAAAGGCTACGGGTGACGCGGTAGTTGCGGTCGTTGAGGACGACGTGGCGGGGAGAGTCAGGGTTGGAGTAGAAGGCGGTATAGGCAGCTTGGATAAGTTCGCCGTAGCGGACGAGCTCGCGGCGGAGGTTTTCGTTGAGGGGGTCGAGGAGACCGGACCAGTTCTGTGCGCCGTGTAGGAGGCGCCAATGAGAAGCGATGGAGGATTTGGGGGAGGAACGTGGAGAGTCAGAGAGGAGGCGGTGAAGGTGGGTAAGGCTGCGCGGGGAGTATTTATCGATGGTATCCTCGACGCGAAGCGAAGGAAAAAGGTTTGATATGTTGAGCACGTTAAATCGGTTGGTGGCGGTGGAGGTGGCCGGTGTGGCGTTGTTTTGTTCGTGGTTGTTGAAGAGTGACGGGGAGGGGGAATGAGTGGTTGGAGAGGTTTTTAAGAGCACGCGGTTGAGGTTGGTGATGTGAGTTTGGGTGTCGATGGAAGGGGCGGTGGCGACGCCTGCGGCAGCGTTGATGTTGACTGATTGACGGCGAAGTCGGAAGACAGAGTCTTGGCGGCAAGAGGTGGTCTGGAAGGTGAGCCGGGGATTGCCCGGCAAGGTGGTGGCGTTTAGCATGAGCTATAGGGAATTTGAGGGTAGGAGCCGGTGAGGAATTCGTGAAGTAGAGGAGCAGAGAATGTCTTTGAGTATTTATAGAGCATAAAAGCTTAATTTATTATTATTATTATTTTGCAAGAAATTTACTTGCGGATGCACGAACGTAAAAAGTTGACCATGCTTTTGTCAAATTGATTGACCGTGGAGTACCTATCAAACCGCTAAAGTTTCTCAAAAGGCTACTTTTGTAAAAGGAGTTTAATTATTAATTAATTAAAAAATAGCATAGTTAAAATTTATTTTAATAAAATAGAAAATACTCTAAATATTTTGCTGTCTGCTATTATTTAATATTTAATTATTTTATATAAGTTTAGTTAATCTGATTCTTAATATTTAAATTATATATTGTTGCGGACTAGAAAATACGCGGCGATAGAGATTTAATTCTGCGTCTTAACGTTGTACGTATAACTAGCTCACACACAGAGAATACAAGATTTTTTACGTGGAAAACCCTTAAAAAGGGAAAAACCACGAGGCCTAGCCCAGTTGAAAATGATTCCACTAGACTTCTGTAGTTGTTAAATTGCATGACCGGTGACGGTGAATACCTATCCAAGCGCAATATGTTCTAAAAAAAGTTTAACGCGTAGCCTCAAACTCCTTTTCTTGTTTTTTTCCTTTTAAAGGTCAGCCTCGTTGTGTTTAAAAGGATGTTTACACACATCACATACTTTTCCATTCACAAACTAAGCTCGTTTACACCCTTAGAGAGTGTTCATGCATAAATTCAATCCAATATTTTGATAAGAATTACTAATATCTTTGATATATCATCAAAAATTATCTTGATCGGGCACAAATTTTCAAGCAAAATCAAGTTGGAAACTTTCAAAATTAAATCTGGGACCATCTGAACTCTGATTTAAGCGAACTTATAGTTGAATTGAACGTATCGAGAATACGAACCCAACGACACAAAATTTCAACTCAATCCAAGCTCAAATGGGTCCAAATCGAAGACTCAAAGCATATTTGGAAGGTTCAAACCATAATTTAGATTAACAAACAGTTTTGAAACATTTCATGCTTATAGTTGAATCGAGCGGCTCAATGAGTCAAATTCAACAAGTCCAAGATCGTAAAATTCTAACATCACTAAAGTATACAAAAGTCCAATAAATAGTTCAAAATTAATATAACCAACATCGTCCATCCATTCAAACTACTCCCAACCTATCATTGATCTCCCTTCTTTTTATTGGTCATGCCACTCTCAGAAAATTATAAATGGACCCTTCTTTCCTCATGGGAGGAGGACCCCAAGCAAGGAAGAAGGAAGACAAAGAAAAGAACTCTCTTGCCACCAGACTCCTCCTCGACCACTGTCGGATTTCTGTCCGGTCACAGACTGAATGCTGGACTTCTGCCCGACTGCTGACTGATATAGGACATTTGCCCAACCCTCAAATGAAGCCGGATTCTTGCCTAACCACCAAACATCGTCTGATTTTCAATCTCCGTTCATAACTAGATTTCAACTTGACGGTTGATTATTGTAATTTGATTGTCCTCAATTTCAAGTACGAGTAAATAGTTACTTGTAATCTAATCAAACACTAGCGGAATCATTTCAATCAGGCTTGGCCTCGTGGTTTTTCCCTTTTTCAAGATTTTCCAAATAAAAGTTCTAGTGTTCCTTTTTTCCTCTGTTAAGTTTGTGTACTGGATATATGTACAACGCTAAGACAAAAAGTTATTACTCTATCACCACGTATATTGTAACCCGTAACAGTTTAGCGCCGTCCATGGGAACGTGATTCCTGATTATTTGTATTTTTTGCTCAAATCTAAAAATGTTATTTATGTCAATGTTTTCACATAATCTATCGTTGCAGCAAAATCTTGGGAAATAGATGCAGACTGGGGAGGGGGCAACCTTGTTGATTGTAGTTGTGGTCAAGAAGATTCATCCAACACATTTAACACGATATCTTAGGAAACTATTATGTAACTATTCAAGCGAAATAGTTTCTCAAAAAATTTTAATGCGTAGCCTCAAAATTTTTTTTTTTCTCGTTCTTCCTTTTAAAGGTGAGCCTTATGGTGTTAAAAAGATGTTCACACACATCACATACTTTTGCATGCACAAACTAAGCTTGTTTACACCCTTAGTGAGTGTTCATGCATAAATTTAACCCAAGATTTTGATAAGAATTATTAATATCCTTATAATCTAAATTCACTAATTAATTGTCCTAATCTCAAACTTGAGTGATTCTCTTTTAGTGGAGACTCTCATGAAATATTTTATTGAATAACTTGAGACATTAATTTGATTTTAAATTGTTAAATAAGTATATTTTACATGAAATTAATCAAAGTTTATATTATTAAAATTTAAAATAAATTTATTATTTAAAAAATCATATTTGATTAAAATATTTTATTTTATTTTTATGTCTCGGCATAAGTCTGGCACAGATCGTATGAAACTGCGAAGAAGGTACGTGATGAAAAGAGGCGTGTCAAACTGTAGAGAAATCATTACGTGCGTAGTCCAGACCGTTTGAATTTTTGAGGATACAGAATAAATACAAAACAAAATATATAGAGTGTTTACAAACACTATGTATTTACTATATTATTGTTATGTACCCTCATAAAATTCGGACGCATCTTACATCAGAACGGACCGAACCTCACATAATAATCTCTCCAAAATGTTAAAGCAAATTCAGAATGTTTTTCTTTTTCCTCGAAGTTAATTTAGGATAAAAAAAATATTTTCGTGTGGACATCTTTATCATAGGCGCCGCACGAGAATGTAAACATCATTGGGTTAGTTTTATGTACTTAATTTTCTTTACATAGACGCGTATTAATTGTGTCAAAAATCAGATTCCCAATACCAAAATAAGAAAAGTGAAGAAAAATTATGATTCTGCTACAGGTCAAAAGTTATGTGGGAGTTCGTTTTCCATTCGGTTAGCAACTCCGTGGCAATTCGTCTGGGAAGATTTTGTCCTGTGGGATCTGAGATCCACTCTTATGGCTTTGATCGATGATCCATGGAAATGAACGTCTGCGATTGGTTCAACACGGTCATCATTCAACGCAGCTTTATAAAAATTAAAAAGGCTGGTTGAGAAGTCAAGTGGAAGAAGGGACCAGTGCTGATATCGGTGCTTACGATCGACTGCAGGGGTCATAATGGATGGATTTACGAATTATGTTGATCAAATAAATATTGTAGTAAATTAAAGATTGTTCACACGTAGTACGCAATGATCAGTCCAAGGAATGTTTTTCTTCATTGTTTTAGTCAATAAATAAGTTTATTATTATTACTATTATTATTTTTATTATTATTATTTTTAGGCGAGCGATTCCACTCTTAATATGGCATAATAGATAAAAAAGATTCATGTAGCCGATTGCACATAGTTCAGTATAGAAAATTTATATATTTATTGGGAAATTTCCCTCACGGGAAAATTTTGGTGGTGATTCAACTAGAAAATCGTTGTATTTGGTGGCAACATCTTTTGGCCATGGTCCATCGGAAATCTATTTGAAAATCTTTAGATGGCTAAAAACCCGATGGAATATATTTTCCTACAAATAATATTTTGGCATAATTTTTTCCATCGAAAATTCGCAAGAAATTAATCCCTGTTTATGTCATAAATCAACCAATTTCTTGCCAAAAAAAAAAAAAAAAAAGGGGGAAATTGGCAATAAAAAAAAAAAAAAAGGTGGAAATTGGCAATTCCCTATAGTGGTTTGATAGAAGGCTTGATGTTATTGTTGGCATTAAGGTGAGCAAATTACGACTTGGGTCGCCGCGAGAGAATCCCGATCCCTCAATGGCAGGGTTACAATGTCATTTATGTCTTTTTTTTCAAATAAAATTTTATTCCAAATATGAAAAAGACAGTACAAGCAAGATCCGAAAATCAAAATACAATAGAGAAGGTACATGAAAGAAAAAGCAAAAAAACAAAAGATAGACAATCAAGGATGCATGAAAATGATCCAATAGCGGACTCAAGGTTGCAGCCCCCCGCAATGACTCCGCAACCAGGCAAGGGCCATCCATTGGTGACAAACAAAGAATAAACCACATCATCAGCCTAGGCAACCATGAAGCAATCTAGAAGGCTTACCACCAAGGTTGCCAACAAGCCCTAGCCAACAAGGTGATAAGCAAGGAGCCGCCTCATCATCGTCCAAAGCGTCAGTAAAACCCACAGCAACAAAAGCGATAGGGCAACCCAATTGCTATTTCTTCTTAAATTTACTTTTACATTTTTTGCCTCTGCCAATGAGAATAAACTCATCATCTACATTGTCACCCAAGTCATCCCCTTCAGCCTCACAAGATGTGGAGACGTCCTCATCAATATCCAGCCAATCAGTTTGAACCAAAATAGAGTTATTCGATGACCGAGCTAGACGGGCTTTCAAATATGTGTTAGATATAACATAAATAAGAATATCTACAAACTCCACATTTTTCTGAGAAAGATTCACAATATGAGAAAAGACTGGCACAACAGAAGCAACCAAAACCTCACCAGAGGGGCCACTATCCGCAGAACCCACCGCAATAGATCTATCACCTGAATTAGCCACAAAATACGCACAAGAATGGCTGACATAAAGGTCATTACCACAATTATTAACATCACACGCACCTAAGTCCATGTCATCCACAACCTAACAAGTATGTTCGATAGCTAAGATAGGATCAGTGCTACCACCAGCAAGTGACAGTTCCATCCTAGCAACATTAGGACTACTCGTGACATTAGCAACAACTAAGGGAGGGGAAGATAACGGCTCAACAGAAAAATCCACTCTAGACAAGTTCAACGGAGAGGTCGAGGTAATAACATGTTCCGGAACCACCATAGATCCAACATCCAGACGAGAAGTAAAAGGAGCAAGAGACAATACAACAAGGAAAACAAAAGCTATCGAATGACAGAACATGTTATTTATGTATATTAATAAGCTTGAAGATAATTAGGGAATATCTTAAAGTAACTTGATAGAGCGTTTTTAGAGAATAAAAATAAATTTCATAAAATATATATTTTATCCTTTAAAGGAACTTGCTAGGGTTGAAGGTCATTTTAAAATTTTTGATAAAGGGCATAGTGAATGGATGCATTATCTCACGTTTGGGATTCGTACGTGCTTGATCATTTCAAGGTTGAGTCGTCTTTAAGATCTGTGCTGAGATTAATAGGGGCATCAAAGTTTGAGATTAACATTAATAGAAATTTAATGTTGCTTTTAGATTAGTGTTGCAGATGATAGAAAGTGAACCATCGAATTTTTATTGATTATTTTAGATAAATGCTAGGTTTTACGAATTTGATAAAAAAGAAAAAGTCTTCGAGCATCTTGAAGTGATAAGGTGTTTGAGATCGTAAAATATTATTGCTTAGTCATGTTAATTTCCATTACGCGAGGATCATAAAACAATTAATCTTTTGCATCTTTGATTAGTCCAAATAAATTTGGAGCTAATATATTTTAGGTTGCTATCAATTTCCCTTATTTTTTGATCTATTTGTATTTTTTCCCTAAACTATTTTTTTAATGCTGCGTTGCATTCTTTATGCTTGGATGGAAAAAAACTCAACTGCAAAATATTAAATTTGATCCATCTTAGGGCATCTCCAACCGAACGCCAAACTAGTATTTGGCGTCATTCCTTCGCTCCAGCCGAACGCCAAAAAACCCTCCATTTGCTTGCGGGTGAACAATGCAACGCCAATATTGGCGTTGCACTGTTCACCCACGC
>NW_021318852.1:3887212-3890397 GCF_001605985.2 Dendrobium catenatum
TATATATATATATATATTATAAGTAAGACAAATTTAAAAAATTGCTAAATATAAATTTATGATTAAAAATAAATATACAATAAATATGAAAAATCATATAAACATAATATTCTTTTTTTGGTATTAGGCATTTGGCTCGAGATAAATTACTATATTTTGAAGTATTACTGTATTTTTGAAAAATCCAAAACTCATTTTTTACTAAAAAATTCAGTAATACTTCAAAATGTAGTAATTCATCTCCAACTGAACTTTATTTTTTAACACACAGAATAATATTCCATGTATATTATTCTCAACCGCGCACTGGCCTTTCTCGCCTCCGCTTTTTCTGTTTCTCTAAGAAATGCGTTTGGAAACAGTGTGACGCTAATATTGAAGGTTCATGTACGAGAGAATGACACTCCTTTTGCGGTTCAATTGGAGAACCTTGTAGAAATTTGCAAACACCAAACAAAAATATGAAGATCGGTTGGAAATGCCCTTATAACATTCAAGGAGTGTTATGACTTATGATATAAAGTAAAAGATAATGAAGCTTGGATCATTTGTTAAATTGACCCGAAATCCGAAATTGATCAAAAATTGATCCGAAAACCCATTTTGACCCGGCAACCTGAAATTGACCCAAGATTGACATATTTTTTTACCCGAAAACTAGTATTTTTTTATTGGCACCGAGTCATTCGGGTCTGGTCGGGTTGACCCGGGCCCGAAGCGGGTCAGATTCGTGTCAGAAAAATCGACCCGTTTGCAAAAATGGGTCGGTTCGTGTTGACCCGAATAGTACCGGTCAATTTCGAGTTTGACCCGAACCTGACCTACACGTGACCTAAAATTGACCCCCCTAATTTCTTCAAAATAATAATAATAATAAATAAAGAGGAGCGAATCATAAATCACAGTTGGTGGGAAGAAAGTACAATTTTTGTCGTCATATAGCTCAAATAAAAATTGTAAATATGATATCCTATAAATAAGAAAGAAGATGTGATGCAGAAAAAAAAAACTCTTTATACAATTGGTGAAATTATTATGCGCAGTTATTGGATTATCCGGAAAAAAATGAGAGCGCGTCACGTCATCCTGTATACAGCAGTACAGGACATTGATACACACAACAAAAAAATGACGTGATGCGTTCCGTCTCCGGGTGGTAGTACGCTATTTGTCCAAAATAATTAATCCTGAGGTTGATGAACAGTCTTTTAAAAAAAAAAAAAAAAAAAATTGCGGAAAGATAGAAGTCTAAATTGAGATAAGGGTTCTATTGATTTGTATATATATAAGATCTGTCAAAATATGATTTCTTTTAAGTTGAGGAGGATATTGATATAATGTAAAATTTTTAGATTAACCTATTAAAATTTGTACGTACTAATATTTGTTCAACATACATTATTTAGAGCTTTTTTGTGAGTCTTACTTCTTGTGTTTTAAGGCAAATGATTTTTGTACACGATATAATCATCATTTGTAATCTATGAACTGTATTAGTGAAATTATTTCTCCTGGTTAAACCTGAAGGTTTTCCCTCTCTATTACAAATATAGACCAGCTACACCAACAGCTACACCACAGCAACCTCTTACTTCTGCATATTTACCCATATAGTCTTCTTCTTGATGTATATAGATACCTATTTATGTAAACATTTGATTGAGTGAATTTATGTTTCATTTTCTGTTCTCCATTCTCCCCGCTATGGATTTCCAATCCTATATGCAGCTTCTTATCTTGATTTGTCGATTGAGAACTTGGACTATCAATTAAGAGGTCTTAAATTTGATTTTTTTTTTTTTGTATGTACGTGTTGTGTGTATGACCTAAATGTTTAAAAAAAAAAAACTATCAATATAAAGTTTAGCACTCCAAATTGAAAAAATTATTCTGTGCGAACGATGGATGCACGCTAGTCCGGAGACCAACCAAAATACGTCACTTCAGCAGTATCGAACCGCGGTACTGAACAGTACCGAGCCGCAGTACCGAGTGGAAGGTGACATGACGCATTCTGCGGACAAAATTGATATTTTGTTAATTTGTCATGTAATTTTAAGATATGATAAATCTCTCTCTCTCTCTCTCTCTCTCTCTCTCAATCGTTACTCCGAATATTCAACCACATGATAAATATGACTGTTTTATTTTCATACAAAACTAAAACACCACAGTGTAGCACGAGAACGGCTCTTAAAAATCTAGACAAGCACTGCGCTTACGATCCACATAACCGACCAGGTAAAACCCTAGACCCACGGAAAGCAGAAGAAACACGATGAGATTCTACATATATTTAAGACGTGACCTGCTCGATCCGGTGCTGCGCCGATTCCTTATACTCGCGAGCCTTGGACGCGATAGTAGCCTGAGCTTTATCAATCTCGTCGGCGCCGACGGGGCGCTTCCCCGTGACGTACCTATACATCCACGAAAGCAACAAAAGGGCAGCAACGCCGAATACTCCCGATATCAGAAACCCACCAACGATTAGCACGACGGCGATCGTTGCGGGCACGAGCACCGGGCTGAAGATCACAAGAAGCGGCGTCGCCACCGTGAGCACGATCACCGTGCCGGTAAGCGTCAGTCCTGATAAGAGTAGCATTGATCCACCTATAGAAGCAGCCGCGGCCGCCTTTAAGATCTGGTAAGAAATCGGATGCTGGTCCTGTTGACCTCGGCGATCTCCTCCTCGACTGTAATCAGCCATTGGTGTATTGCTTAGGTAATTAATTAGGGATTTGTTGTGCGAGAAGGGGGTTTGAGGGAGATGAGTGATGGATGGTGGATATGAAGGGAGAGGGTGGGTACGCGTGGAAGTGCGCATGCGACGCCAATGCTGGCACGTGTCAGAATGGGAAGCTGGACGGCGGGAAGGCGACGCGTGTTGGGACACGAGTGGAAATTATTTGGACAAATTTTTTAAATGATGTTTCTAAAAAATTATTTTAGTCAAACGAATTAAAACATAATAAATTTAAAAGCTATGCTGGGCGTTGCATGAGCGGTGAGCTGCTGGGAGAGAATCGAGAGATGGTAGCTGAGTCGACTTTTTTTCATATGTAATTTAATTTTAATTTATATATATTTATAAAAAATGGGAATTAAAAAATAAAGAAATTTTAAAAGGAGAACAACAAATAGTTAAGTTAAAGTTTAGTTGAAATTTTTTTAGTTTTAAA
>NW_021318852.1:3890497-3967203 GCF_001605985.2 Dendrobium catenatum
TTTGGAAATTTTTTTTAAATGGTGTCAGTTAAATTATTTTAATAAAAGATTAAAAAATTAATAAATTTAAAATTGATGCAGGCAAGAGTGCTATGACGAAATCCTGAAATCGTTTAGCTGTGCTTACAACTAGTTATCTTTTTTCTTATGATTTTTGTTATAGATTTATAAATTAATCTTAATTTTAAATTTATATTTATACTTTATAAAAATGTGAATTAAGAAAAAAAAAACATTATAAAAAAAAAAACAATAAGTTAAATTAAAAATTTATTAAAAAGTTTTTTATAAAATTTTAATTTTCATTGTTATTAAAAAGAAAAAATGAATAAAAAAAAAAGATCATATTATAAAAAAAAAAAAAAAAACGAATAAGAAAATAAAATAAAGAAAAAAAATACTAGTCTTACCCTCTCTTAACAACTTGTTTTTTTTTTAGCTTTTAGCTTTTTTCTAAGTTTTGTTTTTTTTTTTATAAATATGTATAAAATTTTAAATGCTTAATTTAAGTTTTTTTTTTCTTTTTATTAAATTACTGACCATTTAATTTTAAGAATAAAAAAAACTTAATTTGACAGGTTTAATTTATAGTATTTTTTTTATAATAGTTAATTATAGTATCATCTATATTTATAAAAAAGGGAATATTAAAAAAGGAAAAAAATTAATCTCGTTTTTTTTTCTTTTTAATCATCATCTTAAACTTTATTTATATTTTTTATAAAAAAATTAAAGAAAAAACTTTAAAGAAAAATAACAAGTCGTTAGGAGATCTAATGACTTGATATTTTTTTTCTTTTCTAATTTTATTTTCTTTTTCTTTTTTTTATAGAATGAAACTTTTTTACTCCAAAAAAAAAATAGATGGAAACATTTTAAACTAAAAATTTCAATAAACTTTAATTTAACTAATTTGTTGTTTCTCCTTTTAAATTTTCTTTATTTTTTTAATTCCCATTTTTAATAAATATAATTAAATTAAATTAAATTACAATATGAAAAAGTCGAACTCAGTACCATCTCTCAGCAGCTTACGTCACGCACGCCAGCTTAGCTTTTTAAATTTTATTATTTTTTTAATTCGTTTGGCTAAATAATTTTTTTAGAAACATCATTTAAAAAATTGTCCAAATCATTTCCACTCGTGGTCCCAACACCGTCGCTTCGCCGCGTCCAGCTTCCAAATCTGAAACGTGCCAGAATGGGCGTCGCAATGCGCACTTCACGCGTACCACCCTCTCCCTTGCATATCCACCATCCATGCACTATCTCCTCAAACCCTTTCGCACAACAAATGCTATTATTAATAAGCAATACACAATGGCTGTTACAGTCGAGGAGGAGATCGCGAGGTCAACGGGACAGCATCCGATTTTTACCAGATCTTAAAGGCGGCCGGGGTGCTTCTATAGGTGATTCGATGCTATCTTATCAGGAATTGAGCTTACCTGCAGGGTGGATCGTGTCACGGTTGGCGACGCCGCTTTTGTGATCTTTCAGCCCGGTGCTCGTGCCGCAAGCGATCGCCGTCGTGCTAATCGTTGGTGGGTTTCGTGAATCGGGAGTATTCGGCGTGCTGCCTTTTGTTGTTTCGTGGATGTATAGGTACGTTCCAGGGGAAGCGCCGCGCGGCGCGACGAGATTGATAAAGCTCAGGCTAACTAATGGTCAAGGCTGCGAGTATAAGGATGGCGCAGACGGATCGAGCAGGTACGTCTTAAATATTGAAGAATCTCATCGTGTTTCTTCTGCTTTCCCGTGGGTTAGGGTTTTACCTTGGTCGGTTATGTGGATTCGTAAGCGCAGTGCTTGTCTAGATTTTTAAGTAGCGTTTCTGGGTGCTACACTGTGGTGTTTTAGTTTTGTATGAAAATAAAACAGTCATATTTATATGTGGTGAATATTTCGGAGTAACGATTGAGAGAGAAGGAGAGAGAGAGAGAAGAGATTTAATCATATTTAAAATTAACATGACAAATTAAAAAATACTAATTTTTGTCCGAGAATGCGTCATGTCACCCTCCACTCGTAGCATCATCGTTCGCTACAAATAATTTTTTCCCAATTTGGAAGTGCTAAACTTTTATATTGATAGTTTTTTTTTTTTAAAATTATTTTAAGTGGTTGTAAATTTTCAAATAAAGATAAAAAATACAACTATGTCAGAGTTATGATTTATTTATTTAATGGCTAAAAAAATTACGTCAGAATTTAATAGGCAAAAGTTTAAATAAGAGTTTAACTAAAATTAATTAAATAAAAAGGGTAAGATTATTTAAAAAAATTTAAAAGGAGTTTAACTAAAATTTATTTAAGCAAATTTTTGCTTAGTAAATTTTTAGTTAAGCACCTATTTAAAATTTTGCAAATTTAATAATAAATCTCAAAATTTTGATTTTATTAAAGAATATATAATATACAAGTCAAATAATTATTCATTATATTCATTCTAAATGCATTTAAAAATTTATAATTATTTTAATTAAAATTTGATATAACTTTATTCATTATGTGCTTGTTTTTGAAAGTTTACTTAAAATTAAATCTTAAATATTTTACTCAAAAAAAAATTATACTAGAATGTTCTGAAATAATTTATTTTAGGATGACTAAAAAATATTTAATTTTATTTTTATATAAGGGATATATATTTAAATTTCATATTGTGCAAATTTAAAGTAAATCTATTTACTTTAAAGCACATCATAAAATAAATCATATCTAGACATTTTAATATAATTTTTTAAAATCATATATTATTGGTTTGGTTTAAACGTCAGATTTCAATTTTAGGTCCTTGAACTCTGTTCTTAGGCGCCAAGAGATGGGATATTTGTGGGAAAAAAATTTTGTGGGCTTTTCTAATGGGCCAAGATGTTTGACAGTTCAATTTCTGATGCCCAGCTAATAATTACGAGAGAGAAGTAATCTTCCATCAGCATTTTGGATTAAAGAGAGGATTGAAAATTCGGCATCGTTTGATAAATTTGTTATGTGTTTTTGCAATTACATTCCTTCTTAGTTTTTGGGTTAATCAGGTGATACATATTTGAGAGAATAATAAGATTTCTTTTGGGATAATTTTTTTATTACTTTTAAATCAACTTTTTCGTACAATGATTTTTTTGGCCTATAAATTTTTATACTAAAAAGCTGCTTTAAAAAACGCTAAGAAAGTCATCCTTGTTTTCTAAATCAACTTTTTTTGTACAAACTAAAAATTTTTTTTGGAAAACAGTAAGAAAGACGAAAATGAAGCCTAAAGGGTCGTTTAGAACTAGGGGTGTCAATTCGGGTCAACGGGTTCGAAACTGACCGGACACTGTTCGCGTCAACCCGAACCTGACCCGTTTTTAAAAAACGGGTCAGGTTTCCGAACGCGAACCCGACCCGATTCTGGTCCGGGTCAACATGATCCGACACGAATGACCCGAAGTTGACCTAAAATTGCTAGTTTTCGGGTCAAAATCGGGTCAATCTCCAATTTTTCGGGTCAAAATCGGGTCAATCTAGGGTTTCCGGGTCAAATAGGAGTTTTCGTGTCAATTTCGGGTGGGTCATTTTCGGGTTGCTGGGTCAATTTGACCCGATTTTTAAAACGGGTTAATTTGTTGAACCTGACCTATTTCGGCTCCGGGTTGACCCTAACCAGGATTTTTCCTGGTATGATTCAGGTCGTGTTTCGGGTTGTGTCAAAAATTGACACCCATATTTAAAACGGCTAAAAAACTACTTTAAGAGATAGTAAGAAATCCATCTTAAAATAAAACTAAGGCTTCGTTTGTGACAGTTTTTTTATTGCTTCTTGAAGCAGCTTTTCAGTATAAAAATTAAATTTTTTTGTACTAGAAAGCTATTTCAAAAAACAATAAGAAAGCCGTCCCAAGCGAAGCCTAGCTTTTACTTAGCTTTTAAATAAGATATAAAGACACAAAGCATATTCAAAATAGTTAGATTGAAACAAATGACAATTAAAATGATAATATATTTTTATTCTGTTATACAAAATAAAATTGTCATGCCTATGATAGAAAGAGGATCAAATTGGATGTGTAGAACATGATTTTCTTAAAAGTCTAAACTGTTCATAAAAGTTAAGAAGAAAAAGAAAAATCAAAAGATGATGATGTTAATAATCTTGTAATTATGGAGAAGATCAGTATAATCATTTTTTTTTTGTCTCTAACTGAATTTCTAGCATGTGTTACTGAAGTGGGCCGGAAGTAGGAGGAATTAAGGCTTTAGTTGCTTAATTTGGCAAAGGAGGAAATTTCTATGAGAGTAGTTCGACCAATATTTTTGAGCTAAATATTTGTTAAAATTAATATTTTATTTAGTATTGTATAGTATTATAAGTATTTTATTTTGAATATATAATGATAATACTAATCAATTTACATTATTTATATTAATAATATTGCATTATATTAAATAAAATACTTATGGATTTACTTGAAATGGCTTTTAACTTCAAATTTTTAGTAGAGAAATATTGCAAATGTAATATTTTTAGTTCCTACTGTAGTTTTCATGTATTTATTTGGCTTTCTATTGTGATTTTCTGCCTACAAACATTTTGGAAATTGTTTGAAGATATTTGGGAAATCTCCATCTTATAGCTTTATACAACTATAATATGCTCAACAATTTAATGAAAATATCATATTATTATCTTTCAAACCCTTAAAATGTGAAAGATTTAATCCAGTCGCACCTTCTTCCTTCTCTCCCTCCCGCCTACTCACTCAAGATACAAGTTGCACGCTATTGCGGTTGACCCAACACTATCATGACTATTTAATCTCAGTCCCTAAAATTCGAAGTCTCAATTGTCAATCCATATATCCGCCCCTCACCTTACTCTTCCTGAAATGGCTTCGTAAGATGCATTCAAGTCAAACATATCAAATACTATTATCCAATACTACAAAAAATCTAGTATTCTACACATCACAATCAACATCTCCAATACCATCAAACTCACTTGAACAAAGTATATCATATTGAACTTTTAAATTTTCGCTCTTCTAGAAAGATGTTAGCTAGAAAGTAATTCTACTCATAATCGTCCTTCATACACCAACTGAAATAGTAACACCCTCTTTTTCTATTTCTGCTCATAACAGTTGAAAACATTAAGATAGTTTTATCTTTAATTTCCTCCTTAGAACAATTTCCATATACATACAACATCTCCTCTTGTAACAACCTCATCTTAAGAACTACGACCACCCTTGTGAACACCAATGCCTAATATTTTGATGTTCATATTACTCAAATTAAAAATACTCAAAAGTTATGTAAGGAGATCCCGCATATTATAAAATATTTTAATTTACGAAGAGTATTATCAGTGAACTTGTAATTCGCAAGCCCATTGATGATAAATATCTTACTTACAAGATTCTTGATCCTTAGGCGAAGAGTGCCATGATTAGTTGATGTGATTAATGCATGTAAGACACTAATATTCTTTAAGGAGCGTCATGATCAACATATTAATAAAAAAAAATCTTCTTACATTATTTTCCAACGTTGTTGTGATCCCCTTCCCGCCACTACCAATCCAGTTGCCCAATGCAATAAATATTCTTGGTAAACATCCTACCATGGATGCAAATTATGTATAATGTAGTGATTTCTCCCACTTTAACCATACATTGGCTATTCCCACGCTTGTGATTTCCAAATTCATGTTTTTAAATGATATGTCACATGACATCACCACATTATACTCTAATAATGGAGGGGAATGCTAACTTATGCTGCATTTCTTTCTACTAAAAACTTCCTCTTTATCACCCATCATCACCTCATTATTGAAACTAATATTTTCCTAATCGCACATGTTGATTTCAATTTTCATGCGTTTTCCCTTGATTCACTCTTGATCGACTCGATTGAGCCTCATCAAGTCCGATTTGGCTCAAATTAGCATTGATTTGGGTCCTATTTGGTTAAATAAATTCGATCATAACAAATTGAACAAAAATCGACTCAAATTGAGTCAAATTGGGCCTCATTCAAACTTAAATTAGGCGCCATTTAGCCATATGAAATCAATGGCTATGACCCCTCCCTCTTACCATTGCCTTTCAGTCACATCGTCTAATTTCAACAATTGTAGCAGGATGGAGTGCAGAGGAGTACTTATCACGCGGCAGGAGATCGCATCGAATCGCTCTCCAATGTTTCTCCCGCTCTTTACACTCCCACACATGCACAAAGCTTGGCATTGTCCCTTGCTATCCTCTCATGCTCTGTCCCATCCGTAAGACTCCAGGTTGCACACCCCAGAGCTCAAGTTATGGCTCTTTCTCTTGCCCCCTTGTTCGCACGAGCCGAAGCCATATATATATAAATACCACATATATAAGTTTCGCTTCTTTTTAGGATTTTTCATATTGAAATTGATCGTCTCTCTTATGAATGTCACACACCTACTCTCTTATCTATTTATGTGCTGAACTTCGTGCAAAACTAAAAAAATTAAAATATATATCTCTGTACCGCCGCAGATTTTTCATTACATATTTACATGCTAAAGAGGACCACAGATCAAAAGCGAAACAATTATTCGGCCAACCTTTAACAATTTGTTTCATTCAAATCCATTATCAGCATATATAGGGGCATTCATTTTCATATCTTCGCATTAACAACAAGAAAAAAAGCGCTCTTCAACCACCGACAAAACGTCTCTTTCGTCAATTACGGTGGGTCTCTCTCAACCTTATACTTATGCACCTATCATCCAATCAAATCATATAAATCATTTCCATATAAGATTTGTTTTAGCCCATAAAATTATTTTTTATGTCATCAATAAGCTGTGCTTAATGGAGGAGGCTGTCACTTTCTGAGGCCACATCATTTATTCGTCGCCAAATTCCAAGACATGTGGCTGCATTTGTCGTCGCCATTGCCATCGCATTCCAGCTGTGGGTTTTGGCTAATCACTATACTAATTAACATGCTCTATACTTTTTTTTTCCCCCATTTTTTTATATGATTTGTTCTGTGTTTTTTTATTTGGAAAATTTTGTATATTTGGTTTTATGTATATTGTCTGTTGAGTTGGATGATTTATTATGTGTGGATGTCAAACGCTGTTTAGAGTTTAATGAAAATGTGTCAGTTCATCCCCTACTCGGTACTGGGGCTTGATACTGCTCAGTGCTGATTGGTACCGATCGAACTCGGTACTGGATAACGTGACTGCACCTGATTCGCCTTTGGACGATAAACTGTGTTTGTTGCCCACAAAGAATAATCTCTAGTTAAGTTGGATGACGTATATATCCTTCCATAGTTGTAGAAAAATAGAGTCACGTGACATATATTGTAAATTATCTGATGCTCTGTAGCTCAGAATGATCTGATTTCGTTTTTTTAATGAGAAAATATGTTTAATATTTAATTATATCTTATGAATAAGTTATTGTCTCTTAAATTAAGGTCCACATGCTTCCAAAATATTAGAATACTGTTAATTTTCGGTTTCATTTGAGACCGCTTTTTTAATGCTTCAGTGGTTCTTAAAATAGCTTTTTTTAGTACAAAATTAAAGCTTAGTTTAGGATGGTTTTCATTATGCTTTTTAAAACAGCTTTTTAATGCAAAAATTAAAAAATTTGATAATGGAAAGTTGTTTAAAAAGCGTAAGAAATTAGTCGCAAACGAATTTAATTTTTGTACTAAAAAGCTTCTTTAAGAAGCAGAAAGAAAGCAGTTCCAAACAAGGCCTAAGAAAGAGTAAAAAAAAACCACCCTAAAAGATTACCGTTTGAAAAATAAAACAGAAAAAATAAAAATTGTGCCAAAAATATCATAAGATATCAAATTGTTACGTGCAAGAAAATTCGTATTTGAGCTCTCAATGTTATACAAGAATATAGCATGTATAGATTAAAGTTATAAAAATTAAGCAGCAGAAAATAATCGCCAAATGATACAATAACTATATTCAAAAAAATAAAATAATAAAAAAAAAGAAACCAATCCCCTCATTTCCGTAGACCACCACATTGCCGGAGAAGCATTTGGCCCTTAATTTAACATTGGTTATAATAACAAATATAATTAATTTTGTTTGAATAAATATCTTTCAATTTTGATATATTTTGTATCAACTTTGTCACACTCACATCTACATGCCTTGTAAGGACCTTACACATCTTCATTTTGCTTTGGCAGTACTTATTCAATAATTAGACTTTTAATATGAAGCACCATCGCATCACTAAGGCTTCGTTTGGGGCAGTTATCTTAATATTTTCTAAAATAGTTTTTTGGTACAATTTTTTTTTTTTAAATTTTGAAAGATGTAAGAAAACACTTGCCAAAAGTTATCCCTAATGAAGCCTAACTCTTTGGATCTAAGTTGTTACGGATGTAAGTAAACACTGTAACGAAACAAACAAGAAAATAAAAGCAGTGTAAACTAAAAGACATTGAGATTTAATGTGAAAAAATTCAAAATTGGGAAAAAACTATAAAGGTACACCACACTAAGAAATCCACTATGAAAAATGGGGAGAAATAAGTATAGATATATCTTCTCTCTCTTGCTCTCACCTTACTTCTCTTCTCTCTTGCACCATTATAACACTCAAAACAAATGAGAAAGTCAAGTTAATAATAATAAGGGATGCCACCCTTGAGAAAAATGATAAAGAAAACTGTTCAGTCTGCTTCGAAGTGCTGCTGCGCTTGTTTGTAGCTTTGTGGCGCTCAACCTTCTGATCTTGATCCTTTTGGTGATGTTGCGACGCTCAAACCTGTAGTGCTGCGTCACTACAAAGCACTGCAGCATCGAATCTTGAGCGATGTGGTGCTCTGCTCTATGTCGTTTCTCCTAGCAGAATTTACAACACTGAGCGCTCGAGTACACCAAAACCCTAGCTTAGGTGTACCCCTAACGAGCATGACAAATTGAATTAAAATCTGAGATAACTGAGGTAACAACACAACCCGGTTGATCATCACAATCAGATTCCACATAAAACTAACAATGATCATGGAATGACTTTTAAGTTTGGTGGTGGGGTCAAAGTAATTTTTAATGTTCTAAAGTAGATGATTTTTATTATGAAGTCACATAGCTTCGTAAGTTAGTGAAGCTTGATGGAGTTTTTCATTTGAGAAAAAAATTTATATGATGTGAAGAATTTTTATGTGAAAGAGATCTCATTTGAGGGAGAAAAAGAGATAATTTTAAGGATGTAATGATGCCAAGTTGTCTTATGAGTTGACTCAAATTTGACTATATAAATGACTTAATGAGTTAATAAGTAAGCTTGAGTAAACCCCAAAGTGATTATCTCAACTTTTAGACATCACTGAGCATGATGAGTTATTACTCATATGACTTTATGCTCAACTAGCTCTCTTTTGCTAGGGCTCTTAGTTCATCATTTTCGATATATAAATATCTTTGGAATATTTAGATCAATTAAAACAATCATATACACATATTACATACGCAAGTCTATAATCTAATAACTCTTTGTTGGTAGTCACAACTGATAAACTAATAGATCAAGATGAGCTGCTATAAAAAAAACTTGGTTAACTCGATAATAGAGATGTTGGCTTGATTGCCCCAAAAAAATTTAAAGAGTATTTAGGTGATCATTAAGCACAAGGGCGGATGGAGGGGGGGGGCACGTGCCCCCCCCCCCCCCCCCAAAAAAACAAAAAAAAAAAAAACCCCCAAAAAAAAATCGGGGTTGGAGGCTGATTAAGGAAATAAGTCAAAAAAAAATCGGGATTGGTCGACTTCCTCAGCTGCTCGGACGGAAGCCTTTCGGCCGTGAGGTATTTTTTTTTTCCTTTAATTTTTTCACATTCAAAAGTATAGGCAATGTAAAAGCCCGTGGTTATCAGAACTCCATTATTACCTCTTAACAGAGATCAACTTAATGTTTCGCTGAACGGCCATTAAGAACAATATTCAACGATTACAAAAAGCAAGGAAAAAACATGTAGGAAAAAACATGTAAAGCAATGAGTTAAGGGTCATGACCTGCAATTGATATAAATTAATATAGTTTATTTTATGAAACGATGGATCTTGTGCCTTAGTTTTTTTGGTAGAAGTAAATTATGAAAATCTGAGAAATTTTTTGGGGATATTTGGCCGGAATTTGCAAAGGAGCAAATCTATTTTATTTTGTTAAATTTTATAAGTTTTATTGTTTGTTTCTTTGCATTTATATGGTTTATTTTATAAGTTTTATATTTTGTCCATTTTTTGAATAGATATATACTTAGATTAATCTTAATGCATCTTTGAGTTGGAATATTATGGAGAGATATATCAAACGATCATCAGTTCCAAAAACATCAAATGACAATAGCAATCAGGTTGAAGATCATAAAGAAAAGCGTATTCAAATTGACGAGGGATGAAAGACAAAAGATTTAATCCTATTTGGTTTGACAAGTATTCAAATTGGCTAGATTATAGCATAAGCAAAAACAAATCATACTGTTTTTATTGTTATCTGTTCAGAAAACCAGGTAGAGGCAATGAAGATGAAGAAGCATTTAATAAAAATGGATTTTTAAATTGGAAGAAAACAAACAAATTTGATTTTCATGTAGGATGTCATAACAGTGCGCATAATAATGCTATCTTGTATTTAATATTATATGTTTTTGGATAATTATTAATAAAAAAATTTTAAAACTACCTATGCCGATCCCAAGCCCGGATGAAAAAAGTTGAGTGGAAAATTTTACTAAATTAATTTAGGCCCCCCCTTGATAAATTTTCTGGCTCCGCCACTGATTATAATACTCCTCCAAAACAAGTTAAAAATAACATCAAATCAAAAGTTTATCAAGCCCCTTTAACTGCTTTAAAATGATATTAAATCATAATTTCATTTGTCAACTAAAGCTTAAATATCCTATCAATATAATTAGATCCTACCTTAGGTGGGCGCGCAGGCTGACACGTAAAGGCTCGGGCTGGTGCGCGGGTAGGCTTGGGTAGGTTCAGGCAGCACGATCAACTCATTTCAAATGGATTTTCGGGTTGACTCGAAAACCCGACGAGTCAAGCCAAACACAACTCGTTTTTATCAAACGGGTCAAAACCGGGTATTCTAACCCGACCCGTTTATAACCGGTTGGGTCCAACTCGAAATTTTTGGGTCGGATTTTCATGTTGTGTCAAATATTGGCACTCATAGGCATAACTAATCTCTCGGTGAAACCTAGCGGCAATCATCCCACAGATATCCGGGCCCACGCTTGCCTACTCCTCTCAAAAAGACAAGCGGCTCGAGAGAGAAATCAAATATGAGTTGGGAGTACCCATTCATACTCACCCATCAACCAAAGACGCTCCCACACTAACCTTCTTAAATAAAGCCTAAATTTACCAGCGCATGATAGTTTTTAAATTTAATTTCTGAGAAATGGGACAAACTGGAACTGCGGTGGGTTCCGGAACACAGACCACTGACCAAGCTCAATTGTGGAAGCATTAAATAGGCAGTTTGGCGCCTGGCCGCACGACCCCCCACCCACCATCAGCTGGCTATCCACTCCGGGCCGCCAACTCGCGTTTGTCGGTCCGAACCGCCCTTAATAAATATACATAAAATTTAACTCAAACCGATTTAAGCAGTGAACTGCGGGCATCCATGGCCCGCAGCTTCCTTCATCAACATCGACGCTCTCTTTCTCTTAATTTTTTTTTTATCCACTTGCGTAGTTTTTTATTTACTCTGATCATCTTTGGGAATGTTGTATTGTGAAGTTTTTTAATTTGTTTGAAGAAAAAAATATTTCCTACTTGAAATTATTTTTAGGAAAATATTTTTTTTAGTTTTTATGATGAGTATTATAAATATTTATTCTAATTAGCTTTTTTATTATTTTATTTTCATGTTACATTTATGATTTTATTTGACTATTATTTCCTTGACGTTGGTTAAAAAATCGCGGTGTGAAATTACTTTTTACAATTAGATTTGCTAATAAATGAAATCAGGAAGAAAACAGCCATTTGATTTATTTTTCAAATATTATAATATCCACACCATCTTATACTTCAGCAGATCCACAACAAAAAAAATAGCTTATCATTACATAAATTTTTAAAAAACAACAAGAAAATAATTGCAAAATAAAATTATAATTATAACCTAAATAACAAAACAATCAGAAAGCTGCACCAATGTACCCTTAGTTTACATAAATAAACAAGCTAAAGTAATAAGGTCATAACCCCTTTCATATTTTTATATTTTTTATGCAACATAATATATTATAAATGCTAAATATTTAAAATTAAAAAAAAAAAAACTTCATATGCAGTTCAAGTAAAATACCGCATTCTACACAAAATTAATGCACCGAAAAGTATAATTAAAGACATCAGATTTTGATAAAATAACATTGCAACAGGAGAAGCACTATTATAGGCTTGTTAACAGTTAAGCTCTAAAACAAATGCAATTTCCCGGCTTTAATCAAAAAATAAATGTCCACATACCTATTGGTAAAGTGAAACCGGACAATTTTAGAATTAGGTTTATCACTAATTATCGATAATTAAGAACTAATTGCTAGACAAATTTAGTTTAATAAAATTTTAAGAAAGTGGCTATAGTAAGACTATTTTTAATAATAATTAACATAGTGAAGAAGGAAAGCAGTTGAAGAACTAAAACTAACAAGGAAACCTCGAGACTAGACTCAGAAGATAATAGTAGCTCTTTTATTTCACCAGCTTACCGACCACATTTTCAACCCCTCCACCTCTTAATAGCTGTACAAATCCCCTTCCCAACCCCTTCTTTTGGTAGGGACAAAAAATATATATATCAAAATGATATGAAGCTGCTATCTACAGCAATCTGAATTCTCCTCACACAACAAAACATGGGGAATACAGCAAATTCCCCTTCAAATTATGGGCGAATTATTAGGTCTGGTCACCTGACAGAAAAATACATCCAGATTTCTCTCTGTCTACAGTAAAGCACAATCAAAACGTATTTACTATAGTAGCTACGCTTTGACTGTACATTTATTATAGACAGAGAGAAATCTGAATGTATCTCAACGACCGGACATAATAATTTTTCCAAATTATGACTATATAACTATACGCTTCTTTCCAGGAAGAATTTCAAAGCGAAATCATGACAATATAAGAGAAAAAAAAGTGTTCCAGGCTTCTTTTATTACTTCACTGAGCCAGCTCTTCGGCAGACTTTTTGTAGTGCCTCTGCAAACAATCCTGAGAATCCAGTCATCGCCTGAAAAACTCCAGGCAGGCCTGTCTGTATATTGTTCAGCGTCATCGACTTGGTGACCTCCACTGCCTTCGCATGTCGAACCATCTCGTCTTCTACCTTCCTCCTACACACTGCAATCTCGGCTTTCTTCTCTGCAAGTGGGTCGCGCGCATCGAGCAATTGGCCATCGGGACCATCTCCCCCTCCAGGAATCCCAACTCCGACCATTGAATATGTTTGGTAATACTTCTTTTCGATGGCTCTTAATGCAGTGGACTTCTTTTCAAGCTCTCTTGAGTATATTTCAGCCCTCTTCTTGACCTTGAACTCCTCCTCCTGCTTCGTGGAGATGACATGGACGACGTTCACAAAGCTCTTGATAGCTTCAGAAGCTACGGTGTCTGGGAGGTGATCAAGGGCCTGCTTCCACTCATCGCAGAAAGCTGTGAGCTCAATGGCGATAGGGGAAGAATGCTGCTTTTGAGGACTGTCGCTACTGACGGGAAGGAGAGTGAGCTTAACCCAGGCGTAGAGGGCATGGATGTACTCGCGGTGGAATTTGATGAGGCGGTTGAAGCTGGAGTGCCAGGAGGAAACCGCAGCCTCAAGGTCGCGAGTGGCTACACGGTGCAGATCAGAGGTGTACTGACCGGAGATGGGTCGATGAACAAGACCTCGGACTTGTTGAACTATATTGTTCTGGATCTCATGGAACTGATTCATTGATCTCCACATGTTTAAAGAACTGCAAATGCAAAAGTTTAGGGTTTAACGTTTATTTGAGATGTAAAAAGTTGGCACTTTTGATGTGAAGAAAGCGTTTGTTTACCCATAGCACATATCAACAAGTTGAGGGACAAGCTCATTATCTCGGACTCGTGTGATTGCAGAGGAAGTGGTGGAAACAGCCTGAGATGTAACGATGATCAGTGATTGGAGCTTGTTGATGGAAGCCTTAGTCTTGTCCAACTTTGCATCATCTTTTCCTCTGTATTCCTGGCTCTGCAATGATGATAACTTCTTCTCATGCTCAATCTTCACACCCTCCCTCGCCTGCATTCATATAAAGTCTTGAAGAAAAGCCGGACAATATCATGTTCTTCCCAGATCAACTGGTTAGATCCAATTAAGGATCAAGAAACATTTATTTACAGCTTATTTTGAATCTTTGATAGACAAAACTACAACAAGGATCAGTCATTTGGCAAATTAACTATGAAGAAATTTTGAGCAGTTAGAGCTTTTATTGTACTTTCTTTCACCAATTAACTTTTTAATTATTACACAACTGTAAGATAGCTGAAACTAACTTTGAATTGAACATGCTTGATTTGATTCTGGACCAAGTCTCCATCCCCTACACACATAGAAGCACCACTTTCTGCATAGTAACAATTGAGATGTAGATTTTTCACTTATACGTGACTACCTAATTGCATCTTCCAGTCAATAGATCCCCAATCCCTTCATGGAGAAAGGACGCCATATAAATACCACTAATATGATAATATGCCAGACAAATGGGTAAACCAATGCATGCACCTTAAACCATCTAGTGACAGTTTCCCGTAAGATACTACAGGATGCCCTTTTTCCCCTTCTTTTGCTCCATTCGCAAATGGATAGGTTCATTTAATGTAGTCAACGATGACTTAGCGTGATTGCTCACACCATTCCTTTTCTTCTTGTGTAGATCCAATATAGTGGAGGGGTAAAAAGTGTACTGTGCAATTACTCAATCCCAATCATGTGATGCACTTTCAATGGCTAGGATTAACTCCATTAACTTTAGAAACTAATCTATTTTAGTTATCTTACAATCAATCACACCCACCGAAAATGAAGTTAACCACTCCATTGTAGAGAATCTACACCCCCTTTTCCTTCATATCTCGTGTAATTTAATCCAATTTCACAACAGTTCTTGATATAATTTGCAGAGTTAATAATCCAACTCACCCAAATTACAATAACCCAATTAGTAGCGCCACACCGAAGTAGGAAAAATATCAATTAGGGCAAAAAGAAAAAAAAAAAAAAACTATGGCAGGCCAAGGGCAGCAGTTCACATGAATAGCCTCCATGGCCCACCACCCAATGTAAACAGGGAATCGGCTAGCCACCGTGATGTGGAATTCCAAACAAATGGAAGCACAAACGACCAAAAAAAAGCCACATGCTATCACATAACGTACAACACAACAAAAAGTCCCCAGCAGCTTAAACCATAAAAATTGCCCAAAATTTTACTCCCGTAAATAGTTTGGTGAATGTCGACTGCTCAAAACTAGCAAAGTGAACGAATTACCAAAAAAAAAGGGCAGGATTCCACAGAACAAAGCCACCATACTCACTAACGCAGTACCCTTTTATACCAGCTCAACATTTATATCGCGTAGATTTAAACAGGCATAATAGTGAAGCACAAGATCTCATTTTTATTTTTTTTAATGTAAGGTAGTGAATCAAGTTGTAGCTTTAAACAATTTCCAAACTTAAGTACATCTTGGTGGAAAAATGCGAAAAGCAAAGAGGTTCTGATGCCTTCTGAGTACGGGCACAGAAACATTGACAAGTTGTATGCCAATGTAGTACTTTACTGAATAAATCTAATAATAAGCCCTTGTCCAGGCATGACCTATCACTAACAGTAATCAGTGAAATTATTATATGAGATCATCAAATATCATTCATAGGCCAATCAAGATGCGCCACATCATCAATTAATATATACCATTACTATGTACCGCTATGTATTGAGTTACATGGTGCGTCCTCATTGACCTCCAAACGATCTGGTGATTGCAAATAATAATTTCTCCAGTAATTGCACAACTTAACTAATCAAAATATAGCAAATTAGGTACCATAGCTTCGGGAAGAAGTGTCCTCAGCCATGCGCAAATTTTCACAGACAATATCACAAAGAGAAAACCAAATACCAACTAAGATCCTCCACTCGATACTTCTCCATCAAAAACAAGTTAATCTCTAGCTAGAATTTTTCCTTCAGCAACATTACGGTCTTCAAAAAAAAAAAAAAAAAAAAAAAAAAAAAAAAAAGAAGGCATGGAATCCTACTTTTCTTTTCATAAGATAATTAGACAAACTAACATTTTAGTTTATAAGAAAAGGGGCGTTGAACCAATCTCACGTTATCCATGATTAAGCAATCACTTTCTAAGTAAGATTCTAAGCTTAGATGCTTGACCTAATCATGACAATTTTAAGAGGCCTAACTTTATACATATAAAAGAGAGAAACAATCCGCGTTGAGCCTAGATGGTCCCTAATTCTTCTTAGCAGAGGAAAGTGGTAGGTACCACAGTGTGCTGCAAAACTAAGCAATCAACAAAGCAGTGCCATTTTAATAATAATGAAGCAATCCAATGTCAATGAGAAGAAGAAACATTTTCACACTCACAATACTGAAACATTTTGATCAAATTTACTCATATATCAACTTAAATAAAAAAAGTAATATAATATATGATCGAATTATTAATAGATCAACATATCAATTTGATGATTTAAAATAAAAATTGAACCGATTAGATGTAAACATGTTTTCAAATGAAGATTTTACCTTGACCTCTTCATATAACTTTTTCTCCCAAGCAAAAAGCCGCTCCAGTGTCGAGCCATGGCTCTTCCCCACGGACGACTCCTCGAGCGTACCGGTATCGAGCTGATACCTAATCGCCAATGGCGGCTTCGACGACCAGCTCGAAGACAAAGCGCTTAGCACGCTATTTGAATGGTAAACAGTTTCTGAAAAAAAAAATCATAATAACAGAAATAATTCCCGGTACAAATGGCCAAAAATGTAGCACTAATAACGACGACAGCCACTGGACCTAACTAATGACAGTAGTACTTGCTTACTCTTGAGATGCCGGAAGCTGCGCTCAAGCTGCGCGCGTCCAATCTCGAGTAGGTCGGAGACAGGCTCGCCGGAGGCTGAAGCCTTCTTAAAGTACTCCTCGAGGGAATCGACGATCTCCGCCAGATCACGGTGGCGCACCACCAGTCTGAGATCCCCGGCGGCGGAGGAAGAACAATCGTCCCTGCCATTCCAACGGGCTGAGTAAGATTCAAACTCCGATCTCTCCCGCCGCTGCGATTTCATCGGTGCGGTGAAGGTGGATCCGCTCTCCGATGGCGCTGGCCGGACACGGGCGCTGACGTCCACAGACGACGATCCCCCGAAGTCCGATCTCGGAGCTGTGCCCTCGGATCTCGAGTACCTTTCCTCCTCGTCGCAGTCAGATTTGGTCGATGAGCTTGTGCTGCTGCCGTAGTGCCGACGGGGGAAATCGTGCACCGCCGAACTATTGTCACCATCGTCATCATCGTGCGGGAGATGGTGCCCCTCGTGATAATTGTCTTCTTCCGGCTCATCATCAGATGACTGTTCTTCTTCTTCCTCCTCTTCTTTGAGCTGATTGAAGAAATCGGAGCTGGGAGGGGAGGGAGGATAGAAATTCTCCCAGTCCCAGACGGAGGAGGCTTGAGAAGGTGTCGAGGCGTAGGTCGAGGTGAAGCGATTGGAGTGACGCTTGGAGGCTGAGGGAGTGGGGACCGCGGAGGGGGTGCAAGGGACGCTGGAGTCGGACAGGATGTGGGGGAGCTTGGAGTTGGTGATTGAGGGAGTGTAGGGGGAATGGGAAGCCGGGGGTGGGGGAATAGAAGATGCAGGGGTTGGAGGAGGGAGTGAGGAGACGGTGGAGGGAGCGGCGGAGTGGTTATGGAGTAAGACGGGAGGGGTTTGCTCAGAGACGGAGAGGGGTTCACCAGCAGCGAACCGCTTGAGAGCAGACCCGGTGAGGAGGAGGGACCGGAGGTAGTCGGCGTGTGCGGAGGCGAGATGGTGGCGGGAATAGACAGCTTCTTTCATGAGGCGGCGACGCTCCTTGCAGCGCCGGACAGTGTCTTCGTTGTCCAGCCTAGACGCCGCGCATCCCATTGCACTGCGACTCCGAAGGAAGAGCAAGAATGTAGATGGAGTGGTGGGTTAGAGTGTGAGAGGATGAGCGAGAGCAGGGCAATGCCGAGAGAGCGAACAAAGCCTCGCCAGATCGGTGATATTCTATTCCACCAAATAATTCACCCACCATTCTTTTCTATTTTTGGTTTAATATTACAGACATGCCCATCGAATTTTTTTAAATAGCAAGTTTAATTATAGTTAAACATAGTATATTAGTTTAATGTATTCCAACTCTAATAAAATGAAAATTTAGGTCTATTTAATAAAATTCAAAATTATATATATAAAAAAAAAACTCATGTATCGTGGAGGTGAAGGGTTTGCAGAGCCAAGGCTAGGGGTTGCGTTTATAATTATGGAAAGGGAGAAATTATTTCGTGCGGACATCAGACGATGAGAATCGTTCGTATTTGCTGCCTTCTTACTGCCCTTTTGGCGCGCTTTTGCAAATACTCAGCAAAATGGCAATAAATATGCAGTTATAAAGGTACTTTTGATGAGTATTTATTACACTTTTATAAAAGGGCAGCAAATATCCTGCTAATTGAATATCCGCTACGTTTTTGCTGCCTTTTTGTAAAAGCGCAGCAAATTCTCAGTAAAAATGCATTCATAATTGTATATTTGCTGTCATTTTGCTGATTATTTGCAAAAGCGCAACAAAATGATAGTAAAAGCGAATCAAATCCAGAAGGTTTTCAACGTCCAGTGTCCGTGCAAAATAATCTCTCGTGAAAGGCGAGGTCAAAATGGAGGCACTATATTTTTATAAAATGAAGAGGTTGCGAGATCAACTATATGACACGAGATTTCGAGGGCTCTCAACGAAGGTGTAAGGTCTTACAATGGTTGTTAGATAGACAAAATTCCCACTAGGTTCGAGCGAATTAGGAGTAGGTTGAGAATGAATCATACATGATATATTAAATATCTAAAGAATTATTTTGTATTTATTTTATTCCAAATCAGTGACCTGGAAAATAAAAAATTCATTCATTCCTTCTACTCTATAATAATAAAAAAAATAAACAAAATATCCTATAAATGCATTTAATACTTGAGTGTCATAAAGAATTTTAAGTGAAGTTAATCGTTAGTGTGCTACAAAGCCTTATACGATGTGATCTTTTGCTTAGTTCTTAAAAACCTTAAATTGTTAATACTCTAAAATTGTTAATAAATAATCATCATAACAAAATAATAGCATTGATACATCATCATGAAATTATCTTGATCGGGCACGAATCTCACGCAAAAATCAAATTGGAAACTTCAAAAATTAAATTTGGAAGCACCCAAACTCCGATTTCAGCGAGCTTATAGTCAAACTGAGCATCTCGGAAATACGAACCCAACGACAACAAATTCAACTCAATCCGAGCCCAAATAAGCCCAAATCAAGTGCCTGAAGTGCTGTTGGAAAGCTCGTACCACAATTTGAGTTACCAAACGGCCTCCGATTTTAACAATCTTATTGTTGAATCGAGCAGCTCGACGAGAAGAATCCAACGAGCCCAAGATCGCCGAATTCTGACATCACTAAGGCCTTCAAATATCCAACGAACAGTGCACGATCGAAGGATTCAATATCAGTCATCCATTCAACCACTCTCTATTTGCCCCTGATCTCACGCCTATTTACGAGCTATGCTACTCCAGAAAAACTATAAATAGAGCCCTCATTTTTCATAAGAGGAGACCCAAACAAGAAGAAGAGAAGAAGAAGAGAAAGAGAAGAGAAGAAGAAGAGAAGATGAGGGAGAATCAGCTCCTCCTCCTCGACCACCGCCGGAGTTCCTTCCGCCGCCTGGATAACACCAGAATTCTGCCAGATATTCAGGGGACGCCGGAACTTTGCACAACTTTGTAACTGAATTTCAATTCAGAAGAAACTCATTGTAATCTGATTGTCCTAACTTGTGGGACGAATCAACCTCTTGTACCTCAAACTACGCTAGTAGAACTTTTCAACTGGGCGTGGCCCCGTGGCTTTTCCCCTTTTTCGGGTTTTCCACGTAAAAACCCTGGTGTTCTTTTATCTCCTGTTTGTGTGTGCTAGATATTCGTACAATGCTCAGACAAAAATTTTCTAATTTCTACCGGCGTGTATATTCTAGCCCGCAACAAGCATAATATTGCATGAGAGATCTAAGCGTTGGGCTGTATAAATTTTCAAGTTTTGGCAAAGCTAAATTAATTTACCTTATTCAATGTGCTACTACTTCATTTTTTTTCTTTTTCAAGATTGTTTTTGCTTTGAAATGGAGCTTTTTCTTAGAGGTGAAGTAGCAATGCATCTCAACCAATGAAAATGAGAGTAATCCTCCGATCTTTGATGTAATTTTTGAGGGGATAACGTTATGTGACGTGCAAAATCTTTTTTGCATAAAAATATGAGTTGGAGTTGTTTGATTATATGTAAATTAATTTTTTTATAGCAAAAATAATTTTTTTTACAGTTAAAATTATTTTTTATGAACAAGTAGTACATTAATATTTTATATAAATCATTACAATTGTCTCAAGTAGAGTAATCTCTTTATAAGTTGGTCTAAGGTTATGCATATTAAAGATGAGCTCTAATTAAAATTATATTGATTTTTTTTTATTTTAATAATTGAACATTGATACGTTACAAAAAATCATCTTGATCCAGGATGAATCTCGAGGCATATCTTAGTTGGTAACTTCCAAAATTAAATTTGGGAACATCTCAACTCTAATTTCAGTAAATTTATAATCAAATTGAGCGACTTAACAAGACGATCCAACGACATCAAGATCGGTCTGATCCGAGCTCAAATGAGTCCAAATCAAGGACTGAAACACATTTGGAAGGTTCAAAGCATTAATTGAATGACAAAATGATCTCTAGATATGATATGCTTATAGTCGAATAGAGCGGCTCGACCTGAAGAATCCAACAAACCTAAGATCGATTAATTCTGACATTATTTGGGCACATAGATGCTTGACAAACACCATGGTCCCTCTGACCACCGTCCCCCTTCCCCCTTTAACTATGATCCCTTCGACCACTGTCACCCGTCAACTATAGCCCCCTTCAACCATCATCACTTACCTACTACAGTCCCTCCAACCTTTATCGCTCGCTAACTATAGTCCATATGACCTCTGTCACTCCCCAACTACTATCTATCCAACCACCATGACCCACCAACTCCAGTCCCTTCGACCACCATCGCACGCCAACTACGGTCTCTTTGACCACCATCGATTGTTGCTTATGGTCCCTTCAACCACGATCAACCGCCGACCACGATCCCTCTGACCTTCGTCCCCCGCCAACTACGGTGGTCCATGCGACCACCATAGCCTGACAACTATGATCCTATCGACCACCATCGTCCGCCAAATACGGTCCCTTCGACCATCGTCGTCCACCGAAGATGGTTCCTTCAACCATTATCGCCTGCCAACCACAATTCATTTGACCATCATCGTCCGTCGACTACGGTCCCTCTGACCTCCGTCACCCCCTGACTACGGTCCCTCCGACCACCGTCGCTCGACTATGGTCCTATCGACCGAACGAACAGACTAATACTCTCTTGAGAACAACTCTCATATTACTAGAATTTTCCGACTCCCACTATGTAATGTGCTATATATTATGTATATTTTCTACATTGAGCCAATGCCTTCCACCCATGGAAGTACCTCATTTGTAATCAATAATAAACACTAGTATAATCATTTTAACTAGGTCAAGCCCATTGATTCACATTTCAGAATTTTCCACGTAAAAATCTTAGTATCTTTTATGACTCTTGTACCCCCTCTCTCTCTTTTAGGTGCATGTGTGCTGAATATTCATTGAAAGTTTAGACATTACGTTCTTTATCTCTCTACCGCAATGAATATTCCATGACGCAACAAACCTAAAACTTGAAGTTAGATTTCACTAAAGAGGAGTAAACTTGTTTCTTAAAATTGGGGGATCAATAAATTTTCTAATAAATTTGATGGCAAATCATTAATGACATATGATTTACTAAATAATTATATTTAAATCAACTAAAGAAGACAAATTAAACGGAAATTAAGTTGAGTTTATGTGCCTCTTGATGCTTGGAATTGGATAAATATGTCTATCATTTTATTTTTTGAGAAAATCTAAGTTCCCTGAAAAAAAAAATCCACTACATAACTATTTTCTTGTATTGACTAATTATAATTCTTAAAATACTATCATTGAACGAATGGTTGTGTAATGATGTGTTGCTTATTATTTTCACCACGTTATGCATGTTGTGATTATTCTTGGTTTTTTTTAATAATATTTGACTATTATCCGAGTCATGCTATTTTTAAATTTCTTGTTTTATCTGTTGTGATTAGGCTTTGAATTTGCTATGTTATGTCAAATGTTAAATGAACCTTATTTGAATTTTCAATTAAGTTATTTCATGAATTTTTTTTTTAAATAATATCATATTAAAATTTTACTCAAATCTTGTTAAAATTAGGGGTTTCAATATTTGACACATCCTGAAAACCTTACTTAAAAATTTCAGGTCAGAGTCAACCCGTTTCGCAAACGGGTCCGATTCGAGTTGATCCGAAAACTAGAACTCAACTCATGAAAATCATGATTCTTGAGAGTCATGATCGTGCTAACATGTGTCGTCCCGTCTGTCTCGTTGAGTGACCGCGTTTGACGTGAGTGCCCCTGGCCGATGCGGCTGCGGCCCTCTTGTTCGTGTTGACATGTCTGGCCGCATGGCCGGTGTCGTTGTTGCTATCCCGTCCATGCTGGCATGCCTGGCCAGTGCCACTGAGTGCACCCAACCGCTGTCGCCTTCCCGTCCCAACCTCCAACTTGAAAGCTGCTTTAGTTAGACGAAGCCATAATATTGATTCCTGCTTAAAGTAATTTTGTATTGTTTTAATTTTAGATGCTTGCATTGTATTAAAGTTTAATCGAATATATTCCAAAGCATGTTCTGATTATCTCTCAACAGTTTATCAACTTTAATAAATGATTAACACACGCTTAACATATATTTAAAACAGGCACTCTGATTTTTGTTGTTCGAATCTTGCAGAAACAAAATCCGCAGTCTCATCGAATTCTGAGACTGAAATTTGTTCTTTTTAAGGCGCTGTTTGGGTGCCCGTAAAAAGAATTTTGTATAAAAGGAATATTTTAGAGCAGTTTGAATGAGGAAAAAATGAATGCAGAATTTTATTTTTTTATTATTTTAAAATTAAGTTAATGCTATATAAATTATTTTATAAATTTTAATATTTTGAAGAAAATAATAATGCTCAGCACTTAAAAAAGGGAATATTTTGGTTTGGGCATTTCGCTTTTGGTGAAAGTTTTTGCAGATAGAGTCAAAGTGATGGGAAAGTAAAGGGGATTTGAATGTAAGCAAACGACTTAAAAGTAGACCTGTCAATTTCGGGTCACGGGTCAGGTTCGGGTCAACCCGGAACTGACCCGGCATTAATCGGGTCAACCCTAACCCGACCCGTTTGCAAAAACGGGTCGATTTTCCGGACCCGAACCCGACCCGGTTCGGGTCAACCCGAAACCACTTGTTTCCGCCAAATCCCGCGCCTAAATTCAAAAATTTCGCGGGCGTCGCGGAGCGTCGCGGGCGGAGTCGGCGGCGGAGCGTCGATTCGCGGGCGGAGTCGGCGGAGCGTCACATCGCGGGCGGAGCGTCGCGTCGCGCCTCGAGTAGAAAGCCAACAACTTTATGCTAAAATGTAATGGAAAATCTAGGGAAATTTACATACATGCCACGTATTCTTACGCATTTATAAATTTAATATATAGCTTTTTTCATTATACTTTAGTTTTTCAATCACATCAGACCATAAATACATAAAAAAAATATCAAATTAATGATATTTTTGGTGCTATTTAAAAATTTAGAGATTATTAATGTTTAGATTTTAATTATATAAATACATAAAAATACTGTATGATTTGCATGTAAATTTTCAAAATTTCTGATCTATAAAAATTAATGAGATGAGGGTTTATATACATATCTTTCAAAACTAATATTTACATAGTTTATATCTAAACATCACTATAGTTAGGGGTGTCAATATTTGACACGACACGAAAATCCAACTTGAACCCCGACCCAGAAATTTCGGGTTTGACCCGACTCGATTTCAAAATGGGTCGGGTTCGGGTTTCAGAAATCGACCTGTTTGAAAAACGAATCAGGTTCGGGTTGACCTGATGGGTTATCGGAACAACCGCGAACCGGTTTAAAATCAACTGCCCGCACGCACCCTGCCAACGCTGGCGCCTCGCGCCCGAGGCTGCCTGCGCTCTCCCTTGCTTGCCTGTTTGCGCTCGCGCTCACCCGCGCTCGCTTGCGCGTTTCGCCGTCCCGTGTCGGGTCGGGTCAACCCGACAACACGACGGGTCGGGTCCAGATCTGCATTTTTGACCCGTTTACATACTCGGGTTGGGTTAGGGTTGACCTGTTTGAACCCGGGTCAATTCCGAATTCGACTCGTGACCTGAAATTGACACCCCTTACTATAGTTGTCATATAATAGTGCTCGGTTAATTGAGTTAGAAGATCTTGCTAAAAGCTCGCTAGATCTCACATGGCTCCTCACCTTAGAGCTTGTCTCACTGTTGGTTGCACTTGTTGATACCTTCCATTGGGCTTGTTGTTGGGCCCACCATCATCTGAATCCTCCATGATCATCTCGTTTCTTTATTGTCGTGGGTTGCGATGGTTGTAGAGAGAAGTTTTGTACGAAGATCCAACACACAGATAGATAAGAGAGAGAGATGCAAGTGTTATAACATACATCAAAATTTTTAAGTAAAAATTTCTAAAATGCGAAAAAATCATAGGGTCTGGCCTAATTGAAATGAATCTACTAGTGTTTGTTGTTGATTACAAATGATATCCTTCTCAGGAGGAATGTGTTAGCTCAATATATATCATATAGAGCATATTACATAGTTAGATTGAGGTCGAAAGGACCATAGTGCCACATTACTTGTTTGGAGTTGAAGGAATACAATGACGACAGAGCTATTCTCAAGAGAATATCGGCTTATTCGGTGGTTGGTATGATTGTAGTCGGGTGACATAGGTCGGAGAGACTGTAATTGGGGGACTAAGGTCGGAGTGACTGAAGTCAATGGACGACGATGATCGAAGGGACTGTAGTTGGCGGGTGATGGAGGTAAGATGTACCATAGTCGGTGGGCGACGATGCTCGAATGAAGGCCCTGTGATGGATGTCAAACGGAGATACGACAACGATGGTCAAAGGTCCAATAATGGGGCCTGATGGCGAGGTTTCTTCAGTGGTGGTGCCAGGGTGGAGCTCATGGATGTTTTAAGCCTCAGAGATTTCTTGAGGATCTAGCCCAGGGTTTGTCTCTAAAAGTCCAAGCTCAAAAGGTTCCCCTCATATAGAAATAGGGGTTCTATTTATATATTTTTAAGAGTGGCATGCTTCCTTAGGGGTGTTAAAATTGGGTTATTGGCCAGGTTCATGCTGAACCGATATTGATCCACTACTGTTTGACATGACTTGAACCAAACCCATGTTTGCAAATGGGTTAGAAATTTCAAGCCGTACCCGACCAGTCGAGTTTTCAGGTTGACTCAATATGATACGAAGCCACGGTGCGAGAAGCGCAAATGAGAGAAAATTGTTACCAGAAGGAGGAGAAGAAACATCATCAATTTAACGATCGAAAGTATGAAATGGAGCAGTTGGGTTTTTCCCAGAAAATCATTTCAAGGAAGCGATCAAGCTCCCTCTTGATTCTCATCTTCTTCGTTGCTTCTGATATAACAAAAGAATGTCAAAGGCGCGAAAGAAACGTCATCGAAGGAGGTTACCTTCGGAGGAAGGAACATCGTCGAAGAAGTCTTTGACTCTTCGGTGAGACCGTGTGATAATGTCAAGAAACACATGAATAAAACTATGGAAGAAACATCGTGATTGTTACTTCCGATTCCTATCCATTGAGCTGTCGCCGGTCTTGACTTCCGACCCGATAGTAAGGTCCAAAGGAATGCCATTGAAGGAGGCGAATAAGTCTTTTATCAACTCATTCAAAACTTTACCTCACACTAATTAATTGAGGTAAGGAATCGGTTTAGATTAGAGTCAACTTCGAGTTAGTGAGTTGACCCGAACCCGACCCGATTTTTCAAACGGGTCAAAATTCTGAATCCAAACTCGACCCATTTACAAAATGGATTGATCCTAACCCGAATTTTTTTGGTTAAATTCAAGTTGGATTTTTGGATCATGTCAAATATTGACAACATTATGCTCTGTAAATATGAAGAAGATTCACGATAATTTTAGAGTGCTTCATCAAACAACTTATATTGATTCTCTCGATCATAGAGCATTCATTCAACATTTAATTACCTTAATAAATGTTGGACTTATGACATCTTGAACTTGTTGGATTCATCTCAGTGAGCCTCTCAATTCAACTATAAGAATACTTTATTTGAATATCATTTGACCATCCAATTAATACTCTAAAACTGCTCAAGATGTTTTAAGCCCTTGATTTGAGCCCATTTGGGCTCAGATTAGACCGATTTTGGAGTAGTTGGATTTGTCTTATTAAGAAGTTCAATTTGACTATAAGACCGCAAAAATTGGAGCTCAAAAGACCCCGAGTTTAAGAACTTTTATTCGGTCCGAGGAACGTACACTCCTCTACGTTCGGCCATCAATATTTTAGCGCCACTTAGCATGAAGAAAAGTCGCCGACCCGCCCCGCTGTTTTTTGGGTTCTCGCACGTGCATTTTTTTAAATCCTTGACGAGCCGAATAACATCTCATCACCTTTTGGATATATTTCAAATACCTAGCAATACCGAGCAAATACCAAGTTATACCTAATTTTTTCTAACAATACCGAGCAAATACCTAGCAATACCGAGCAAATACCGAGTTGTACCGAGTTTTTTCTAGCAATACCGAGCAAATACCGAGTTGTACCGAGTTTTTTCTAGCAATACCGAGCAAATACCTAGCAATACCGAGCAAATCCCTATCAATAACTAGCAAATCCTGAGCAAATACTGAGTTGTACCGAGTTGTAAAAAACTCGGTACAACTCGGTATTTGCATGGTATTGTTCTTCAGAGAGAGGTATTTCTCATTTTTGCAAAGCAATACCTAGCAAATACCGAGCAATACCGAGAAAATCGCGAACATAGCATTTCCGGGTTCCGCTCTGGGTCAAGTCGTCGGGCCGCGCGGTTTAGAGTAAGAGCACGTGGCGACATGTTATTGGCGGCCGAATGTAGCTCTACGTCCGGTCAGAGGACGTAATAATTGTTTCGAATTTAACTTTAGAAGATGACAACTTGAATATACCTCAAGATTCCAACAAAATCAAGACGATTTTTTTGGTGACATATCAATACTAAAAAATAATCTAAAATTACTTCTAGGCATAAAACACACATGTGCGCACGTACATAAAGAAAGAACTAGACAACTATCTATTTTTAAATGATAAAAATTATTTTCCCCACAGAACGTATACCACTCGTGACTATAAATATATCTCAACTTATAAAATATGAAATTACAAAAAAAAAATAAAAAAATTACGTAACGTATACCACTCACTTTACATAGACATGTTTGTAAATAATAAAAAAGCTATTTCAACGAATCACTATTTTCTTAAAGAAAATTATCCCTGTAAATGAGGAAAAGGTCCATTTGCCACGTGATGGGTCATTGCGAATAGGAACTCTGATAAGAAACTCCTTGCGTGAAATAGTGTTTACTCAACAGATGGCAACAATCAATACAGGTCTTTTGGATAGGAAAAAAACATTTAATACAGAATGGAGACCAACTGTCTTTTCGGATAGAGAAAATACTAATATGATAAGTTGAGTAGCCCCAACGGCTCAAAGCCTCTTGAATATAACAGCAGCAAACAAGTGCAATATTTTTACCAGTAAAACAGCACAAATTAATGAACAAAATTTGAGTTCCATGAGAATTCCAAAAGAGTAGAAGCCTGAGAGTTTGATGAGCAACTTTAGGCAATTCAAAAGTTCGCTTCGCTTGTATTGTTCTTGAGAAGGCTTAATCATACGCTAAATCTTGGAGAATCCAAAATCGGTGAACAAGCCCTGCATGAAAGGGAACTGATGTTAATTGACAAGAAGAAATAGCTCAGTGCTACCTTACTTTATTTACTAAAAGATTTTCATTTGATATAAAGAGAAGGAGCAACATAGATATTGATGCTTCAAGTTCAATCCAAGAAGTCCTGCTCATGGTGATCTGGTCGAGTTGGGAGAAGCCGTAGGCATTTTTGTGGGTCAATCAATTGGGGAATCAGAGACTCAACTAACATTAAGAACTTTACATGCCAGCGTGGAGTATTCACATGTGGTACTGCCGAACATGTAAGAGCTCCCTCTAATGGAAATCCCACACATACCCGTCATGTACATCCTGCTTTTCTATGTTTTGTAGACTTGTATGTAACTATGGAGAGTCGAGATATTCTACATAATGTGAATATTCCAACAAAAAGCTTGATTTTTAGTTTAAAATGATCAATATGTATAGGGTTTAGGGGAAAGTGTTCTTTAGTTTAGTTCAAATTATTTTTTGGAGGAGTTTGAATTCATGGCAAGATTTTGACAGAAGATTAAAGACACCAAACTATATGCGACAAGACAATCAATTGAAGGAAGTTTCATAGACTTCCCAATTAACATTGGGGGAAAGCGTTCTTTACCAAGGACAAATTAAGGCAGATGGTAAGTGCAATGCGCTGAATGGCATCCAAGTTGGAAAATGAAATGTGGGTAAATCTGTTGACAGGAAGAGTTAGTAGCATAACTCTTCACTACTTTCAATAAAATATAAGGAAATGGTAAGGATTAAATGTTAGCTCCTTAAATTAGTCTATGTACAAAACTCAATAGTGAGACTCATGAGATTGCCACTTAGCCATTAATCAACCACAAATATTATTGTCAATCATTCTTAAATCTCATCTTGCTAACATCCTATAGATGTGTAGTTCATTATCTCTTACATCAAAAGATTTAACCTTTTTTATGTCTCACTCTACAAAGAAAAGCTTAGGTGCAACTTGACCATGAAAATAGCTTATCCAACTAAATAGCTCAAATCTTACGCTTTTGTTGCTAGATCTTGTTGCTAGATCGGTTATGGCCCAAAAAAATAAAAGAAAAACTTTGTGGTTTACAACTTAAGTTTCGTTTGTGATAGCTTTTTTATTGCTTTTTAAAGCAATTTTTTAATATAAAAATTTTAATTTTTTTTGTATTAAAAAATTATTTCATAAAGCAGTAAGAAAGTCATCCCAAATGAAGCCTTAATATGCATTCAAGAAATTTAGGGTGCTATTTTACAGGTACAAAGAGTTAAGGTGTTAAATATGTTGATGCTTTCAAAGGGATTGTGGCAGTGCACAAGTACCTACAATTAATATACTAGGTACTTTGATCTTCAAAAATATAAGATCAATAAAATAGCACTATGAATGAGTGTGATAGGTTGAAACCTATTTATTATCTTTCACTATAATATTGATGTCCATAAATAAACAAATACAATATACTGAGAAGAAAGAAAATAGCATGAAAATAATTCTCAACCTAGAGAATATATTATATAAGAAAAATAAAATATTTAATATTAAATAACTTCTAATCTTGTAAACCTTTATGTATATATCATGAGGATCCAACTTATAGCAAAGAATGAAGAAATAAAGCGGTCCTAGAGCCCTTCTGAAGATATTTGTTTATTGTTCTTCGTAGGAGATATTATAAGCGATGATCCTTTTTTATAGAACTTCTGATAAGTGACAAACCACTTTAATATGTTTTGTTCTCTTATGAAAAATAAAGTTGCTAACAATGTTGACTGTTACTTGATTATCATATTTTAGAACTATAAGCTAAGCAACAAGAAGCACAAATTTGTCAAAAAGATTTATGATCGGATCATTTCACATGTAGAATATAGCATAGCCCTGTACTTAGCATCAATGCTGCTACTTTATAAATAAGATTTTCTCCCAAAAAACACAAATTTCAATAGATCCAATAAAATCAACATTATAGTAAGCTTCAGGTTTTAAATAGTTGGGTATCTAATAAACTAAACCTTTATCAAAAAACTTATAAAATTATCTTAAAATTCATAAGATGACATTACAGCTTTTCTTTTTTGATTTAACATATGCTAACTTATCATACCAATAGCAAGGACATATCAGGATGGATGACATCATGACAGTAATACAGATAAGCTTATCAAACAAATAAATATGATGATGGAGAGAAATCATTCTATATCATTAGATGCCAGTAAAGTATCCATGGAAGAGTCAATAGGTTTGCACTCGAGAAGCTCAATGGCATATTTCCTTTAGGAAGTAGGAACATCACTTTTGTTTATAAAGTATTCCACATCATCAGATGTTTGTAAGATTCAATTTTTGGGATAGGCGACAACCAAAATTTTTAGTAAAAAATGTTTTTTTTTTAAGATACTATTTCATCTCCTTAATATTAAAATATCAATTTTAATAAGAAGAGTATCCTCAACATCCATAACAAGGATCAGCCAAGCTACTTTTGAGCAGAGTCCTGCATATGGTACACATACTCACATCCACCCACGTACCCAACCCATACCCAATGGGTATGTATGACCATGATCTCATGGGTAGGTACTCAACATCGGGGGATAAAACTATTTACATTGCTAATCAATCCGTGGCAGATTGCATTCAAAAAGCATGAAAATTGTATGGGTATGGGTGGGTACGACATCCCAAAAGTCACCATTGGTGGGTACGTGGGTTGATGTGGGTATGGGTAATCATGTATTGCTTTGCATAGGAACTCACAAGATTACCGGCGCTTTTATTGGAAAGCCGAAAGAGCTAGCTTGTATTAAGGACTACCAATGGCTAATTAAAAATTTCAATCAAGCAAAAACATAGATGGATGTGGAAACTTGTTGGAAATGGTTCAACGAGGTGTTTTCTCCAGAAGTGAAAAGACGTACTATTGTTGATGGACAATGCTCTTGGACATTTCGAAGCTTTCGAACGGGACTATCTGCATAGTATTTTTCCCCCCAAATTACACAAGGTGGAAACAAACTTGCGATATAGGAATAATCGCAGCTCTAAAGAAACAACACAAGTATTTATATCTCAAGGATGTCATTGCTTTTTTACAATTTGTTGAGGAGGCGAAAAATCGTAAGGAGCAGGGGTAGTGGTTATGCCGAAGAGCTGTTGGGGTTTGTTACGGAAATCTAGCACACTTGATACAACAAATTATGTGAAAACTGCTTAGGATTCTGTACGGGCAAGCTCAATAAAAAATGCCTTCGAAGATAATGACATTAGAAACATATATTGATGCATGCGATAACTATGACAATTTGGGCACCAATGTTCTTCAAGCCATGGAAAGTTTAAATATTTCTATTGATCCTATAGAACTGGACGATTTCGTTCATGTCGACGATGAGAACAACGAAGAATACGTTGTTGCCATATTGGAAGATGATGAAGAACTTTTGGAGTTAATGAAAATTGACTAAAAAAGGAGTGTGATGATGATCTGAATCCTCAATAGTTGAGTGATAGTTTAGAAAATATGCATGATTGCATTTCAGGGCTTTGAGTGATGGGGACATCAGCAGGAGATTTCGACAAATCTATCATCGGAAGAATTATAGATATACGGCTACGATTCAAAGCCTCTATTTATGAAAAACTTATGCATTTCTTTTATTTTATATTTCAATTTTTACCTTTGTACCCCTGTGAGGGATTGCTTTTATGTTGTAGCCCCGAGGGCATTTGAGTCTTTTATTTTTCTTTATTTTGGAGGGCTATATATTAAGGCCTTAGTCATTGCATTGGGTTAATGATGATTTGAATGAAATTTTAGTCTTGTTTTCTTCTAGTTGTGATCACTTGAGAGAAGAGAGAATCCTAGGTGAGAGTAAAAGCAATACCCTTAATCCGTCCGAGAGTCTGGGCTCACGGTCTACTCCACATTTTCCCAACCCCAAACCGCCGGTTAAACCTCCTTTCCACCTTCTTCATGCTTCCGAACCCGTCGGCCTCCTCTCCATCTCCACCCATACCACCGGCTCTCTTCTCCCCTCCACTATAAACCACCACCTCCTCTTCCCAGACCACCCTAGCCCAAGGCCCAACTCCCCCCCCCACCAGCCTCCTCCCCGCCGGTCCCCTAAGCCCCAGCCAATCTTCCCTAACCGACGGCCTAACAAGCCCTTCCCCAAGCCGTCGGCCTCTCCTCCACAAATTTTGAATTTCAAATTCAAAATAGCCTCTTAATTACTTTCCTAAATTAGCCTATTGTTAACTTGAAAATTTTCTTAATTGGAATTCAAATAGATTTGAATTTCAAACCTTTCCGGATTAACAAAATTATTTTTGGAAACCTTCCCCTAATTCCTCTAAATCTGAAATTAGTTTACCCCCCCCTCATATTATCCTCTCGTGATTGTTCCATCATCTACAGAAGAAGAAAACCCCTCTCCCTTACCTCCCTTAAGCATCAATGGCTGATCCCGAGCGTGACCACGGATTCTTTTACGACCATCAAGGCTCGATGGATAGTCTACAATCTCCTTTCTTTAACCATAATCTGGAAGTTGATGACACTGTCGACGAATACTTCGACCGCATTCTCTTCACCCTGACATCTTCTATTGAAGAACACCAACCTTCCAGACATTGGCGACTCATCAAACATCCACCCGAGTCTTCCCCTCCAGTTAACTTTCCGTGGATCAAGACCTTATGGGTCCTCTTTCTTTTGGTGGCATCTCTAGGAATGCTGAAGTTGTTCTTCCGCTAACCTCATTATCAAAAGTGAAAGAGAGGTAAACTCGAATGTGAACTTTCTATTTGATAAACGGTGGATTTTGTTATTCTGCATCTAGTGCTATTAAGAATTTTGTTCTTATTTTAAATTATTTTGTCAATATTTTATGTAGACTACCACAACATAACTGCAACTAAGAACTCCTAAATCCTTATCTTGGTGAAACATTGCGTTTACAATTATCAAGGATTCACAATTTGTTATTAATTCCTAAACAATTCCTATTTTCATATATGTTTCACATCATTGAGTCTCTCCATAAACAGGATCTTGGCTTAGAGGATCAACTACTTTGCCCTGAGGTGCAAGAAGAAGCCGGAGATACATTCTAGACAATCATTTGAATTATTTTAGAAAAAGAAATGGGTAGTAACCCTTAATGTCAGACATAAGATTAAAGTAAAGAGGTAAAAAAGATCTTAAGGAAATAGAAATGTACATTTAAAAACTGGCAAAATTGAATAATACTAAAGCTTATTGCGATTAAAAAAGTTTGAAGTTTTATACTAAGTAGCGAGCAATACAAAAAAATTATATATTTTGATGATTTATATAACAGTCTTAATCTTAATGAGAAAAAATAGAAAGATACATATAATATCTAAGATGAGAGATAAGAGATCTAATGATTTTAATCAAGTTAAATGCTAAAAAGTGAAGTGAAAATAATAAGAACGTCAAAGAAAGACAAAATATTTGTTGTAAGAAACTATTAAATGCGAGATTTAAATATAAAATTATTTTTAAGGAACATAATATGCAAAATATAATGGATATCATAAATTGATAAAAAAATAAAATAAAATGAGCTTGGACATGAAAAAATGCATAAAAATAAGAATTTGGACAAGATATCTATTAAAATTTAAAAAGTTATATAGGGTATCAAGTGATTTGGTTAATAGAATTTTGAATATTAAGAGAATGCCACTTGATTGAAGAAGCATTTTGATATCAATATTTAAGAACAAAAGAAATTTTTTAAATTATGCAAATCATATAGGAATCAAACTTATGAGTTATATAATGAATCTATGAGCATGTGTAATGAAAGATAGGTTTAGAAAAAGTACATCAATTTTAGAGAACTAATTTGGATATCTACTATGGATATGATTATTGTATTAAGATAATTAATAGAGAAGCATAAATAACAAAAAATATCTTCACTGAATTTTTATTAATCTTAAGAATGCCTGTGAACTGCATTGGTGTAAATGCCACAATGAAAAACCTAACACTAGCTGTGATTGTGATGATTTGACATCATTTCACGACTATCTAATTTATCAGCTTCACTCTTTTCATCTTAGGGGCAACTTAAAATGCATATGGTGACATGACAACTCTAAAACCAAAATGCATGTTAAGCAGATATCAGTGCACCAACATCTTCGCTCAAAGGATTAGCAGATAAAGGATCTCACTTCATATGATTCAAACTAATTAAAAGTTGAATTTTATCCTTTTACACAAAAGGACAAAGAAGAGGAAAGAGAATTAAGAATTCAACTATTCTACATCATGTTGACAGCTGAAGAAGGCATGTATGTAGGTAATATCATTGACAATGATTTCAAATAGAATTAAAAGTGATCACCCAATAGAGGTGAAAAAATAGAAAAGATCTTGATGTAGGACTAAATGTGTTTGTTGATTTAAGTAGGAAATTACATGCTTATTATAGAGAAATCACAATTATCTAACCTCTAATAATTTTAAATGAAAGATTGAAAATAATAACGAGATGAATAGACTAGGCAATCAGTTACACGATAATCGTTAGGATCACAAAATAATCAATTCAAATAAAGCTTTGCAACACATGGAAGTTTTCACAGGAAATCCCAAAACTAACATTTAGACTAGTCACAAAGAAAATTTCTCACTCAACTCTTTGATAATTGGTGAGAACGGAGAAAGTTAACATAACCTTTATGACGCCACAATGAAGGCAAAACTTAGAAAAGAAAAGACTTGGAGGAAAGTTCACATTTGTCAGGATTCGGAAACAAGTCGCCACTAAACGGGAGGGCATTGTTGGTCACTAGCGGTGACGAGGGAGAAGAGGATCCTATCTACGTAGTCTTCAACAGATTGGTCATTCTCAAAGTCGATGTCGAAGAATGGTGACTGGAGGATGTTAATGAACCCTTGATCGTCGAATATGAAGCCGTGAACTTGTTCAGGATTGGCCATTCACGAGTAATGATGCCGAAAGAGGTCTTGTTTCATCTTCCTTAGCTGAAGTACCAAGCCTAGGAGAAGAGGCGTAGGGAAGGATGGAGAAACTTGGGTGGTCGGCCAAGGCTATGAGATGGGTTGAATTTGATATTAGATTTTGTGGGTTGACTAGGGAGGGAAAATAAATTAAAAATTGAAATTTAATTTCAGATTTAATTGGGAAGTGGATTGGGGATCTTGAGATTTGAATTTTCAATCCAAAGAAGAAAAAGGACGTAGGGGGGGAGGCCCTTTGATGAGGGGTTGATTAGGGCTCCAAAGTGGGAAAGAGAGATAATGTAGGAGAGAGAAAGAGGGAGGGGCCGGCATCTTGCTTAGGGAGAGGGGGACTTTAAGTGGAGGAGTTAAGGCTTGCTCTATTTAGAATCTTGAAATAGGAAAGATTGTTTTAAATCAAATCCCATTTAAAATTCAAATAGATTGGAGTTAAGGGACTTGCCTAAATAGGGTTTATCATTTAGGAAATAAATCCAAATTCAAATTCAATTGAATATGAATTTAAATAGTTTCCAAAGATACAAGGAGTTAATTTAGGAAGGGTTTTGAATACAAGATTTGAAATTTTGGAGCCAAGGGTGGAAGTGGGTGGCGGCTAGGATTTGGGGCAAGGGAGGCCAATGACTATGGGAGGGAAGTAGCTTGGGGTGAGTTGGGTGTGGGGGTTGGAGGGCTGGACTTAGGGCTATTGGTTTGGGGGAGAGGAGGTGGTAGCCGGCAGTTTAGGTGAAGAGGAGGTGGTGTCCGACGGTTTGGACGAGAAGGACAGGGTGGTCGGCAGTTGGAAGGGGAGAGAGGAGTGAACCGTGAGCCCAGACTCTTCCTGCAGCTGACGGGTAGTACTTTGCCATCACCTAGGGACTTCACTCTCAAGCTCTCCCAAAACATAAATGTAGAAATTTCTTTTCATTATATTCATCATTACCCTCTCCAAAGAGGAGGGGCTATAAATAGTTAAATACAATAGTAAAATAAAAGACAAAAGTGGTTCCTGGGGTCACATAAACCTACCCCCTCAAGTGCGGGTACAAACGGAGAAGATACAATACTAAATCAAATACAAATAATATCTCAAAAATAGAGTGGTGTAATCATGACCATAGATCTCCGACCTCTCATCTGGTAAACTCTCCACTGTCGGATGTCCTCATCAGATCTTCTAGCATTAATTTAGTACATTTTGCATGCCACGTTAAGCTTAAAGCATGTACTTAATTTGTATTCATTCTCAAATTGTCCTACTACATGATTGTCTATTAGTTTTACAAAAGAAATCACCACTGAGTAGCAATATGCAGAAGACTTTCAATGATCAAAATATTAAAGTAGCTAAAGTAGCCACGGCCCTCCTAGGTCAGTTGGTTGAGTGTTTTGGGCTTATCCAATAGGTATTGGGTTCAATGATAGACATAGATATATACGTATGTGATTTATAATTTCTAAATACCCAACTTCCAATTTCTGAAGAAAATCTCACCCTTAATAAGAGGTACTACTAATCCATAGCTCTTAAATGGTGAAAAACCAAAGAACTTTTAGGGTCTCAAAAAGAGTGCACATGAGAAGATTAGAAGTTTTATTTTTTTTAAAGTTTGTTAGCCATGGAATTGCAAATTGAGGCAAACAATTAACATTGCAAAAAAAATCTCCCTCCGACAGGCATCTGAACTGTCAACCTAATGCATGGAACACAATATGCAAGCACAAATGGGTGGAACAATGGTAGAAAGAATATTACAGAAAGTTAAGAATGAAAACATCATGTACACAACATAATCTATAATTATCAATTGGTGACATACAATTTCTAAAAGATTGATTACTTACATAGGCATCATTGATTGCATAGGCAACACAGTAGTGTTCCTGAATAGAGAAAAAAAAAGTCAGAAGAAGCCTAACATTAGTTAATATGTAAGAGCTAGCATTATTAGCCAGCTAATTATACCATCCTAGGTATTTTCTATCAGTGCATGTAGTTAAAATTGGCGCAATTATGACAGGCCAAAAACACTACAGCATCAAAAATCCTGAAGTCCTTTCAATATGAATGACTACAAAAGACACCATAATCTGTAGCAAGTGAGTAGATTAGTGGATTCAAAGGCTTTCCCTCAGTTTCAGGACTTACCTGCATCATATACCATTCTTCAAACTCATCAAACAACTCAAGCCGCTCAATCCTGCACCAAAAAGCAGCATTTAAGGAGTTTTTTGGGGGAAGCATTTTAAGGAGTTGAACTAAAAGGAGCCTTGCGATATCTGACAGTGCTTGCTATTGTCTAAAGTTTCAAGAAACACAGCGAGAACATCACGTTGAAAATGTAAAATTATACAGGAATCCATAAAAGTAAGGGAATCAAGAAAATTCAATGAAACAGAAGAAGTTTAAGGATAAGCAGAAAATTAAGTGGAAGAACTTCACTATAAAGAAAAAAAAGATGAGTTTATAGGCACATTTGGGGCAAATTTTTCATAGCTTTTGCTCTCCAGCCTTTGGGATGACTGCAATTGTTTATAAAAGTAGCTGTAGAATTGCCATGATAAAAGCAAAATTTTTGAAAGCTGATAGGTACAATAATATTTTTTTTTTCATTTTGAAAAAATTGAACAGAAACTTCTTACAATCAGTACATTCTAATAGATGGGGATGCAAAAATCCAATTGTCATCACATAAATTTCCAAAAATCAGTAAGAAGTAGCAGCCAAAAAAGAAATATGGTAGTGATCTGAAAAGCAAAGTAATGAAAAAACTTCTCTAAATGGAATCTAGTTAACCGTTGGAAATAACCAACCACAGAAACACAAATCAGCATATAACCCATATCCACAAGCATGGTAAGTTTACAGTGGGCCAAATGGATTTGGCTCACAAAATAGCAGGCGAGTGGTCAAGGGCATGGGAAGAAAGAGAGATGTGGGATAATAGATTATCAAAGGATGAAACAACAAAAAAGTAGCATTTACAAGTACGTATAGAAGGATAAGGTAAAAAAAACAAGAGTATGAGAAAGTTTGAGTAAGCAGCTTGAACTTACTGGGAAGGGTTTACAAAGGGAAGATTCACTTTTAGCAATACTTTAAGCTAGTAAGGAGAGGTAGACTGGATAAGTGATGAAAGGAGAAGTATGATTGAGGAAGATGGATGCAGCATGAAGATTGAAGGAGATTAGCAGGAGAGGAAAATGCTACATAAGAGGGCAAGGGGCCATGAGAAGTTCGGAAAGGAAAAACATATAGGACTTCCAAGAATTCCATGCTTGTATTGCTGAACCAGGCAGTGACTGGACCAAATTCCATTTTCTTGTCCTAAACCCAAGCTAATACAGAGCATGTCCTGATAGTTACACCCTGACATGTCTAAATTGTTATTCAGATTTGTGATAGGACTTGATGATCAAAACAGCACACAACAATATAAAAAACAACAAAGTCTAAATAGATCCAGAAATAACACACGTAGAGCCGTTTTTATTGATTTTCAAGCAAAACATGACAAGATACAAGTTGATTCATTGTTTGAGAGGTGAATCGTCTATCCTACAAATCCTAGCAGCTACTAGGAACCAAAAACCTCACAAAAACTGCTGCAGAAATTTCAAACATAACATAGAAAAACCCAACCCACCATTATCTCCCCCCTTAAACAGCTCCAATCCCCTTAATAAATGCCTCTTACATCTTTTCCCAAAGAGTCCCCTCCTTTCCCAAAGAGTTTACTCCCAAAGCCTCTTCTCCTATAGGTGAAAAAAGATGTCCTGGGCCCCACCTGGGCAGCTAGACTGCTGCTGCCAGCTGTATCAATTTGCAAGTACAAATATAAATTTTATAACCAAATAACATTCCATGATTCTTACAAAAACTAAATCTCATCCGGATTGATCATAAGCAACACAATCTAGAAGTTGATAAAGGAAAAAAAACAAATAAAGAACATGTTAAGCCAGTGGGTCCCATCGGGGCACTTGGAGAGGCAGAGCAAAAAGAAGAGGGGCAGCATGGGTACACAACAAAAGAATGGCCCAAGCAAGGAAGGGGCAGCATGGGAAAACAAAGTGGGGGGGGGGGGGGGCGTTGCATGCAGATTTGGAGGGGGGAGCCTATTGCTGTACAAAACAGTTTTCAAGGAGTTTCTTGTGTGGGAGAGCTGATCTACCTCTCAAAGAATATATTAAAGTTATCTTTCTTTTTGGAATTGTGTTGTAGTGCTATTGCTCTCCGTTTTTAAGGGTTGTCTTGCTGTTTTCTTGTACATGTGCATTATATTTGCTATTTTATTTGATTTAAGGGTGTTGTATTAGTGATTTCCCATCTTTGGGTGTTGTTTTAGTTAAAAATCTACTATTTTTTGAGTTCAAGTCCTATCAAATTAGTATCAGAGCATGATTTGGGACCTATGGCAGTGAAGAAAGTTGATGTCTTGAAAGGGCGTCTTGAAGGACAAGTTGGCTAGCTCAAATCGGCGTTTGAGGATAGAATTTCATCAATGGAGGATAAGTTTTCCAACCTATAAGAAATGATGAAGAAGGCGTTGGATCTTCACGTCCAACCGGCGGCATCAAAGGCAAGAGCGTGATAGGAAGAAATGCAAATACCAACAACCGGAGGGATGATCAAGATGTAGAGATCTTAGGGGAAGAGGAAAGGAGGCAATCTTTTGAACCACAACCTAGGAGGGGAATGGGTGGGAGGTTATGGCATGTGGAGGTATGAAGATGAAGAATTCAGGGGAGTTGAACTTGAAGAAAGGGAGACGCATGAGAGCGGACAGAGGAGAGATTATCATAATCGTTACATGGGGGGAGCCAAAGGAGGAAGATGGAATTGGGAAGAAGGGGCTCTGAGGGTGAGGAAGCTAAAGATGCCGGTGTTCGAAGGAGAAGATGCACATGGGTGGATATATAGAGATATTTTGCGGTGAATGGGCTGACGGATGAAGAAAGGCTCACGACAACTGCTCTATGTTTGGAAGGAAAAGATCCGGTGTGGTATCAATGGAGGGACATGAGGGCTCTGATCAGATCATGAGGGGAGTTCAAAAATTGCTTATTAGAACATTTTTGAACCAGTCGAGAAGGAAACTTCTATATGAGAAATTCTTCGCTCTTGTGCAGGAAGGGACTGTGATGGAGTATCAGGAGAAGTTTGAGTTCCTTTTCAGTCATGTGGGGAAACTATCAGAAACGGTGTTAGATGGAAACTTCATGAAGGGACTGAGACCAGAGATCAGGGATGTAATAAGGGTGTAGAGACCGAGAGAGCTAGGGGTGACCATGCAGCTAGCCAAACTGTTGGAGGATAAGAGGTTTCTGGAGAAGGGAAGTCAGAGCAGTTGTCCAAGAGCTATGAACCAGATGACGACCACTTTTCTGGCACTAAAAGTGCCACATGTACCGTCCCAGAGAGAACCACCTAGAGATTGAGGAGTGGGAGCAAGATCGGGAGGAAGTTTCAAGCGTTTGACGGAGACTGAGTTGTAGGAAAAGCAGGAGAAGGGGTTATGCTTTAGGTGTGATGAGAAGTTTACCCTGGGGTATAGGTGTGCGGACCAAACCTTTCATGTTCTCACCGTCGGTGATGATGAGGAAGCTAAAGTAGAGGGTGAAGGGGAAGATATAGTAGAGAAAGAGGAGAATCTACACCTGAACGTAGTTGAGATTTCACTGAACTCAGTGGTGGGGTTAACTCCAAACCACACCATGAATATAGGGGGAATATAGAGGGAAAGGTCGTGGTGTGCTGATAGATAGTGGGGCAACCCACAATTTCATTTCCAGTCAGGTGGTGGATGAGTTGGGGCTAAAGCTAGTAGACATAGGATGTTATGGGGTGATGTGGGGACAGGAAAGATAAAGAGTAGGGGCTAAAGCTACTCCTAACACAACAGGGGGTGCAAGTAAAGGAGGATTTTCTTTCATAGGAGTTAGGAAGCACTGATGTGATATTGGGTATGAAATAGATGCAGACTTTGGGGGAAACTCGGATAAATTGGAGGGCCATGACAATGAAATTCTACGTGGAAGAGAGGAAGATGCTCATTAGGGGGGATTCTAGTTTATCCAAGACCATGGCGAAATCTATACAAGACACGGGAGGGGGTTACTTAGTGGAGCTTTAGAGCATGAAAGGGATTTAGGAGGACGAGGTAGAGGAGGTGTCATTGCTAGTCCAACCACTACTACACCAGTTTGGAGATATATTTCAAGCCCCTCAAGGGTTACCACCCTCGAGGGAGCAAGCACGTCATTACCATGAGGGAGAGAGCTACACCCATCAATATTAGACCTTATACATACCCCAAGATTCAAAAGGGGGAGATAGAGAAGCTGATTCGGGAGATGTTGGGGGCGGGGATCATCCAGTCGAGTGTGAGTCCGTTCTTAAGCACAACACTATTGGTGAAGAAGAAGAATGAGAGCTAGAGATTCTGTGTAGACTATCGGGCTCTGAATAAGGAAAATATTCCATATGAGTTTCCTATTCATGTGATAGATGAGCTACAGGACGAGTTGTATGAAGCGGTGATTTTTTCCAAGATTGATTTGAAGTCGGACTATCATCAGAACAGGATGAGAGCACAAGATGTGCACAAGTCTTCTTTTTGGACACATAAGGGACACTACGAGTTCCTGATGATGCCTTTTGACCTCACCAATGCTCCAGCCACCTTCTAGTCTCTTATAAACTGGATGTTCCAGCCATACATCTGGAGGTTCGTATTGGTATTTTTTATGATATTCTGATTTACAACAGAACTCAGGAGGAGCACTTGTATCATTTGAAGGTAGTTTTGGAAACTTTGAGAGAACTATACGCTAACTTAAAAAAATGCTCCTTCGCACAATTCAGAGTGGAGTACTTGGGACATGTTGTGTCTCAGGAAAGGGTGGTAGCTGATCAAAGATTGAGGCCATGCTGAGGTGGCCTATACCCAAGACGTTGAAGGAACTCAAGGGTTTTTTGGGCGTTGCAGAGTATTACAAGAAATTTGTAAAGGGTTATAACTCGATAGTCGGGCCACTGACATAACAATTGAAGAATGATAGCTTTCAGTGGGGGAAGCAGCGACTAGAGCCTTCAAGCAGTTGAAAAAAGTCATGACTACAGTTCTGGTGCTAGCATTACCATATTTTAGTTAAACATTCATAGTGAAGACAGATGCCTCGGGCTATGGACTTGGAGTGGTACTCATGTAGAAAACAAGGCTAGTGGCATATTTAGTCAGGTACTAACCGCCTGAGCAAGTCTGAAATCAGTTTATGAGAGGAATCTGATGGCGATTGTGCTAGCCATATAGATGTGGCGTCCATATTTGTTGGGACAATATTTCATAGTCAAAACTGATCTGAGAAACTTGAAGCTTTTGCTAGAGTAGAGGATGAGAGGAGCATCAGTGATGGCTCTCCAAGCCAATGGGGTATAACTTTGAGATACAGTATCGACCTGGGTTAAAGAACAAGAGGACAAATGCCTTTATTACGATGCTTGGAGACTTCACAGATTTTAGCACTATCAATTCTGATGGTCATGGACTGGGAAGCCCTAAGGAAGGACAATGAGTAGGACAAAGGGTTGGGCAAGATCAAATTTGACTTATTGAAGGATAAGGATAGCCATCTTAGATATGCCTTAGTTGGGTTAAAGTTACTATACCAGGGAAGGTATGGGAGGATGTCATTATGGATTTCATCGAGGGGCTGCTCAAATCATTAGGATTCATGGTCATTATGGTGATAATGAATCGGTTGAGCAAGTATGCACATTTTATTCCTCTATGCCACCCCTATACGGGAGTATCCATCGCAGTGACATTCATAAGGGAAATTGTTCGTTTGCATGGCATACCGGAGTCTTCAGTGTCAAATCGAGACAAGGACTTTTTGAACCACTTCTAAAGAGGATTGTTCAAAATGTATTGAAAAATATTGAATAGCAACACTCAATGTTTAAAATTACGTAATCGGGTATTGAGGCGTCTTTCGTTTGTGAGGCGAGGCGTAAGCCTCAAAATCAAAAAATTGCGTAAACATAAAATGATAAATTTTGTATATACTAATGAGTAAATAATATATAAAACATAAAAATACATAAGATATGAAGTGAAATAAACAAAATTCCAATAATAAGACAACATAAATACAATAATATACTAGTCTGCCGGGGGTCCAAGGGGACGCTGCCCCCTGGCGGAATTTGACCTGTTCGTAAGAGTAATTTTGAAGTTATGATTGTTTTTAAAGTTCATAAGTTGTTTGTATGGAAAGATACCGAGCGGTACCGAGTGGTACCGAGCATGTACCTAGCGGTACCGAGCATGTACCTACTCGGTACCGAGCATGCTAGCGATACCTAGCGGTATTGAGCATGTACATTAACTCTCTTTTTTTTTAATTTTTAGAGGCGAACACCTCTCAACCTTGACTTGAGGCGCGCCTCAGTAAACTTGAGGCATACGCCTCAAATCCTGAACTCATTGGTGGGCTTTGAGGCTTAAAGGGGCGAAATTGCGCTGAGGCGCGCCTCTTATTGCGCAATTTTAAACCATGGCAGCAGCCCGTGTAACCACCAAACGGATGGGCAAACAGAAGTGGTGAACCGCAGTGTTAAAACTTATCTACGATGTCTTGTATATAACACCCCAAAATTATGGTAGAAATGGTTAGTGTGTGCAAAATATTAGTTTAATACTTCTTATCATACAAGAGCTCAGACGACACCATTCAAAATCTTGTATGGTAGAGATCCTACCCATTTGGTGTATTATGGTCACGACAACACATCAATATCATCAGTAGAGAAGTATTTGGAGGAAAGACCAGATGTTAGTAGGATAAAAAGGGAACCTATTGAGAGCCAACATATCATGAAAAGATAAGCAGATGCACACATGAGAGATGTATAGTTTGGTATCAGAATACAGGTAGGTATTTCATATTTCTATGAAGTCATACTAAATTAATTTCATCAAACAAAAAGGCAAATGAGAATTTATTGAAGTGAGCAAATTATATAGCATTCTATTTTAAGAAAACATTCTTTTCTTAAAAACTTAGCTGTACCAAGAACAGTTACCTGCGTTTTTCTTGAGCTTCAATGAACTCATTATATATCCTCAGCATATCCCAGGCAACAGCCCTCTGGAACATTAAGTTTCAAATGTTAAAAAAGACAAACCAAAGTCCGGATGTATACAAAATGTGTGAAATCATGCCCTGGGAAACAAATTATTCTTTCCAAATTCAGGTCCATTTACGACTATTACAGAACAGATCATACAAAACACTTTGAAGTATTTCAACGAAATAACTCATTTTCTTGCAAATAGTCAAACTAAACAAAATTACCTGCCATCCCTGATCAAGAAAGAGTTTCTCCTTGGTAATTAAAGTTGGTGTTGCATATATACCTAATAGAGGGCATCCTCGACTCTGCAAACAAAAGCAACTGGTGCATGTAAGTTTTGGTGGAATATCCAAAAAGACCTAGTTTTTCTTTATATTCAAGCAAAGTCTATAAAATTGTTCTTCAGAAGACAACTTCAGCAAAAAAAATTTTAACCAGAAGTTGCAGCAGATTAAAGATGCAAGTTAATATCTTTCTCGCTGATTATATAAATAAGTGTATGAAGAGTGCCTTCGCAATTGAAATTATCACAAAAGTATCACTGAGATATTCTCTCCCTCAAGGCACATGCATTATTCCGAATGAAGGCCCCTATTTTTTTCTTGCCCAATGGTTCTAATTGATCTGATTTTCCTACATAATTATAATTATAGGTAGCCTGATTAAAGCTTTCCATTGGTTGTTGCAAATATTGCTGCTTTTGCAGGTGTGCCTACAAAACCACCACTGCGGGTGGCTTAGTACTGGCTAAGTACATAGCATGCATAACCAGCGTATTATCCCTAGAAAATTAGCAGTAAAAGTAAGAATAAGTTAGTTAACTAGGAAGTCAAACAAATGAGTGACAATTGCTTCACATAAAAATTTTCTTTCCAGCTAAAGAATGTGACATTCACGTAAAGATAAGACGAACATTTGGTCAATCAGAATGAGAATGAAGTTATGGTGGTTAATTTGCGCAAGAGAATTAGAATGAGATTATGGTGACTAATTTGCACAACAGACAGGGATAGAATTCCCAAAAGAAGCAAGCAGTAGACAACATAAGACCAAATGAAGCAGTCCTACAGAGACAAGACTTCCCATACAAACAGAACTGCTGAAAATGTATTGCATTGGTTAACAACTAGCCTAGTGGAAATGAAAAGTAAGGGGCAAACGACAAAGAGAACAAAATTTAACGGTAAAATGTAGATCCACATCAGGAATATACGGTGAAGAGAGGTTATAGTACATTCAACAATTTTTTGGATAAAGCTCGTTTATAGATTAAGGATGCTAATGTCAATTCCACCCCAGATCTAGCATTGAAAGAGCCTCATGCACAGGATAGACCATAAAACTGTTGGAAAAGACACACATTATTCCAGTTAAAAGGATAACAAGCTTCTTTTCATTCAAAAGGGCACTTACAAGCAGAATTACACGGATATATTTTAGAAAACTATAAGTTAGGATGATGAAGTAACTCAAATATCAACAAAGCTGATTATCATCCAAAATCAAATCGTAGCAAGAAGCACAAAAATATGTCAAATATTAGAAAGAGATCAAACACCAAAAAGTGAATTTCCATACATCTCCAACTGTAAAAAGCATAAATCAAATCCCAAAAAAAGGATTTGTTTGGCATAGCCTTCTATTGCATTCTTCAGCTTCCTTAATAACATAGGTAGATTTAGAGTATGTGGAAAAATAACTATGAGAAAATGTCTAGGACCATGAATGAATACCCGCTTAGAACATTAACTTAGGTGCCTCACCCCCCACCGCAACAAAAAAAAAAACTTTTTAAGAATTTTAGCTTTTGACATAATTAGTTATTCTTTTATCTATTTATATACTAATTAACATAAAGGAGTTAAAATAGAATTGTATGAAAATCCTAATAACATCCAATTTTGTTATTAAATCAACTCATGTTAGTGACATAGTTATTAAATAACCATAATGTTTATGGAACTTTAGACAGTTACCTTAACAATGGCTTTACCAAATAGTCATTTGCTTTACTCAACAACAGAGCCCGGCAAAATACAACACAAGACGTCAATGCTAAGCTTAACCTAACTGTCGATACAAAGATGAACTGAAGGCTTAAAATGTAAGAGTGCATTCATTTAACAGTAAAACCTTTAAACCCATTCATCAACTTTGCCGGAAAAAAACATGGCAGCAGACTAAGATGAAAAATACATGAATGCTCTACTTATGAACACACCTCGAGATTTTTCATCATTTGCTCACCGAATGCATCGTCAGGATGGATCTAAGAAAAGACAGAGCGCTGATAGCACGGTTAGCAAATACCTTTCTAAAATAAATTAAAAAAAAGTAGCATGCTAAAAAAGAAATTTACTTGCTCATATGCAAAAAATATTGCAGTTGAGAATGTTTTTGAAGCCCATCTAACAATGGAACAAGTTGAATCTGGATCCAAGTATATCAAAACGCACTCTGCAATTATAAACGTTGGCAAGCTGATAATAGCATTAGAACAAGTTCAAGTTTCTTTTCCGCATACAAGTATTTCAGTTCTTAAATTTAAGAAAGCAGGTTCTTTATTAGAGAACATGTGACACATTCAGAAATAGAAACATCAGAGAACCGAGCCCCCTTCTGAGTAAACAAATAAGCTTTCAAAATCACTGGAGAGATCAATGGTAGATAAATAAAAGCTAATTGAACCCCTATTGATTTTCCAACATTAAAGTGGCATTCTAATGCTCTTCACCTACATTGGCAGCTTGTTTATTAGACCCATAATGTTTCCCACTACTTGAAGGCATGACTGAAAATAACAGAACACAAAGATTCTGTCTCAGAAATGAATTCGAGGCAATTGTTGATGCAGATTCCCTTCTCCATTCCTGTAGCATTTGTGCGCATGATATGCGACTTAAGTCCTCGTAGTTTTTATGTGTGTGAACTAAGGCCTCTGTTCCTGTAGCCTGCAGGTGTTATAGGTATTTGTCGTGCTATCGATACCGCTAAGATCCAGATTCAACTGAGAAATGGATTCAATCCATATGAAATGTCATGATGTGTCACTGATTCCGTGTTAATCACCCAAATTTATGTGGATTTATGTTCACGCTTATCTAATGAAAATGCACCACGGAAATTTCAGAGATAATAAAGTCTAGGGCTTTGATTTTAATAAATAGTAAATTCTGAGGCATGTAAAGGAAATGTTTTGGCTTAATTACTCGTGTTCTATATTTTGTTAACTCTTAACATTATTCGATTTTCTTCTACATAATTCGATATTGGCTTTGGCAAGCGTGCTTGATTTTAGTCAAATCCATTTTAGTTATGATACATCATCAAAAATCACTTTGATTGGGCACAAATCTCGAGGTGCATTTGATTTAAAGACTTTCAAAATTAAATTCAGGACCATTTGAGTTCCGATTTCATCAAACTTATAGCCGAATTGAACATCTCGACAAGAAAAACCTAACACGAGTGGTATGATCCAAGCCGAATGAGCCCAAATATAGGCATGAAACGCAATTGGAAGCTTTAGAATATGTTAAATTCAAAGAATTAGAGAGGGAAACAACTTAATTTTATTGGAAAAAGTCATCCCTATTTATCGACTATACATGATATCTTAATAGAGGTGTCAATATTGGACTCGACCCAAACCCAACCCGAAAATTTCGGGTTTGGGTTGACCCGAACCCGAAGCGGATCGGGTTCGGTTCCGGAAAATCGACCAGTTTGCAAAACCGAGTAGGGTTCGGGTTGACCCGGAAACTCGGGACTAACCCGGAATGACCCGAAAAAACTAATCTGCCCACTCTAACTGCCCCTGCTCGAGTCAACCCGTGTTGCCTGGCCCGCCAGCCCAGTGACCCACCTGCCCCGGCTGCCCGCATCACATCGCATTGCGCCATCGCATTGGGAGACGGCATCGAGTCACATCGCCTGCCTGCACCGTTGTCGCGTCGCCACCGGCGCCGCCGCTGCCCAGCCGACAGCCACTGTCGTCTTCCGCTGCTGGAAGACCGAACAGCGTGCGAGAAATCGGATTAACTGAACCACAAATGGGAAATTGAATAAGGTTTAAGACTTACGGGTCGAGTCGGGTTGACCCGAACTCGAAGCAGGTCAGGTTCAGGTTAACCCGAATAGTGACGGGTAGATTACAGGTCCAACCCAAACCCGATCCGTGACCCGAAATTGACACCCCTATATCTTAATAAGGAAACAAATAATCATGGAATAATACACAATGCCCCAATACAATCCTTCCTAAATCAGCCACCCAAATCTAGAAGGAGATTAATGTGATCCAGGTGAGCCTCCCATGAATCCCCATGCTAGCCATGAGATCAAGGGCCCAAGGGACGGCTGGGATTTAATAAGGTGAATCTCCCACGAATCACGATGCTGGACATGGGATCAAGGGCCAAGGGACAGTTGGGATTTAACACTCCCCGTCAAGATGGGGAATACAGATCTCTCATTCCCAACTTGGTAATTAGTCCAAGAAAGATAGAGTTATCAAGTCTCTTAGTAAGAATGTCTGCAAGCTGATCTTTTGATGAGACAGGTAAATACAAATAAGTCCATTGTCCAATTTCTCCTTTATAAAATGTATGTTTACTTCTATGTGCTTAATTCTGCCATACTAAACTGGATTATGAACTATGTTGATTGCTGATTTGTTATCACAATGTAGCTTCACGGGTCCTTCCCACTTGATCCTTAGGTCTTCTAGAATCATCTTGATCCATAGTATAACTAAAATATACCTAAGATCATAGCTATAAACTCTGCCACGACACTAGACCTTGCCACCATATTTTGTTTCTTGATCCTCCAAGTAACTAGGTTACCTCCAAGGAGTGTGCAGTATCTTGAGGTAGATAGTATATCTACTAGTAATCCTATGTAATCTGCATCAGTATAAACTTCTGGAGTTATTCCACATTCTCTTCTAAAGAGAATCCCCTTTCCTTGATTCCCCTTGAGGTAGTGCAGTATTTTGTCCATAGTTTGCATGTGAGTTTGCTTTGGATTATGCATGAACGGGCGGACTAAGCTTACGAGAAAGGCTATATCTGATCTAGTGTGGAAAAGGTAGATCAATTTTCTCACAAGTCTCTAGTAAGCTCCCTTATTTATGTTTGGATCCTCTTTAGCTTCCCCTAATTTGATATTTGGTTCTACTGATATTGATGTCGGTTTACAAACAAGTTTACCTATTTCTTTAAGAAGATTAGCAATGTATTTTTGTTTTGAAATAAAGATTCCTCTGTTGAAGTGTGTCACTTCAATTCCTAGGAAATATTTCAATCTACTAAATTCTTTGACCCCAAATTCCTTAGAAAGACATTTCCTTAAAATCACTTTCTCCTTTTTCATCATTTACCGTTAAGATAACATCACCCAAAAAAACTAACAAAACTGTGACAAACCCTGAGTCTAGGTGCATGAAGAATACTTTGTGGTCCCCTTTGCTTTGCTAATATCCATTGAGTAGCATGATGATAGAAAGTGCTTGTAAAAATCCTATCTTCCTTGGCTGAAATTAAATTACAACAATCTTAAACATAATCTGCAAGAGGAATTAAGAGCAAAGAAAACAACAAGATACAATGGATCTTCTATTGGAGAGGAAAATTCAGCTCTCCCAAATCCCTAGCAGCTGGCTAGAGCTCAAAAATCCCTGAGAACAATCTAAATTCAACAAATAGACCCATACCCCTAACCCTAGGAAAATCACCTATTTAAAGCAAACAATAAACAACAAATACCCAAACAGCCCTCTGCCCAATTCCCTCCCAAATCTGTCATATTTTCTTAATTATTTCCCTCCCAAATCAGCCCCCAAATCTACCCTCTTCAATTAGGAAATATTTTCTAATTAATCCCCTCCAAAGCAACCCCAAAATCATCCCCCAAATCTGCCCTATTCAATTAGGAAGCATTTCCTAATTAATCCTCTCCAAATTAGCCCCCAAATCAGCCCTCTTCAGTTATGAAATATTTCATAATTAATCCCCTCCAAATCAGCCCCCAAATCTACCCTATTCAATTAAGAAATATTTTCTAATTAATCCCCTCCAAATCAACCCCACTCCCATGCAGCTCCTGCTCCTCTAGTTGGATGTAATTGCTAGTCATGTAAGGATTGACTAGACCGGTCTAACAATACCCCTTTCCCCAAAGATCCACATTGTCTGCAAGGTGAAAAGACAGCTCCTTCAATTTTCTCGTCATCACAAACGATGAGAACGTGAAGAGATTAGTTCTTACATCGGTGATCCGGTGTATATCTCTCCTCTGTTTGAAACAAATCCCCTTCACCCTCTTCTCCTATAACTATATTTCTGTAAGCTTCTTGAAATTTTACCTAGGTCTTCCTTCTGCAGTCTTCTCCTTCGGGGTCTCACTAAGAGTACACGGTGTGGGCACCTTAGATGTTAAAAAGGAGGTGATTATCATGTACGAACCTCCTAAGATGTTGCCTCCAACCCCTCTTTCCAGGTGCCTCTGATCTTCCACTAACTGAGCTAGCTCCATAGACACTCCAAAATCACGAGACCTCATCGCTCTAACTGTCACCCGAATATCTAGTTTGAGCCCTTTCAAAAAGTTCAACTCCACTACAGCCTCCGAAAGACGGTCCAGTCTGCTGGCTAGGTGCTCAAACTGCTCATGGTATTCCACCATTGTCCCCTATTGCGTCAGGTCAAAGAACTACTCATAAAGGTTTCCTCCCCTGTTGGTTAGAAAATGCTCCAACAAGAAGTCTTTAAACTCCCTCCAGGTCCGTATGGGTCGTCTTGAATCACTCCGCTGGTAACATGCCAACGCTTTTCCCTCCAAGCACATCCCAGTTGTCGTTAGTCTGTCCTCCTCCATCAACCTATTGACAGTAAGTACATTTCGACCTTGTAGATCCACCCATGGACATCATCTCCCTCAAAAATAGGCATCTTTAACCTCCACACCCTTGGATCTCCTTTGTTTCTCCTAATTCCTCAATAATTTCCTATTCCCCAAGGGAGTGGCTCCCTCCAAGTATTCCAACCATTCCTTCTTTAGCTCTTAACCCAACATTTCATCAAATTTACACCTTCTCCTTTCAAATTGAGCACCCCTTGGATCATAATCATCCCTTCTCCTTTAAAATTCATCCCCTCGCCTTTCAAATTTAACACCCCTTCGATCAGAATCAGTCCCTCTCTTTTCAAAGTCAACACCCCTTCGGTCATAATTAGTCATTCCCTTTCAAATATTGTCCCTCTCCTCTCAAATTCAGTACCCCTTTGTTCATATCTGATCTCCTCATGCCTCTCCCCATACCCTCTACCCGGATCCTCCCTAGTAATAGGCTCTAGGGGAGGCACTCTCTTCTCCCTCCAATTCCTTCACCTTATCGAATTAGGGGTTTCCCCACTTATTTGGTTGTCAGAGGGTTCCCTAGCCTATGGCGACGCCGTTTTGGGCTGGCCCTCGAAAAACTTCTTCAACATCTCTTCCTGGATAAAAAAATTTTCATCCATCTTCTCGTGGATGGCTGAAATTTGACTATTGAGATATGAATATTGAATTTGGAGATCTAAAATTTTAGATTTCAATTGTCTGATTTCTCCTTCCAATACTTCTACCTTTCTTCCTGCCATAGGTATACTGATTTAGGTTCCAATAGCCCAGGGCGGAACCAGCCTTAGTTCTTAGAGGGGGCAAACTTATAAATAACAACTCTATACAATGTGTTTAATTCTACTAGGGGGCAATCGCCTAAAGACCATAAAATTTTAATTTTTTTGGGGGGATAATTCCCTAAAGACTCCTATAATAAAGAGTAAAAAAGAAATGGAAGGGGACAAATTACCTAAACATCGATGTAATAAAGGATTTTTTAATTTTTTTAAGGGGTACAATTGACCCCCGGGGCAATATGGGGATCCTCCCTTGCCAATAGCCAAAAAAACAACAACTTCGATGCGAATATGGCCTCTAAACAGTGGAAAAACAACAAAAGTGGAGAGGAAACGCAGCAGAAATCAGCGATGAAGACTTCTATTTTCATAGGAGAGTCATCACTTATGGGAATTAATTAACCATAAATGCTTGCCTTTATGGGAGACCTATAACTGGTTGCCTTTATGGGAGACCTATAACTCGAGATTAAAATAAATCCTATCTTATTTTCATATGATAGGGGAAAATTTTTTGGGAATGTAGATAATTTTTATAAAACCCATTTTTGTATTTAAATACCTTCGTAGAATATAATTTTTATCTTCCAAGATGATATGATAAGATCGTTGCTGTATTTGATAGTAAAAATGGAAATTTTGTAAACCTCACTTTTGTATTTCAAATATTATTTTAGAATGACATTTCTGTCTTTCAAGACGGCATGTTATTCTTCTATTTGTATTTAATTACGAAAGTGATAGTTTTTTAAAACCTTATTTTTATATTTGAATCCATTGTAGAATATCATTTTTATCATATGAGTGGTATGTTATTCTCAATGTTGTATTCAATCACAAAAATAAGAACACCTCAATGTGGGCATATTAAGATATTAATTTCCCACATAATTTTTCTGGCGACTCTGCTGGGGATTTAAGCGTTGTCGTGTGTGTCATTTTTTTAGAGAAACAGAAGAAATTTGTTAATGGTGATTTTTTTTGGGAAAACCACTAGGAGAGGGGCCTAAAAGGCTTTATCCTATACCGGTGATTGAAACCCTAAGAAAAGGAAGCACGGAGACTCACACCTACCCTTAACAAACTGAATTTTTTTTATATGATTTTGAGGAGAGGAAGCACAAAGACTTATACCTAGCCTCAATTCTAAGGGATGTAGACAGGGGACTTATACCTAATAGATAGTTCTTTAGAATTTGATTTACATCTAGATCTAAAAGAAGGAAGCATAGGGACTCATACCTAACCTTTACTGGGGTTGGGTTTATTGGTTGGACCGGCTCAACCAGTCCATCAATACTCCTCTCTCAAATAGCCACATTGTCCTCAAGTTGGAACAAATGAAACTGTTGTTGAATCATCATGTATGATTCCCATGTTGCTTCATAGTCGGGCATATTCTTCCACTTGATTGATAGCGTCGCTAATAGATTGTGGTCGTCAATAACTTTCCTCAGCCGGCACACATGGAATACTGGATTTATAGTGGCAGTAGGGGGTAGCTGCAAAAGATACGTCACGACACCAATCTTTTCTACAACCTCATAAGGCCCATAATACTGTGAAGTTAACTTTTATTTCTTCTTCGAGCTAAGGTCTTTTGGCTGTAGAGTCGAATCTTCAAATACACCTTATCATCCACCTTGAACTGCATATCCCTTCTATGCCCGTTAGCCTGCTTCTTTATAATTTGTTGTGCCCTCAGTAGGTGCCCCTTTAGCTCTTCCAATATCCTATTACGTTCCTCCAATTATTGTTCCATTGATGAAACTGGAGTGCTTTTAGTCCCGTAGTATAACAGGTGAGGAGGGTCTCTGACATAAAGGATTTTGAAGGATGTAGTATCTGTTGCACTGTGGTAGAATATATTATACCAGTAATCGGCTCAAGGTAACCATTTCACCCCAGGTCTTGGGTGTTTCTGATGCAAAATATCTCAAAAATGTCTCCACGCTCTTATTCACCACCTCGGTCTATTCATCAGTCTATGGATGGTATGTTGTACTTCTCTTCAAAATAATCCCTTGCATCCTGAATATCTCTCTCTAGAAGTGGCTCAGGAACTCCTTGTCTCTATCTGACACTATGGACTCCAAAATTTCATGTAGGTGGACCACCTCTAGAATAAATGATGCTGCTACTGAAACTGCCGTGTTTGGGTGTTCCAGAGAAATGAAGTGAACATTCTTGCTCAGCCTATCTATTATTACCAAAATCATTGAAAAACCACTCGGATTTTGGCAGACCTTTAATGAAATATATGGTTATCTCTTCCCACACCTTTTTGGGCAAAGCTAGAGATTGCAGAAGTCCTTCTGGAGCCATTGCCATATATTTATGCCTCTAACAGATATCGTAGTTGACCACCATCTCCTCCACATCTTTCTACATTCCAACCAATAACAATTCTACTGCCAGCCTACTAAAGGTCTTTTGTACCCCTGAGTGCCCTCATATAGCACTACCGTGAAACTCTTATAGCAAGTGGGGTACATATGGCGATGTCGGTATCACCATTCACCCCTAGTATAACAGTCTCTAATAGATTAAGGTATAGCCAAGATGGCTATCCTTGTTCCCCAATAAATCTAGCTTGATTTTCTCCAATCCTTCATCTTGCTGACTTTCCCTTCTCAATGCCTCCCAATCCACAACTAAGGGAACAGGCAGTGTTATCATGTGGGGCTCGCCCATATTGCTCCACCCGATAAATCCACCTATGAGCATCTTCTCCCTAAAAAATCAACATATTCAACTTTCTCACCAGATCACCACCGCGACAATTTCTTCTTTCTCCTCTAATGTGGCGGGTGTTGTTATCTCTCCATATTTTTAACTCCCCCAAATAAGCTCTATGATCTTCACCATCCCAATTTCTTTGTTACTCATACCCTTCTCCCGTTCCCCTCCTTGGAAATGACTCCAAAGGTGGCTTCTCCTCTTCTTCCTCCAAAATTTCCACCTCCCGATCCTCCTCCATTGTCTCTATAATGGGATTTCCCTACTTTCTTATATGATCAATAGTGCCCTTACCTCCAATGATGCAGTCTTGGCTTGAAACTATAACATCTTTTTCATCATCCCTTCCAGATTCAAAAATCTGCCCTCTATTGTTGAAATTCGGTATTTGAATTCAGATTTCAAATTTCCAACTTACCCGTCAAGCTTCTCCTCCAACGTATCAACCTTCTTAACCGCCATATGTCCCAAAAAAGGTACTCTAATACCAATTTGATAAGAATCTGATCTCCACAACCAAAAAAATAACAACAACGAAGAGAAAATGCAGCATAAATCAGCAATAAAGAATGAAATTATGGACTAATTTTGTTGATATCAGCTGAACAAACCAAGATACAAGTTAATCTACTATTCGAGAGGTAGATCAATGCTTCACAATCCCTAGGCACTGCTAGGAACTCTAAAGAAAATTACTCCAAAACACCAAATCACATAATCAAAATAAAATAATCTAATTAATCATAAAAAACATTCCTAATTCCCTCCCAAATTTGAATTCATATAAGCTCTCTTTTCCTAAATAAACCTTCTTAATTTCCTCCCAATTTTGATTTTCTATAGTAAGGAATTAAAGTAGAAATAATCCCATTTGAGCCCCCTTCTCTCTGATACGATCTGATAGGAAGTACTTGCAGATCGCGAGTATTTCCTATCAATCTTCTAAAAACATCGAGAATTCTTCACAAAAATCCGCACAAAACCACAAAAACAGTAGATAATTTGAATGACTTAATGAAAGCGAAACGAAAAATAGCAAGATACACTTGATCCTCTATTCGAGAGGAGGATCAATCTCTCCCAAATCTCTAGACGCAACTAGAGCCTAAAGGAAACCTAAAATCTAAGAGATCTCAAATTTCAGCCAAATTCAAGATGCCCTAACCCTAGGAAAATCAACTATTTAATGCATACAAATCAAAAGGAAATTCCTAAACAGTCCCTACATTCAAATTTCACTCTCAAAACCATCAAAAATTCTTCCTAAAGGGCTCCGATTGGGCGTTCGGATCGCCCGATCTTCGCATGAGGCGGAGATCCCACCTCTGCAAAATGTCGATCCCATGCGAACCGGCTGGACTGGTCTAACATTACTCCCCTCCCAAAGATCCACCTTGTCCGCAAGGTGGAAAGACGACACCTCCATTCCTTCTTCATCACAAACGATAAGAATCTGAAGAGTTAGGTCTTTACACCTGTGCCCCGTCGTACCTCTTGTCACATCTGAAACAAAGCCCATTTGCCCTCTTCTCCTATAATTTTGTCTCTGCAAGCTTCTTGAAGTTGTCCCCGGGTCTTCCTCCTGTAGTCTTTTCCTTCGAAGTCCCTCGAAGAGTATCAGGTGTTGGCTCCTTGGATTTCAATAAAGTGGTTGTCATCCTGTACGAGCCTCCTGAGTTACTGCCTCCCATCTCTCCCTCTAAGTGCCTCTAATCTTCTAACAATTGAGCTAGCTCCATAGCTCTCCCAAGTCACGATGCCTCATTACTCTAATTGTTGCACGGATCTCTGGTGGCAATCCCTTCATGAATTTTTCCTCTAGCACTCCCTCAAAAAGGCGGTCCAAATAGCTAGCAAGGTACTCGAATTTCTCCCGGTACTCCGTCACTGAACCCTCCTGTGTCAAGGCAAAGAACTGCTCGTAGAAGTCTCCTCCCCTGCCAGTTAATAAATGTTCTACCAAACAATCCTTGAACTCTCTCCAACTTCGTATGGGTCGTCGCATGTCCCTCCACTGATACCAAGACAAAGCCTTCCATTCTAAGCATATGCCCGACGCCGTCAGTCTCTCCTCTGTTAGCCTCTTGACGGCGAAATATCTTTCTACCTTATAGATCCACCCGTGCGCAACCTCCCCCTCAAAGATTGGCATCTTCAGTTTCTTCGGCCTCAGGTCACACCCATTTTCCCTAAATCCTCCATAACCTCCCATTCCTCGAAAAGGAGGTGCTCCCCAATTGCATGATCTTCCCTCCGGCGATCATGCCCAAACCATTCATCAAAATCCTTTCTTCTTCTTTCAAAATCAGCACCCCGGCGATCGAAATCATCCCTTCTCCTTACAAATTCAGCACCCCTTCTTACGTAGCCAATGCTCATCTCCTCCCTAGAAAATGGTTTTAGAGAAGATATTCCGTCTTCTCCCTCCAGGATCTCCATTACTAACTTTTCCCTTCTCCTAGACGTGTTAGGGTTCCCATCTCTTCCATTGCCGCCGGTAGTTTTATTTGTTTTTGATGTCACCGATTTGGTTTTGGCTTTAAGCAATTTCTTCAACATGTCTTCCACCGCGACGAACTATTCCTCCATCTTTTCATTTACGAATGCAATATAACTTTGAAAATCAGCCATCTTTTCCTCAAAATCTGCTTTGAGTTGCCCAAGTTCTCCCTCCAAAACTTCCACTTTCCTTCAGGCCATTGTTTCCCCTTTGATCGACGTGCTCTGATACTAATTTGATGGGAAGTACATGTAGATCACGAGTATTTCCTATCAATCTTCTAAAAACAGTGAAAATTCTTCACAAAAATCCGCACAACAAAAAAATAGTAGATAATTTATATGCCTTGATGAAAGTGAAACGAAAAATAGCAAGATCCACTTGACCCTCTATTCGAGAGGAGGATCGATCTCTCCCAAATCTCTAGATGTAGCTAGAGCCCAAAGGAAACCTAAAATCTAAGAGATCTCAAATTTCAGCCAAATTCAAGATGTCCTAACCCTAGGAAAATCAACTATTTAATGCATACAAATCAAAAGGAAATCCCTAAAGCCTAAACAGTCCCTACTTTCAAATTTCCCTCTCAAAACCCTCAAAAATCCTTCCTAAAGGGCTCCGATTAGGTGTTCGGACCGCCCAATCTCCGTAGGAGGCAAAGATCCCGCCTCTGTTTGCGAAACGCCGGTCCCGTGTAGACTGGCTGGACTGGTCCAGTGGACCGGTCTATCACTCTCCTTGCCCGCCACCCACACTAGTGGGGCCTACAAGGCTCTTCCGCCCGCCAGCTAGATCGGCCCCCTTTGTCTGGGCCAGAATGATTAGCTATATCGGCTCAGCTAGTCCATCAGAATTCACATGTAACACTTTGCCAAATAATTCTACACATCTTGTTCTCTCTTTCCACCATTGACAAACAAAATGTGCTATGCAAACTGATATGTATGTCGACCATTGTGCCAAGGTCAACATAGAGTTTTTTTTTTCTTTTTTTTTTTAATTTATTTTTTTTTATTTTTTTATTTTTATTTTTTTAATTTTTTTTATTTTATTTATTTATTTTTAGAGGTTGCAAGGGGGGCAAGGAGCACTTAACAGGAATCCAATTTCTGTTAGGGGGCAAGGGGCCCCTAACAGGAATCCAATTTCAGTGGTTATTTCATTAAGAGCATTTCAAGAATTTTGTTATATTTTTTTATTGACCTAGTTTTTTTTTATTTTATAAAAGAAGGGATGTGGGTGTCCTCTTATGTTGTACAAGAGAAATTGGGGTTATATTTTCTTCAGAATCTAATCATAGTTAAATCTACAACAATGACAACAAGATATAGCCATCAATTGAGAGAGCCTGTATAAAATTTTGTGCTCTTTGTGAGTGGATCTTTTTTTTATATAAATTCCGTCTATTTTCCAACAAGATATGCCTTTGTCATGCTTATCCATACTATGGAGAGTAGGGTTTGGTAATGAACAAGATTATGTATGTATGAAATGTTGTATTCTGTTAGTCTGTTGTTGATTTCGTGGTAACCACTCAATATTTTTGTATTTTGCTATTCATGCTTATCTACAAAACATAATGTAGCATTGAAATTATTTTAGGGGAAATTTAAAAGAAAACCAATTCTAAGGTTTTGATGCTCATGAATTCTAAATTCTCAGGTGAGAAATAAAATTGTTTGGATGATAAATTTCCTCTTTTGTTCAATTTTGGTTGCTTAATTGGATCTTCGTTCCTTCAAATGCAATGCAATTGCGACTACTTTTATATTAATTTTTTGCAAGCATGTGGATTTTAGTTAAATTCAGTACAACTAGATTTATTTTTGTAAAATGAGCCTTAAACAACATGTGGTTCTTGGTGGTGGTTTAAATTTTCTATATTGTTTTTTTATCTGAGGAATCATTAAATTATCTTTTGGTAAGGATTTCTCATATTTTTGGGTCTACATTAAAAAAATTCTTATTTTAATTGATGGTCTTTGAACTACGAATTTCTAAAACTAATATATGTAGTTTCAAACATTACAACATTTAGTTACATTAAGAACCTTCAAACTGAGATATGATGCATCAATTCAATTGTAATTAAAACTACAACATTTATCACATTCTTTTTCAAAATGCAAGCTACACATATCAAAGTTTTCATTTCTTGCCTTGCACATCATTAAAATAAAGACTAAACAGATGCGAAACAAAAAGAAATAGCCTGAATCTCCCAAAAATTAGGCTTAGTTGATTATAAATGAATATAACAAAGGAAAAAACCACAGCCATTATGATAACTAGTATGAAATGTTAAAACAAAATGAAAGAGTTTTTACTAAGATTGAAGTAATAAAGTATTAACTTAAAATAGAGAAAATTAGTAGAACATACCTACAATCCAATTGAGCAAGCTCCATCATAGTATCCAATTGGTTTATATCACGTAAATCAATAGGTAGAAGTTTATAATGATCACTTAAAACTTCACCTCTCTCTGGAAAAGTGGTGAAAATATGTCATTGTTAATTCATATTAAGGACAATGAAATACTGCAAATCTTATCTTCTCATAAATGGTAGCTTGATTGATATTTTAATTACACATATTTCAGAGTGAAAAAGCAAGTTTATTAAACAAAAATCGAGGAAAGCAAAGTCAACTCTATATAATTATCAAAACTTACAATATTTTTATGCACTACTTAGAGACAAAAATACATGTCATAAGCATGAATAACAAAAATGCATATGCCCAAACATGTAAACATATGGAAACATTTCTATATTAAGCTATAAGAAAAATTAGGCATACAAGACTGTGAGGGTAGAAAACCAACAATATATAAAAATCTGAGAAAGTAGAACTATGTTACCTTTACAAATATAAGCTTCACTTCCAACCTTATCCTTCAACTGATTATGGTGGTCTATGAGGGCTGCCTTCTTGCTGGTCACCTAACAACAATAAAATATGATTGATTAACAAATAACAACAAGAAGCAAATAATTTAAGAATTTAGTAGTAATTATGATTTCCTGGGAAAATGATTTGAGCTTAACATATGAACATTTCAAATATCAGACCTCCTTAAAATCCAGCTCCACATATAGATGCGGTGCGATTCCCTCTTCCTATGAAAAAGGCAAAGCCAAAATCAATAATCTAGAAATTATTCTGCTGGTAACATAACAAGTCAATAAAAATGATTATCAAAACATGAATGTTTAGCAACACTTTCCATTGAAAGAAGGAGAATAAGAGATATCCACTATTCCCCAGGTACATATCAATTAAAGTCAAAACAAAGAAAATATTCTTGATTTTTTCTTCACTAATAGCATAATACAGAAAAAAAAACAAAAAACTAAGATGTTGGACTGACATAGATATGGATTGCAGAAGACTGCATTTTTGCTTACCACTAATTGGAAATAAGTTGTATCAAAGCCAGCTCCAAGAGACAAAATTTGTTTCTTCATGACATTTCTTTCGCTTGAATCATCCTTGGGCTCTAAAAACTGTAGAAGAAGTTTCCGAAGAACAGCCCAACGTGCAAAATAACCTTTTCAAATCGTTTGAGTATGAAATGGAGTAAGAATCAGGATGTCAAGGAGCAGAAATGCTTTGTTTTAGGCGACAAAAGAAATTCTTCATACCACGATTTATTATTGGTGATCTCCTAACGGGCCTTCTCACGAAAAAATGAACATACTCATCCTTCATGTATCCCTTTTTAACGCATGACCTGTACATAAATTATAGCATGGATGCAAAACATAAGGGTAAGGGTGCATTTCAATAGTGGAGAAAAAGTGACGAAGAAAAATCAAAACGAAGAAAAAAAATGCAGTAGTCTAATATTATTGTTGTATTTTCTATATCCTCCCTCTAGTTCATAAAAGCATATTTATAATATGAGGTATCTATATAACATGTAAAAAGGTAAAGATAGTACTTCATAACATAATTGGTATAAAGCTGTAATGTGATAGTGGAGCCTAAGGAAAAGATAAAATGCACTAGAGGGTAAGAAAAGCGTATCATGATCCGCATCAATTCTCCCCTGCAATCGTCGAACTCGAATCCTCCAAGTGGGTTGCGGTGAAAGCTTCGTCTGGAGGATGATATTTGTAAATGTCGTTGATATTGAATGTAGAGGATGTAAGTAGGCTGGGTGGTAGATCAATGATATATACATTATCATTAATCTTGCAGAGGATAGGAAAAGGGACCTTTTTTTGGGACTGAGTTTTGAATACGTTCCTGACGGGAAGCGTTCCTTCCTTGGTCGCAGCATGACTAACTCGCCTAGATAGAATTCTATGCAGCGCCGGTGAATGTATGTGTTATGTTTGTAATTCATGTTTGTTGTTGTTAACTTCAACTTGACATCTTTGAGCATATTAGTGAAGTGTTTAGCAGTTTTAGTTGCTATAGCACTGCGGCACTTGGGTAGAATGGTCACGTCTATGAGGTGGTTAGGTACTTCAGTACAAACAATATTAAATGGACACAAATCTGTAGATCTATTAGGCATTGAATTGTAGGTGAACTCTGCTTGGTCGAAATATCTTCCCACTATTTTGGCTGCTACTGAACTAAGCAACATAACATATTGCTAAGTCTCTGATTCACCACTTCCATCTGGCCATCGATTTGCGGATAGTAGGTTGGCTGAGTTTGATTTTAGTATGTAAACACTTCCACAACTCCAGCCAAAAGTGACTAATAAATTTAACATCTCAACCGAAAGTGAGATTACGAGGTAAACCATGTAAGCGAATAATTTCTCTAAAAAAAGACGCGCAATGTTTAGTGCATCAAAAGTATTCTTGCAAGGGATGAAGTGAGCCATTTTAGAGAAGCGATCGACAATAACCATGATGAAATCAGCCCCAAGCTTAGTTTGCGGGAGGCCCACCACAAAATCGAGACTCAAGTCCTCCTATATTGAGTCCATAACTGGTAAGGGTGTATAAAGGCTCGTATTTTAATGATTTCCTTCATATGTTTGAAAAAAAAAATAATGTTTCACAAAACGAGACACATCACACCGTTGGCGCAGCCAAAAAAATCTAGCATGTAGCTGTGCTAGTGTCCAATCCCTACCTACATAAGCAGCCATTCCCCCACAGTGGATTTCTTTGATAAGTTGAGGTCTCCATTATGATTCAGGTATACAAAGGCAATTGCCTTTAAAAAGGAAGCCATGCTGCAATGTAAAATCACCTACAGGATGTCCTTGATTGCATTGAGCTCAAATTTATGTAAAGTCTCTATCAGTCTCATACAAGTCTTTTGGTGAATGGAGATTAGTAATCTTTGCTTTGAGCGGTGTTGGCAAGGCTGTCTAGCAATTGAGAGCGTTGACAACTCTATTTGATTTTCTAGCTTTATGTTGGAGAACGAAAGTAAACTTATGTAAGAAGATTACCTAGCGAGCATGCATTTTGTTGATGTGTTTTTTATTGTTTACATATTGGATAACTTGGTTATCAGTGCACAAGAAGAAGTCCTAATGCAATAGATATTGCTCCCACTGTTATAAAGATCGAATGACGATCTAGAGTTCTTGTTCATAAGTGGACCACTTTTGGTGAGCTTCACTCAACTTTCCCCTAAAAAATCAATGGGCCTTTGATCTTGTGAGAGAACAACATCAATTCCAATGGATGAGGCATCTGTTTCAACCAAAAAAGGCTTGCTAAAATCCGGCAAAGCCAAAACTGGGGATGAGTTGATAGTAGCTTTAATGGCTTTGAAAATGCGTTGTTAAGTTGGAGACCAAAGGAAAGAGTGTGATTTCAAGCAGTCTGTTATGGGGGCCATTAAGATACTAAAGCCTCTAATAAACCGCCGATATAATTTATCTAAGCTATGAAAGCTTCGAACATTGAACAAGGACCAAGGAACCGACCATTCGATAATAGCAGATATCTTGAGTTGATCCATGTGAACCCCTTCTTGTGAAATATTGAACCCCAGGAAATGAATTGTATAAGTGGCGAATTCAAAGTTGGGGAAGATTGAGGCATAGTTGGTTGTAATGGAGACATTCTAGAATTTGTGTTAGGCAATCCAAATGTTCATATTCTCGGAAGTGTTGAAGATTAGGATGTCGTCAAACTATACGACAATGTTTGCCCAAAAATGGCTTGAGGATGTCATTCATGAGTCTCATGAAAGTGGAAAATGCATTACAAAGGCCAAAGGGCATAACCATCCATTCATATAACCCTTCAAACATCTTTAAAGGCAGTCTTCCATTCATCGTCAAGGCGTACACGAATAAGATGGTACCCACTCCTTACATCAAGCTTAAAGAAAATAATTGCATTGGCTAATCAGTCCAGCATATCACTCAATTGGGAAACCGATATTTTACTGTAATCTTATTAATGACGTGGCTATCAACACAAAGCCTCCATTGTCCGTCATTTTTGGGAGCAATCAGCATATGAATGGCAAACATACTAACACTATTTTGTATTAGCATGTCATCGAGGCTTGTAAAGTAGAGTGCTCCTTTTGACTCATTTTATAGAGACGCAAATTAGGCAATGTTACACCCGGAATGAGTTCAATTTGATGTTGAATGGACCGTGACAGAGGTAACATCGACAGTAGTTCTGGAGGGACGACATCAGCAAACTGAGATAATAAGTCCTAAATTTTCTTAGGCGGAGTTGGTGGTGGGAGACCAGTGGACATGTCAATTAATACTAGAGCAAGTATGGATATAGGTGGTAGTTTTAATAGCAGCATTGTTTGTGCGAAGATGATGCAAGCAACAAAATTAATTGTGTTTCTTTTAGGGGCAAAATCTGGTGCATTAGGTAGAAAATGTACTTTTTTGCCTTTCTAGTCAAAGGAATACACATTGGCTCAGCAATCATAAATAACACCACTGTAATATTGCCAAGGTCGCCCAAGTATAAGATTACACGCATCAATATCAAGAATGTCACAAATGACTTCACATACGTAGTATTTCCCAATGGAGAAGGTAAGGAAACACATTTCGGAGACATAGATGTCCAATCCCTTCTTGACCCCACTAATCTTATAAGGTTGTGGATTTTTTGTGACTTTGAGTTGCAGAGCATGGTGTTGAGCAGGATATGATATTCTTGGTACAGCCACTATTTATTAGAAACTCACAGACCTTTACATTAATAGTGCACCGGGTTCTAAATATAGCATGACCTTGTGAGTTGAGAGGTAGTTGTGGTGCTAGAAGAAGTTTCTCGGCTATACCAATCATAGGTTCACCCTCATCCAATTGCACTTCTTCAAATTCAGTTTTTGCTTCAATGTCCACGACCACCTAATCTTCATCTTATTCTCCCTCAAGTAGTTGTAATTGTTGACTCCTAGGACATTCATTAGATTTGTGCTTGGGTTGGAAGCTTCGAAAGCACTTCAGTGTAGTGGGCCGACTATATGGATTCTCCTTGGTGTTCGGCCTTGATTTGGGCTGCACTCTCACTTCAGGAGGAGAATCACTTGATTGTTGAGTTGCTACTTGAGGTTTTGGGGTTGTTTGAGTGTTCTTGAAGGGGTCTGTCACATGGTCATAGAAATGACGTTAGGAAGGCTAATGACGAGGTACGTTGTAGCTGAAATTCATCCTTTGGTGCGACATTCACAGCCTGGGAAAGCGATCGAACAAAATTAAGCTCTAGCTTATATTTTATAGCTTCCTTCAATCCTCCAATGTAACGTGCCACTAATTAATTCTCAGATTCATTGAGGTTATTCCAAGCTAAGGCGATAAAACTCCTCCGTATACTCATTTACGGTTTTAGATCCTTGCAAACTATGCTAATACTTTATGTAAAGCATTTTCTCAAAGTCGATTTATAAGAAGTGAGCCCTTAGTAAGTATTTCATCATATACCAACTATGGACTTGTCCCTTCCCTTCTCATTTGTGGGTCGGTAACAATTGTAGACACCAAGCACCGGCCTCAGCCTTCAAATGACAAGCTAAATATTTTACTTGTTTGTCGGGAGCTATCTCCATGTTTTCAAAAAAAGTTTCAATGGCTTTCTCCCAATCTTAAATAGTCTTCAATATGGAGTGGACCATCAAAACATGGAATATCCATTTTAACATGAAACTCGCCTGGCCCCCTAGGAATTTCTGCAATTCTTCGAGGGCGTTCGTAACAATGGAATGGTTCTTCATCTGTGAATTCAGAAACTTCTCTAAGACCTCGGGATGTAACGTCTTCCTCCGAATCAATAACTTCGTGAAGAACAACAGGTGGATGATGTCCCATTCGTTCGGTATGGGGTTGAATACACATCGCCAGTGCAGTTGCCGGCACGTAAGGTCAAAACACATTGGTTTTATGCGCCATCACTGTGCGATGTTGTAGCTTCATCTTCATCTCAATAGAGAAGCGAGAAAAATCTGTCTTAAGCTCATCCAATCACCGATTGGTGCTAATTTGCGCAGCCCTTGGAGCGTCTAAACTCCAATCATTATAAAGAGTTGGGTGGATGCTCCCTTCCACCATTTTCTCTTCTACTAGCTTATGATACCAACTTGACAAAGCACACAAGCAGAGAAAAATCAAAACAGAGGGAAAAAGATAGTAGTCTAATATTATAGTTGTATTTTCTATATCCTCCCTCCAGTTCATAAAAGTATATTTATAATATGTGGTAGCCATAGCTACCGTATTAGGTATAACATGTAAAAAAGGTAAAGATAGTACTTCATACCAGAATTGGTATAAAGATGGTAATGAGATAGTGAAGCCTAAGGAAAAGATAAAATGCACTAGAGGGTAAGAAAAGAGTATCGTGATCCGCATCAAATAGCAGTACTGGTGCCTAATAAAACTGAGTTGCAGATTAAGGCCACAATGAAGAATAAAATGAATGAAGACTGCACACTCTAAAGCATATAATTATCTTTGCTTTACATTAGCAAAGAAATATGCCATAGATCTTTACCATGCACAAATTTGCTTCCATTATCAATACTTTTCATCACATAGCTTTATAGGGTTAATATCTCCTGTTGAAATGACAACAAGTTCCAAGCATTCACAAAAATGGGGCACCATTGTTGCTCACCATATTAAAACAGAAAAAAAAAAATTCATCACCACAAAACCTATTGCTCGTGGCATTAAAACAGAAAGATAAATTTTTGCCTTAAGCAATCAAATATTGAACAAATGGCCAAACATTTTTTTTACCATAACATTACATCTCTGGTTCATAACTTAATGGACAAATGTCAGGCCAGGAATTTTTTTTCATTTCAGCTACTTCCCTTAAGTACACACTTCAAAGTTCTAACTTTCCACTCTCAATATTCAGCCATCACAGTTTACCAAGCCCTAGAAGTTATATATGATTTCTCCATTGTTGCCGTTAGAATTATGTATGATTTCCCCATTTTTGCATGAGAACAAGATCCTCATCCATATTCCACAGACCACAGCCAGATAGAATTTCCTTCACTGAATATACAGTTGCTAAATCACACAAAATTTTCCCATAAAATACTAAAATTAAACCAGGCACTTTCTTAAAACCTTCTAAAGAACCCTAATGGATTTCATTAAACACTTTCAACTTCCATAATTAAAAACGAAGTCTTTAAGCAATTGCGAAGACGACAAAGCATAAATTCCTCCATAAACTAGAGAACTCATCTAGAGACGTCCTTATTTGAAGCCCGAATGCATTACTTACCAAAATTCGCAAGGAAAACTGAACCACCAACATTTCGAGAACCAAGGAATGGGTCGGACACAAAAATCCTACATTTGGACCCTAGGTTTCCTCATTTAATTTTGATCTAATGCAAGAAATTCGTGATATGTAGTTTGACAGAAAGAGGTCAAAAAAGAACCATGAGGAAAAAGTAAGCATACAATTTGCTGGCGGCCGCATCGTCGTTTGTGGCCTGGACGGCGACGGTGGAGCTGTAAGCCTCAGCCGGCGTTCGCGCCATCAGTGAGGTTGCAAACGGCTGAGCACGAAATTGGAACTCGCAAGGGGTAATTTGCCGTACGATTTGGCTTACGTTTAAAGTGCAGAATTACAAAGAAATTGTTTATATTTAGTTAAAAATAAATTAGGCGAATTTTTTATTTCTTCTTGTAAATCTATTGTAAATTAAATATATTTCATTTATCCAAATTAAATATATATAAGAGCGAAGATGATTTATATAATGAACTTATAATAACTCCTAAAATATTATTTGATTGTATCAAAATATTATCTATTATATGCGATAAGTTTGTGGGTGGTTCGATGAAGATAAGTTCTCAGAATGGATCGAGATGGAAATGTATATGACAAGGAGTCCTTTGGCCATATTGGTGACCTCCTAGTGTTGGTGGGTGAGCTAACGAACACATATCATCGGGATGAGTAAAGAAATAAGGTATATGGTGATGAGTCCTTTGGCCACATTGGGGACCTCTAGATTCAATTTTTTGGGTTGCTACGATGTCATGGATGAGCCCACCTTAATTAGCTATGGCAGTTATGAGCGCACCGCTGGCCGAGCGTGACCAGGGTATTTGTGTCTTCATGGACGCAAATCATCCTTATGATTTAATTGATGAAAACCATTGGTGGCTTGCCAATATAAGTGACGATGAGTTGCTCTGGGAGGGTGACTCCAGTCTCCAGCAAAGGAGGCGAATTCTCAACGCCTGAAAGGTACTGTATGATTTTTTTGGAATTTCCCTAGGAGATAATCTTCTCGAATTGCTTTGTCGAGTTGAATGAAATTCTTCTTCTATCAAGTGCTTCTAGCTGAAGACTCAACCATTTTTAGCCGAGTATACGCTACTAGGGTATATTAGGTTTAGGTTCTTCAAATGGAAAACATTAAGCACATGTGAGACACAAGAGAAGACATTTATAAGCATACAACGATCACTCCTCATTTAGAGCTATGAACAAAATAATTTCCCCTACTTCTTAATTTTCACCCAGGAAGTTGACATATTGATCATGACACAAATTTTAAATTTTTTGCCCAAAATTGCTTGAAAAAGTAAAATTAGACACCAAAGAAATCAAAATTAAATCCACAACGTCACACTTAGAAGTTTACATTTAATTGAATAGAAACCTGCAACATCTGATTTCTTGTTTGTTGATTGAAGAAAAAGGCAATTAGGGTGTAAGTTGAGCCAACTCTTGTATGGCTTGACTTTGCTCGCTAACAAGCTCAAGTGTTGAGCTTATCTAGCCATAAGCTTAAGCTCTAGCTCAAATTATTACTCGTGTGTTAAACGAGTTTGATGAGGTGAGGCTGAATGATTAGAGTAAATATTTGAACTTTAATATCGTTTCCTACTAGTTTAGATAAATCACAACTTTTCCTGCTGTTGCAAGTCTTATGAACTCCTCTTCATCAGAGAATATTGGTCTGGTTGATTGCTTCACCTACGAGCTCCAACAATGACTTTCTCTTCTTCTCCTACTAATTGTCTTGTCAATGTCTTCTCTTATGAGCTCTCCCGTAGCAATTTCCTTTTCCTTTTCAAGCCACTCATCCTGTCAATCCTTTCCCAACAAGCACCCACAACAACTTCCTCTACATCTTTAGTCGCTAGTTCTGACAATGCTTTCACAAGATCCCACAACTTCCTCTTCTTTTTCAAGTCACTGGTCTCATCGATCCTTCTTCAATGGGCTCCATCTACGAGACTACGTCTTATGAATGAGTCAAATTCAAGCAAAATATATATACACAACTCAAGACCGAGTTCGAGTTTTTTGATCAACAAGTTGAGTTTGAGTTCCATATGACTAATTAATGCCAGACTCAGACTTTATCTCCCCCTAAAGTCGGGCAAATTATTAGGTCCGGACACCGGACCTATATATTCCAATTAAAATTTGACATGTGGGATGCGCTTTACCTGCACTTTTGACACGCTTGACTTAAAATTTTGCGTACACGTGCACATTCAACATGTCAATATTTTATTGGAGTCCGGACGTATCTCTAGGTCCAGCGTCCGGACCTAATAATTTGACCTAAAGTCGACTATATTCTGCAACAAATTCCCTGGTGGTGCCCCATGCTTACGTTTTCTTGTTGTTTGTTTGGTTGTTGCTATTTGTGCTTTGTTTTTTACTTTTAATTTATGTTGTTGTTGGTGAATAATATGTGTACACGGGACTTCTGCTAACCATTACAGAAGCACTTGAGTAAAGGCATGGACAGTTGAGGGAAGCACAAAAATAAATACTTTAGTCCATACCTTTACTCGTGAAGGGTTAGCTATGATTCTCCCCTATAATGTTATTTTCAATACTATTTTTTCTGTTATTATCAACAGAGGTGATTATTCCATCACCTGTATGGTAAGCCTAATCCAACATTCATGATTTGAGAGAAACCTTTTATCCCCACTATTTTAATGTTTGTTAGGCCAATTTCACTCTACTTTAATATTCTTATTTGGCCCATTTTAAAAAGTGACTTAGAAGTAACTCATCAAGATAATGCTGACCCTAAATGCTCTTTGCTGAGAATGAAAGCTTGAATCTTTTTTTTTTTTACTTGCACTTTCTTTCACTACTTTATGATGTAGTGTGTCCTTTTGAAATTTCTTCCTACTAAGGTCCACTTTCATTCAAATGCTATTGTTATTTTATTTGGAATTGCTTTCTTATTGCTTTATTTTTCACAAAATCATTATTTTTATTTCGCCACTATTTTTTCATTACTTTTAGGACATTTTTCTACTAAGAAGCTACTTTCTATAACAACTTTAAAAAAAATTACTTTCTTTATAGCAACTTTACAATCACTTTTTATAAATAATTGCAGCCGTTCCAAACAGACTATATTGCTCTTATTGTGGCTTGGAGTTAGCAAAAGATTGTTGAGCTTACTATTACCTTGACATATTACATATGAAATATAGGAACAATCACATCTTTGACAATAAAATTTCTAAATCTATCATAATTAGTCACATAATCAAATATCATTTAAGTTGCTTTTAGATCATCGTTTTTTTAAGCAAATTTTTTTTTTATTTTTCATTAAAACAAAAAGATAGTACAATAGAGTACAAACTTGAACGAAAATCAACTATGCCTCTCCAACACAAAAGGAGGGAAGAACAGTCTGAAAAAGAAAATCAAACAAGGAACAACTAAAATGGAAAAGAACAAATAGAAAAAAAAATCCCCTCAATTGACAATGAGAGGTTCCCCATGGTCTTGCAGAGGGCACCAACAAAGTAAATAAAGTACCACTCCAGACAACAGCGTTCCCGTATGATTGCGGTAGCCCATACAATACAGATAAGAAGACCTCAACATTGATCAATTGAGGGGACAGAAACCCTGCCCAAGAACTCCTCAGTTGCTATTTTCCCCTTACTTGGGGCAGTGGAGGCAGGCCCCAGATGTTGCAGTTCTTCCTATAAAAGAGCATGAGACACATTGATAATAGCTTAAATCACCTGATTAGGTTTTGTTTTTACTTATTCTCATATTTGCTTCATGGGCTATGGTATTTGATATTTTATTATTATTTCCATCTATTATTCAGGCTTATATAGGGTTTTTGGCAGCTTTTTCATGAGTTTTTTTTTTTTTTTTTTTTAATGAAGATTTTTTTTTCCATTTCTGGGTTGATTCATCAAGAGAACTTTGGTCTTAAGATTTTTGTTGTCCTTCTGTAAACAGTTTTGTTCTATGTTTATAATTTAATTTCTTTGCCATTCTCTACGTTTTCATGGATGATGAGTTGTTGCTTGGTTTGCTTTTAATTTTCCTTTATGTGCTATTGCAGTCATTTGTTACTCCTTTTTCTTACCCTCACAAATTCAATTCAGTCTATGTGTATTATATTTTCTATTTCGCTCTCAATTTAGGGGAAAAAAATCGTATTCTAACTCGATAACTTTGACTGAAAATTTAAACTAAAATTTATTTAAATTAAGCTTACTCTTGAGTAGAAATGATTATACTCCCCCGTTTATTTTAAATTTATCATATAGTCGTTGGTTCTCATTTAAGGAGAGTAGATTGGAGACCAAGAAACTTACTATAATATTTGTGTTGATGTGAGTAATCGGAGTGTATATCGATAGCATATACCAGTTTTATTAGTGATGGTGCGCATCATATTGTGAGTGATGACATGTGACAAAGCAGAAGAACTTCAACCTTGATGTTAATGACATGCATCAATTTTATAGGCGATCGCATGTGTCAACTTCATACAACAACTTTATAAGTGATGGCATGTATCGAGTGGGTGCATCTGCCTTATATGTGACGGAGTGTGTCAACATAATTGGAGATGACGAATGATGAAATTGATGATCGTTGACATTGGTTTCAGCGGTATGCATTCGTCAGTGGGAGACTATAGTTAAGCAATAGTGTTGTAGAGATTGTAGTTAAGCCACAATGTTCAATAGACTGCACATGAAATCAAGTAACAGTGACTTGGAGATTGGAGGCAGGAAGTTGTGTTTGGATAAGGTGGTTAGGTGATGGCGAACACTGATGTTGCTCATTGTGCAAAGCTCTCTACAACTCTAAGTCCAAATTTGGCTCCAAGTTTAATCAATTTTTGCATAAATCCCCCTTTATATTGAGTACAAGGGTCTATTGATAGTTTTTTTAGTGATATGAGTACAAGGGTCTATTGATAGTTTTTTTAGTGATAAATTGGTTATTTTTGTCGCACTTTATCAAATTATAATGTTGATTGTTTTGATTATAAATACTTAATTCAATACTTAAGTTAATAACATCGGGCTTGTTGAATTGTTGTCATTGAGTCACATGCTAGATTCTTCTCCTTCAATTTAAAAATTATTTGGTTATTTAAGTAATACTATAAATATTTAATTAGGGCTCATTTTTACTCATATTTGATTACTCTTAATGTCCTTAGGTTTTGTCTCTCGAGAATTTCAAGTTAGCCATATGTTTCTTGAAATTGGAGTTTAGATGATCTGAAAATTAATTCTAATGCTACATTGAGATTCATGCTTCATCCAATAAAATTTTTTATGACATATCAAAATGAAAGAGTATTAACTGCTTATTTTGAAGGTTCAAAATTTCGTATATAAAATCGGCATGAATTTCAACGGGGGACATAAACTCACAGTGAAAGTAGCGAAAGTTGTAGGAGTTGAAGCCCCTATTGATGTTGACCACCTTCAAGCCTCTTGCCCATTATGGCTAAGATGATGTGCCATGGATTGCTCAAAGAGGCATTAATAAGTGAGTTGAGGAGGAGACTAAAAGATGTGATTGTCACAAATAGGTGCATGCTCACATGAGTTGTGCGCTTGGAGTGCCCTTATTTATTTAGGAAGTCAAATTAGGGAGATTAGACAGATTGAAGGTGATAAAACTTAAAAGTATGGATCTCTAATATGCAAATTAGAAAAATATGGTAAACTAATAAATAAATATATAATATATTACTATTGAATAAGCAATTAAATAAGTTATATTTAACCCAATTTTAATTAAATAATATAAGAGCTATCATCAAGCTTGACATAAATTTTTTAATAAATTATTTATTGAACAATAAAGAAATCAATTTGCTAACATAAATAAATAAATTTGGACATATTTTGTTCTAATTTATTTTTTTTAGATATTATTCCAGATTTTTAGGTTTGCTTTTTGTATAGTTTTTTTTTTGTATGTCATGTATAACCATTTGTGTAGCTATTTGTATAGTTTGTAGGAGCCTATAAATAGGCTTTAGTTTGTTTTAGGCTTTGAGGCCAAGAGAGAAATAAGTTTACAGATTATTTTGGCTCTCTTCCCTCCCTCTCCCTCTCTATCTCTTGCAAGAAAGATCTCTCAAGATCTTCCTCCTTAGTTTTATCATTTGGTATCAGAGCCCTGGTGAAGATCAAGGAAGGAGGAAGGTGTTCTGTCCAAGAAAAGAGAGGAGGTGGTGGATGTCGGCGCCGCCGACGTGCTTGCTCAAGCGAATTGTGCAAAGCACGGTGCTAGATCAAGGAAAAAAAGGCAGATCGCGTGCAAAAGCAGCTGGGGCTTCGGCTGGAAGATCGGCCGAACAGGCCGAACGTCTAGCTGAGTTCCAATACCGGAGGCGGAAGACGGAGGCGACTTCGGCAGGCATGCGCCTTTGTACGTGAGAAAGAATCGGACAAAGGCTTCAGATTCAAGATCAGGGTGTCGGAATAAGCAGAACAGTGAGAAGGCGAGCTTGGACGTTGGGTGCTTCCGACAGAGAATGGCTTGATCGGCAAGAACAAAAGATGGCACTATGGCTTGCTAGTGACGTCACAGGCAATTCTGACAAGATCCAAGAATGCGGAGCTGCGCCCGGTGGGGTTACCGGAGGTCGAGATTTTTGCTTGATCTTGAATCAAGTTTCGATTTGGGATTTTATCCCTGTTTTCTGGCATTTTTCGGTTCATGCTGTTTTCTTTGAGCTTCTTATTTTTTACTGTTGAAGATCTGCTGAAGAAATAGGTGGAGTTTTGGACTCCGGGTGGAGTCAGGGAGACAATGAGGTAGCGTCAGCTGTTATTGAGGAGCAGTGTTGAAAGAGTGGAGCGCAGGTGAAGGCACATGGCTCACGGCACGGGTGGATACGTGCAGGATGTGGTTGGAGACAGACCACATGGGTGCAAGGCGCGGGCCCTGCTTGAGACGTATGACGCTGGCTGGAGGCGCAGGGCGCAGGCACGAGGTGCAGGATGCAGGTGGATGCACAGGGCGTACAAGCCAGACAAGGGGTGATCAGGATTGGCTGCGTTGGACACAGTGCGACAGGTGACGATCTGTCGGGAGGTGGAGCTAGAAACTCAAGAAGTTGATTGATCAGTTCTTGAGAAACTTTTAACTGTCGGTGGATGCTTTTGGCGGAGGAGATCGACAAGGTTGTTCTTTGGCTGTTCTTTATGAACAGTGGTTATCTTTTGTTTTATAAAATCTGGACTAAGGGGATGATTGTTATATATTATTCTAGATTTTTTTGTTCTCTTTTTGTATATTATTTTTTTTTTTTGTATGGCAAGTATAGTCATTTGTGTAGCTATTTGTATAGCTTGTAGGAGCCTATAAATAGGCTTTAGTTTGTTTTAGGCTTTGAGGCCAAGAGAGAAATAAGTTTACATATTATTTTGGCTCTCTTCCCTCTCTCTCCCTCTGTATCTCTTGCAAGAAAGACCTCTCAAGAACTTCCTCCTTAGTTTTATCAATTTTATTTAGCGATAAATTTTTTAAAAGAGTTCAAATTTGTTTCACCCCTAATCTGAATGAACTTAAATAAAAATAAATCAAATCAAATTCACATTATTAATCAAAACGTTTTGTATGGGACAAAAAAATCTATATGTTGATTTCATTTTCACGTGGCAATGCCCATTTGGGTCCCACTGTCATATGATTATTGGGTACAGACTTCTTCCTGGTGAACGTCAGATTTCCTGAAGGGACCATTTCCTTATAATTTTTTTCCAGTTTATTCCCTTTCAGATTACTTCTACATAAAAAAAAAAAATTCATGTGGCTCAAAGACATCTGTGCTGCTTCTTCGATCATACGTTGCTTGAGACTTCAAAACGATTTGATTTGGATGGTTGGTCGTTGACTGCTACAACTGACAATGGAAGTCAGGAAGTGGACTTTGCGTTTAAAATTAGGTAAGAATGGAAACTGGAACTTCAGCTTCTGGATTCGTTGGAAATTGTTTGTGGTGTGTGGAAGCAGTAGGAAGGCTTTAGGAGATTTTGGTTGGCATAGAAAGGCCTTGTTCATGCCAAATTATTAGGTGCAGATACCGGACGGATAGAACCATCTGATTTTTTTTGTCTACAGTTAAAACATAGTTACTATAGCAGTTGCGCTTTAACCACGTTTATACTATAGATAAAGAGAAAATCGGTCGGTTCTCTCCGTCCGATGTCTGCACCTAATAATTTATCCTTGTTCACGTTTCATTTATGCTGTGGAATGTCTTTTTGATCTTCTTTGGGAATCAACCATCTCATTCAGATGCTTTATGCTTTGTTTGAGATAGCTTTTGACAACTTCTTTTTATTTTTTTAGAAAAAATTTGTACTAAAAAACTCAACGTTTTAATAACCGGACCGGACCGGCCGGTTCAACCGGTTGAACCGGCACCCGGCCGGCCGGCCGGTTCGGTTGTCTGGCGAAACCGAAAAATCATCGGACCGGATTTGAACCGGTCCGACCGGCAGTTGGACCGCGAACCCGCCGAACCGGAACCGGGAGCGAACCGGCCATCTATGATTGCCACCGTTGGATTGAATCTGACGGTTTAAACTTTAAAAGTTAAAAGTTAAAACTTAAAAGTTAAAACAGTAAAACATTTACCTAAACCTAAATTCACTTTCTACTCCCGTAAGCCGTAACTCCTGAAGCCGCCCCCATCTCCGATTTTTCCTTCGTCTGATCGCTGCAGATTCTCCTTCATCCGTTCGTCGCCGGTCGCCGGTCGCCGGTCGCTGAAGCTCCTCCTTCGCCGTTCGTCGTTGCAGCTCCTTCGTCCCTGCTTGGATCGTTGGCGAACTGGCCAACCCGGTTACGTCGCTGGTCGTCGGTGCTTGAAACATTGTTAGGTGAGGAGATTGTATATGCTGAACTTGTTTTACACTTTTACTCTTACCTGTGCAAACTGAGAACTGAAAACCGAAAAAATGCGAGTTTTTAATCGGGCTTGTGAATTAAGCTGCCGGCTTTGTCTAATTAACAACTTAGAATTGGACTAATTACCTAAATTCTTAAATTTAGATAGTCTCTAAATTTTTACTTGAACGGTTGAGCCTTTAGAAATTCATAACTCATACACAACTTAGAATTAGGTTTTGATTTTTTTTGTTGTTTTTGTATATTAGGGAAATGTTGTTTTTTGATTTTTGGAAACTTCCAAAAATTAAATTGGGACATCCAACTCACGAACTTTCAGCAAACTTATAGTCAAATTGAACGTCGTCGGAATATGAACCCAACGACACCAAATTTGAATTCAATCTGGCGCCCTAGATGAGTACAACATCAAGGGCCCAAAAAGCATTGGTTGGAAGGTTCAAACCACAGATTTGGATTAAACAAACGGTTCTTAAGCACTTTACCTACTTATAGGGGGAATCGAAGCGGGCTTTCGACAAGCCGAATCCAAGCGAAAGTGCCAAGATCGTTGAATACACGACATCAATAACACCTTCAAACATGTCTGACAAACGGTATACACTG